>NC_058083.1:22973507-23279636 GCF_014858855.1 Bufo gargarizans | reverse complement strand
ATGGGAAAAAATAATTGAGGAGCTAAAAATCCCGAAATTCATAGTGATCCCTACAGTAACTGTAAACCCTGCATCATTTTGGTCAACTCTGGTCTTTATTACTATTAAATAGAAATTGTAGCTGATGCTGGAGGGGAATACATTGAGCACAGTCTACAAAAGACCAGGGGCCAATTATAACTTGTGCGAAAGAAGATTTGAATTCTGGGTAGTGCCCAGTACAAAAACAAAAACCTTTTATATAAGAGCTGCCATAGCGATAAGCTGGTCTGACTCTAAACAGTCCTGGGAAACAGCTTATTTTGGTCAGAGCATGCCCATGTCAGTGTCACGACCATGTTTATGGCCGTGACTCCTTGGGAGCTGCATACAGTTGCCCGCGGTTTGGTTTGTTGTGTCAACCGCAGCAGGGGGCACTTTGCTGCCTGCCTCAAGTGCGGTTGCCGCGGACAACAGGTATGTGTGCGGTTGCCTTTGGTTTGTGTGGGTGTATGTATGCACTCTGAATGTCTGGTGTGCACTCTGTGTTATGTTTGGTGTGCACTGTGGCATTTTCCCTTCACTGTAGCTGCCCGTGGCAACGTTTGGTTTGATGTACATGTGGTGGCAGTGTCTCGGCCTTTTGGCCGGCTCCCAGGACACGTTTGCCACACATGTCGTTGTCATCGGTAACAGCTGCAGTGAGTATTTGTGTGTATTTCCCTTTATGTGGTCTCACTACACTTCCTGGTGTTGGAAGGGTTAATTCCCTTCTGTGTGTGTGAACACTGGG
Organism: Bufo gargarizans; assembly: GCF_014858855.1. Taxonomy (NCBI): domain Eukaryota; kingdom Metazoa; phylum Chordata; class Amphibia; order Anura; family Bufonidae; genus Bufo; species Bufo gargarizans. The sequence goes on along the minus strand of NC_058083.1, from coordinate 23,278,864 downwards.
TGTGTCTGTGTGGGTGTGACTACTTGGGCCTATAAAGCCTCATGGTTATCTCCAGTCTGAGGGGTACTTCAGCCATGGCTAGCTGGAGTAGCCTCCTTTGTTATTTCACCTGCCAGTGGGGGCCACCCTTGTGGTCATAAGTTTAAGTTTATGTGTAATGTTTAAGTTGATGTTTTCCTTTATTATTCAGTGCAGCTATGGATCTGGGTTCCTGTGTGTGGATGTGTGTGTGCTGAGTTCTATTTGTATTGTTGTGGACTTCAGCTTGCCTGCACACGGATCCAGTCAGCAAGGCTGTGGCAGGTGGCTGGAACTAGTGCAGTTCACCTGCCATATCCATAGGACTGTTTATGTTCCCCTTTTTCCTGCAGCTTGGCCAGTGAGACTCCTGTTCCTCCGTGTTCGGAAGGAACAGGTCATCTTACCCTTCACTCCTAGTTCAGGGACCGACGGAGGGTGAGTAGGGATCCGAGGTTCCTGAGCATGGGCCCTCCTACCTTCAAGGTCGGCCCATGCAGCTAGGAGTTAGGGACGGATTAGGGATGCGTTAGGAGGTGACCTGCTCCCTAATCCTCTCGTCCTGGCCGAGCAGTGGTTTACATCTTCTGGCATCGAACGGCTGAGGATTTTTCCCATCCTCAGCCGTGACAGTCAGCTTAAAATGGGGTCAGACCTTACATATTTGTTTGAGCCCTGAATGGTATATAAGGCTTGCCACTCTAGGATGGTGGAAAGAAATCAAAGTGGACATACAGTTCTTTGATAAAGTATTCATACCCCACAAACTTAAATGCATTTTATTGGGATTTTATGTGATAGACCAACACTTAGTAGCAAGTATGTGTGAAGTGAAAAGAAAATGATACTTGGTTAATAAATAAAAATCTGAAAAGTGTGGTGTGCATTTGTATTCAGCCCCCTGTACTCTGATACCCCTAAATAAAATCTAGTGTGACCAATTGCCTTCAGAAGTTCCCAAATTAGTAAATAGGGTCCACCTGTGTGTAATGTATTCTTAATATAATGATAGCTGTTCTGTGAAGGCCTCAAAGATTTGTTAGAGAACATTAGTGATGAAACAGAATTGTGAAAACTAAGGAACACACAAGACAGGTCAGGGATAAAATTGTGGAGAAGTGTAAAGCAGGGTTAAAACATATCTGAAGCTCTGAACATCTCACAGAGCACTGTTCAATCTATCATCTGGAAATTGAAGTATGGCACAACTGCAAACCTACCAAGACATGGCCATCCATCTAATCTGTCCACAGGACAACTATTAGTTGTGTGCACAAATGTTGCCTTTATGAAAGAGTGGCAAGAAGAAAACCATTTTTGAAAGCAAGCCAGCTATGTGTGGTGGAAAACTAATACTGCACATTTCCCTGAACACACACACCATCCCCATCATAAAATAAAGTAGTGGCAGCATCATGCTGTGGGGAGGTTTTTCTTCAGCAGGGACAGGGAAGCTGGTCAGAGTTAATGGGATAATGGATGGAGCTAAATGCAGGGCAATCCTGGAGGAAAACCTGTTAGAGACTTGAGTCTGGGGTGGAGGTTCACCTTCCAGCAGGACAACGGCCCTAAACATACAACCAGGGTTACAATGGAATGGTTTAGATATTCATTTGTTAGTATGGCCCAGTCAAAGTCCAGACCTAAATCCCATTCAGAATCTGTGGCAAGATTTGAAAAATGGTGTTCACAGACGCTCTCCATCCAATCTGATGGAGCTTGAGCTATTTTGCAAAGAAGAATGGGCAAAAATGTCAGCCTTTAGATGTGCAAAACTGGTAAACATATATACCAAAAGACTTGCAACTTTAATTGCACAACACACTTTCCAGATTTTGATTTATTGAAAATTTTGAAAACCGTGTATCATTTTCTTTTCACTTCACACTTACTTAGTGCTTTGTGTTGGTCTATCACATAAAATCCCAATAAAATTAATTTAAGTTTGTGGGTGTAACATGAACAAATGCGGAAATTTTTAAGGGGTATGAATACTTTTTCAAGGCACTGTAGCTGTAACTTAAACAAGGCGAACTTTACTTGACTCCTGTGGAGCAACAAACTTGGTGGTTAGAACAAGTAAAAATAAGTCTTTTACCAGGCAACAAGCATAGTGGTTAAAGTTTCTCAGTTGGGGTGAGAATTAGTTAGAGGCAAAGGTTAATTAGGTACACTGCCTTCTTAAGTGGCAACAGCCATAAATAACACAGTTCTTTTACGATGGCTGTATTTGCAGCTACGGTATTCACACATTTTCTTCTCCACAAGGTGCAGTACAGCACAATCTGTACAACCCAACAGTTGTGGTATGCCATTCCTCACTGCACACAATATTTCACACAATATCTCACACAATGTTGCTTACAGACTGAAGGTGGTATTAGTTACAGGCCTCAACATTATGCAGACCTTGCCTGCTTCCGAGATACATGGGCTGTATCCCTATTTATGGCATGAGATCTTGTACCCTTATGACAGGTACAAATCACCTCCACTTGCTAGCTGGCTACACCCAGGAACATTAAAGTCTTTGTTTTCCAGCAGCAGCTTCCCAGCTCATTCTGCCTGCTATTGACAATAGGTCTACAGATCACTTCTATTTTTCATTTCCCAGGCATGTGCTCTCACTTCAGCTTATGGACCTGAGTAAAATGAAGTCACATGACTAAAAGATCCTGGCAGCCTCACAAAATACAACAGCAGTAATAAAACAGGCAACTAGATGGCAGCACAATTTAAGTGCTGCTTACAACACAAACATTTACAGTACAGTGCAATACATTTATATTACAGTGCAGTATATCCACAGAGCATCTTTCACTTTCCCCAGTGTGACACTTACAATGTCCATTGCATCCTGGCTAAGGTGTATGACTCCCACAGAGTGGAGATGTACCATCCTGGACTATTTGCAACACTTCCCACCATTGTACTGCTATGTCTAGGGCCTGTGCACACAGCATGTTTTACCCTTCTTAGTGCAGTACCTATTCTTGTGGTACCTCAATTGACATTTTCTCAATGTCGTAAGACCCACACAGCACATAGGTAAAGTAACAGACATGGTGTATCTTACATTTATGCAAAACAGATGACAATTGCAGAGAGCTGAATCAAGCAAAACACATTGGCATAATGCAGGCTTGAGTCTTACATTAGTCCAACAGATCAACTTGATGGAGTTACCACCGCAAAAGGATCCAATGTTAACCCATGGCATCAGTGTCAAACCTAAAGGATACAGCCTCTCTCTGTAGGAGGCATTGCACTTCATTTCAACCCTCTTCCAAGCTGCCCATTTATTGCAACGCAATGTAGTATTGCACGGTGGACATTCAGAAGCCCTTACTACTAGCACCTCCCCACTGTGGCTCCTAGACAACCCCCACCTATGATGTCCATCAGGCCTTATAGGATATATGGACACAGGTTATCAAGACGAGGCATCCCCAGGCATGGGATTTAGCCAGTTCCCTCAGGTTCTCCAGATCCGGTTGAACCGCGTTACCGGCTGAATCCCGAGCTGGCGCTCCGGCGGCAACAGCTGGAGATGAGCGCTTCCATTCCATAGTTTAGTTCCTTAGGCTTTTTAAAAGTTGAGTGGTATTTGTGTGTAGTTTATATATGGTGTTAATGTGTATGTGTGTTGCATATATATAGTGTATGTATATGTAAACGCGCCGCGACGCCATGTGTCCACCGTTGAGTAGGGAACCTGTTGTTAAAAATTTGAATCCCACCCCTCTTTAAAAATTTTGCAACCCTGTACTGCTCGCTGGTCTTGCTAAAGATTCAGCCATCAGTAAATAAATTATAGGTGTCAGGAAAAGAAAATCCTGAATATGAATTGGCACTTATGTTGTATAAATTAGATAAATAGCTGAAGTACAATGGAATACATTAAATTGTACATTTTCACCCTCGCTCTCTCTATGCTTCGCTATATGTGGGGACAGCCTATTAGCCTCTTAATAGACTTATTTTAGAAGCACCATATTTTGCTTTAAATCAGATGCTGCCACGCAGATGACAGATTTCCATACCTAGCTTCTTGCTGTGATGGAAGAAATTGCAAACTTAATTTATGTTTTATTTGTGCATATAAACATTACGCTGCCTGCATGTAAAGTGGACGGGATGAGCGCCGAATGCGCTTCCATGAGCTGAAAACAGCAGTCTTCTGTTAATAGGGAAAATGAATGAAGGACCCCCGCAGCAAATCTAATGAACTCTTATAAATGGGAATCCCGGAGGCAGAGAGCAATCTGTAGCCGTCACCACCTTGGTGACTGGCTGCCAGACACCGCGCTCTCCCTGAGATCTGACATTGACGCAGTGAATGTCTTTTTAAAACCAGAGGGGGAGGATGCGACATTACAGGGCGTACAGTATATCGTGCCTGAACTAAATTAAATTATATTCTATTAAAATCATATTTATGGCATGAGGTGATCTACACCTGCAATGCCGATACCCTATAGGCCTTATAACACTCTTTTGATGTTTTTTAGTAATTGATTCTGAACGAAACCTATTTTGGCCTTCAGGATGCTGCCTCATTTTTCAAATCTGATATGCATCAATTTATGTGGAATGCTTTTACTTATCCAATCAATTCTGAGACTTTTTTTCTTGACACATTGTACTTTATGTTAGTGGCAAATGTTTTTTTTTTTACTTAAAAAAAACCTAAAATGTATTAAAAACATTTTTATATTCTCTCAAAGAAAATGTGTATTTAGAAAGTGACCTATTGTTTAGATCAGATTTTTTTGTTTAACATATTTTTTTTAAGAATTTTTATTTATGTTATTTTAAATTTCCATGTCAAAATCTATAATTAAACCAAAAAACATAAAAAAAAGAAAAAAGAGAATTAGATCGCACATCCACAAGCTTTGCTTTGATCTACAAGTGCTTCTCAGCAAAATTAACATAGCTTCTCAGCATATTTAGTGTACGGCCCCCTATACTGCATGCTATATAAAAGAGGCATTAGTGTACATTTTGATCAAAAGGCATAAGCCCACTCACTGCGTCAAGGTTGTCTCTTAGAGTGGGGGCTACTCTAAATTTGGCACGGCACTGACTGGCGACCGCCGGCTCCACAGCTCCACACCAGCAGGCGGCGGGATCCAGCCACTAAACAGCACCCCTTTTGCTGAGAAGCAGTTATAGATCAAAGCAAAGTGTGTGGATGTGCGATCTAATTCTCTTTTTTCTTTTTTTCAATAAAAAAACATAAAATCCTGCAGTTTTCGCACTGACCATTAAACCTAATAATAGGTGCCTCTTCTTGACCTGTAAAGATCACTTTACTGCAGTTACCTGCTTATCTGTCATTCTAATCCTGCCTGTAATGATATCACCTCTGTGTATAAATAAGACCGGATCCTCCATTCACAACAAGTGATTGTCAAAGCCTATCTATTCTTATCTTGTACAATGAGCTCTGCACAGGTCACAGAGCATGCCCAGAAAACTCTCCCATAGAAGTCAATGAGGTCTCCTCCAGACCATGATGCTGCCATAAAGCTATTTTTTAAGGCTTTTTAAATGCTGTTAAGAACAGGTCATTCAAGATGGCCGCCCCCATAATCATGTTCAGGAAACAGAATAAAAAAATCTGCAATCAGAAAATAAAAACAGATTAGAAAAAAGGAGATGTGCTACTGTGCTAAAATTTTTGGTAACACATTTCCTTTACCATAATACATTGCTGGGCAGCACTGACGAAAAACAGCTTGTTCACCCAACAATCTATGGGAGCCTTCACTTGTTCAACTGTTGTTTAATACTTGAAAGGTGCGGTCAACACCAATTGCAGGATTCAAAAAGAAAGACTGACAAACATAACCACCAGACATTCGCATTGTGATATAAATGATATGATAATTATGTTCTGTGGGTCAGCATGATTACGGTATGTAGTTTTAAAAAAATATATAAAAATTGTCAAAACATGCTAAGACTCATCGTAAAATGTGGGTTTTTCTATTTCACTGAACTGTGTGAGTGCTTGTATTTTTTTTTTTACTATTTTGGAATAAATACAACTTTTGGATCACAAAATTTTTTCGAGGAGGCGAAAAAAATAAAAGCAACATTGCCGGATTGTTTTGTTTTTACTATGTTCATTGTGAAGTTTAGATAAGATGATAATATTGTGATCGGGGCAGAGTTGTTTTTTTTATATATATCTATATAAAGGAAGGTTTTGCAGCATGTTTTCTTATTTTTTAACATTTTAAACTATTTTAAACTTTTTTTAAAGCCCTGTAAGGGACTTTAACATGCGTTCCCTTGATCCCTTTTATAATACACTGAAATAGATCTACATTATATTGCAATGTACTATGCTTATCAGCATAACACTGATAAGCAATCCCTGCTTGCTAGAAGATTACCATTAAGTATCTCCCTGATTAGGTCTTAAGGGCCCCATTATACCAACAGATTATCTGACAGATTTTTTTGACCAATCATTGGTCAGATGACCATTTAGACGCACAGATAATTTTGTTATACACACCAACTATTGGTCTGATTGGACAGAAATTGGTCAGATAATCTGTTGGTGTAATACAGCCCTAAGCGATCACCTAGCAGTAAGTGTTCAATATCCCTGCAGAGCCACCCCAGGGAAAATTTTTCATTACACTTTGCCCATTAAATCCAAAGGGTTGTCTGTGTAAAGCAGGACAGTTCCCCCCTAAAAGGGCATCAGGCAATGAGTTTTCTAAACTGGATGCCTACCATGCCTGTATCTTATTAGCCAATCTATAGTTGGAAAGACGTGGTCCAGGTTTACACCGCTATCGTTCCCGTATTTTGTTTTTTTATTTTTAGGTTAAAGCAAACTTTAAAAGAGACAAATGAACTGGAAGTGTGAGATTCTTCCCCTGTGCCTATCATCCTCTCACATCCATAGGGCAGCAGGATCTCACACTTTTTAAGAGCCATCGAATTGTAATAATTACTGCTTCCCCTGTTGTGCTGAACTGTGCAGAAGAATTAGATCTAGACAAATTATCTTGGCACGTCTTCTCCAGTCTCTCAGGTGAGCGTCTCAAGAAACATGCAAGGACAGAAAACTGGTAATTTTATCAAAACAATTCTGGTTCCAGAAGTTTCCAAGAAAAAACTTTGATTCTGGGCGATTTCCAGTACTTTCTATTATAACAACATTCTCTTTAACCCATTAAAGGGTTTCTACCATCAGAATTACTGTTATGTAGCTGACTGACATTAGCGATGGGCTAATGTCAGCACTACATAACAGTGTGTTTTTTTATATTTGTCCCTGCAGCCGTTTTGCTAAAATACACACTTTTAAAATATGCTAATGAGCCTCTAGGTGCTATGTGGGCGTAGATTCAGCACCTAGAGGCTCGGTCTACTTACCCTTTATCCCGCCCAGGTCCTCCGTTCTGCCCGTCCTGCTTCTATTGATTGATGTCCAAGTTCCATGCATCGTTGAGGAAATCCCGCGCCTGCACCATTCACTTCTGTATTCGGCGCTGGCGCAGTGAGTGATGGCCGCGCTCCTGGTGCCGGCTTCCTCACTGTGACGTAGTTTGCGCAGGTGCAGTGAGGAATACACTTATCTTTCCAAACACCCTAAATTATGTCTTAAATTTATTGTACGGGCTGTAAAGGAGTTATCCAACTAAAAGATAAAGGGAATCTGTCATCAGCGACCTCGCTGCAGTGGCTCAGCTGTTATATGTTGTTTTTGCATACATGACTGTGGCACCCGTGGTTCAATGCAGTGATCATATGAGTGGGAATGTTGTTTACTTTTGTAAAACTGCAGAGTGGTATTACCATTCCTACACCCTGCTACTGTCTCTAATGGGCTAACCATAATGTCATCTGTGTCTTTATTCCAGGTCCTTTTACACCGTGCATTCATAATATTGCAATGTAACTGTTACGTTCATGTAATGTGCCTGGTCTGCAGTGTATCTGGCAGAGAGAGAGGTATCGTTAGATAGAATGGAACTTACCATTCCATTCTCCCCTTTTGAAGTGGGCTAGTCCCGGTTCCTACCAAGAGAGGGGCTGCAGGAAGTTTTCAGTCAGTCTGGAGTCTGAGTGCAGTCTAGTCTAGAGTTGGAAGGAGAGGAGAATCACCTTGACTCCTTATAGATTTACAGAGTGTTGCAAAGGGGTCAAAACCCAAAGGCACCCCACTCTAAAGGTACCAGTCCTAAAGTCCAGCTACCAGACTAAAACCGAGTTTAGCGCAGCAGGAAGAGAAAGCAGAATACTCAAGTTTGCCTGCCAGTTTACCCTAAAACCTGCTGGAACCAAGATAAAGTCTGAATATTATCTGGATGCAAGTTGCACTTGCAGTCCAGCATGGACAGTAAATGTCATGTAAGATCCCGCACAGGCTCTGCTTTATTTGAATTTTTGGTCTGACAACCCCAACAGTGATGTTGGATGAGAGGATTCGACTTACAATCCTCTTTCTGGGTAAACCCAAAGATGTTTGATGGGGTTGAGATCAGGGCTCTATGCGACCCGTCAAGTTTATCCACACTAAAATCACCCAACCATGCCTTTATGGACTTTGCTTTGTGCACTGGGGCACAGTCATGCTGGAACAGAAAAGGGCCTTCCCCAAACTGTTTCCAAACTGTTTCCACAAATTATCCAAAATGTCTTGACATGCTGAAGCATTAAGATTTCTCTCCAGTTGTTTTTTAACCCCTGAAAAACAACTCCACAGCATTATCCCTCCTCCACCAAACTTTAAAGTTGGCACAATGTAGTCAGGCAGGTAATGTTCTCCAGACATTCACCAAACCCAGACTCGTCCAACAAAATGCCAGATAGAGAAGTGTGCTTCAACAATCCACAGAAGTCCAGTGGAGATGTGCTTTACATCACTCCATCCCACTCTTGGAGATGTAAGGCTTGCATGCAGCTGCTCAGCCATGGAAACCCATCCAATGAAGCTCCCGACACAGCACAGTTTTTGTGCTGATGTTAATATCAGAGGAGGTTTGGACTCTGCAGTTATGGAGTCAGCAGAGTGTCAGAGACTTTTATGCACTATGCTCCTCAGACCTCATGACCTCTCTCTGTAAGGCTAGGTTCACACGGGCGAGATTTCCACGCAGGTGCAATGCATGAGGTGAACACATTGCACCCGCACTGAATCCAGACCCATTTACTTCTATAGGGCTGTGCAGATGAGCGGTGATTTTCACGCAGCACTTGTGCGTTGCGTGAAAATCGCAGCATGCTCTATACTGTGCGTTTTTCACGCAACGCAGGCCCCATAGAAGTGAATAGGGCTGCGTGAAAAAAGATGAAAGTCTATGCACTGTATTATTTTCCCTTATAACATGGTTATAAAGGAAAATAATAGCATTCTTAATACAGAATGCTTAGTAGAAGGTCAATTGAGGGTTAAAAAATATTTTAAAAAAACTCACCTCCTCCTCTTGATCGCGTAGTTGCCGATCTCTTCTTACTTCTTTAATCATGAGCTGCCGGCTAAAGGACCTATGGTGACATCACATCACATGGTCTAATCACATGGTCCATCACTGTGTTGATGGACCATGTGATTGGACCATGTGATGAGCTCAGTGACATCACCACAGGTCCTTTGACAGGTCCTGAAGAAAGAACAGGAGACCAGCAGCTACGCGATCAATTGAAGGAGGTGAGTTAATTTTATTTTTATTTTTTAACCCTCAATTGACCTTCTACTAAGCATTCTGTATTAAAGAATGCTATTATTTTCCCTTATAACCATGTTATAATGGAAAATAATTACATCTACACAACACCGAACCCAAACCTGAACTTCAGTGAAGAAGTTCAGGTCTGGGTACCACAGTCAGTTTTTTATCACCCGCGTGCAAAACACATTGCACCCGCGTGATAAAAACTGAACAACGGAACGCAATCGCAGTCAAAACTGACTTCAATTGCCTACCTACTCGTGCTCCTCCAGTTAAAATAAATTCTTGCTTTATTAGTTCCAAAATATAATATGTTTTCGGGGTCATAGTCCCTTCTTCAGATGCTTATGAACTCATATACATATTCATATATATCGGAAGAAGGGGCTGTAATGTTTTGGAACTAATAATGTGAAAATAAAAAAAAAACTAAACTACATACAAAGCCTGCACATCTCAATGTTAAAAACTATAATTTAGTTAGCAACACAAGACAAAAGTTAAAAGCATTGTATACAATTACAACCATGTGTTAGGACAACACAATACGTCCAATACACATCCCTATAATCACCAAGTCCTAAATATGGACAAATGTAGGCTGCCAAAAGAGAACAAAATTCATAATATGCAATAAATATGACCTCAAAATAATATAGGTACTCATCAAATATAGATACAGGCAGGTATGGTGCATACGTACAGCACCCCTCATGTATCGCTGGGTCAACCATCTTCCTCAGGGGTCTCTGAGTCAATGCTATTGTGTCCAAAATATATTTATATGCTAATGATTAGAAAGAAATGATAATCACCTGTTAAAAAATACATTGAAGAGGACAAGAGAATAAAATAATAGCGGGTCGTCGTCCCCGGCGCATAGTCCATAATGCTGCGTTATAAAGTAGAATGGCGCTGCCCTAGACAAACCGACGTGCTCAAAACACCGCATGCGCCAGCTGGCTGTTACAGCCAAAGGATGTGGATCCTCTGGATCAGCTGATAGAGGACTAGGAATAAATGAGGTCCAGAAGAAACTGACTGCACTGCAACCGCAGCGGGAACAGCAGGAGTTGTAGGAGCCTGTGCAGACTGTGCTGTATCGAGAGAGTCCAAGCAAGCAGCTACACGCTGCATGGAATTTACCACCTGTTTCTCTGTGGTACGCTGTTGTTTAAGTTCCTGCAGTACTTCAGACATTCCGGGTTTAGAGCCAACGGGATCCATGGCCCTATCACTAAATATTTCAAAAGAAAGTTTCTATACCAAAAACTGTTATCACTGAGGGCAACTTCTAAAACTTAACCTTTATTCTACATACATAAGATAAAATATTTAATCCAAACAGGATCCTGATAATCGTAGTACAGAAATAGAAAGCTGTCAATACAATGGACATATGCGAAGAGAGAGAGAGAGAGTTTGAGGGTTACAGGGATCCAATGGAGCGGGTGTCCAGGGGACCCGAAGTAACTAGAGGCGCCAGTGGATGGAGGGGATGATAATGAATAGGGGGCGGTGGAGAGGCTTCTGCGCAGGGTCAGGCCTGTAGAAGAGTCTGCAGGTAAATGGAGATGAGTATAAAAGGGGGGGAGGGAATTGGGTGTGTGGACACTCCCAATCTCCCTCCGAGGTGACCCTGGGAAAGCGCCAATCAATTGGGTGGGGAGGCTGCTGGGACTAATATAAAAAAATGTGGGGGTTGGACTAAGGAACAAAAAATATGCGAGACAATGTGTGGATAATATAAGACAATAAAAAAATATGGTATGGATTAAAATCAATGGGTATAAAAGAAAATAGAAAAATATGGTATAACTTTAAAAATCGCCACAGGTCGTGGCGAATGGATGTACATATATATATACACTTCGGTGTAAGCATGAACATTGAGATGTTACTCACTTCACGGGGATAAGCATACTCGGATAAGCATATTACACCGATAAACCAATACCAGGTTCGCCTCAAGATGGTGAAAGATGAAGGCAGCCACAGTCAGGAAGCTTCTGTTCAAATTTCTTTTATTTTCTCAACACGTTTCGGGACAATGTCCCTTCATCAGGAGTAGTATTACTTCTGGTATGGAAGGGGGGGCTATTTATGGCCTGGGTGTTGGGCTGAATACCTGAAAAATGCGCCAAAAGGAGAAGGAAGTGGTCAGAAAGGGCGCCAAAAGTGAGGGGGCGTGTTTGGCCGCTGAGTTACGTCACCTGTGGTGACGTCAGGGGTCCAGGTCGGGGGATTGGGGACTAGTAATTGTCCAATGATGAATGATATGTCAGTAGACAAATATGTCAGCATTTCGTTGAGGCCGAAGGGGGTGAGGGTGTTAAGGCGATATATCCAGAACATCTCTTTCTGACAGAGATGTTGGAACGACGATGTCACTTACTCGAGGGGGGTTACTCTAAGGCCGGTGGTGTTACCTTCATGTACTAAAGAAAAGTGTTGTGATATGCTGTGTGTTTGGATTTTCCTGGTGATGTTGGATCGGTGTTCGTTTACACGTTCGCGGAGGGTTTGTGTGGTGCGGCCGACGTAATAGTTGGTGCAAGGGCATTGGAGCAGATATATGATGTTTCTGCTGCCGCAGTTCATGGATTGTTTAAGATGTAGTGTTCCTATGGGTTGTGGAAAGACAATTTTTTCTTCTCTTGATGTATAGATCATGTGGCAATATTTACATTTGCGGGCACCACATTTAAACGAACCCCTTGGTTCTGTCGGTATGTTGTGATTTTTTTGGCATGGTGGGATTGTGGATCTTCGAACAGGATGGGGCCAACAGATTTTAGAGGGTTTTTGCCCTGCGGAAGGTCAGTTTTGGTTGTTTGGGTATTGCTTTTCCTAGAATCGGGTCCTTGAGTAATATGGGCCAGTGTTTTGTGAGAATTGATCTGATGAGTTTGTGGTTCTGGTTTTATCGAGTTATGAGACGCGGTATGAAATGTGTTTCTTTGGTGTCCTGGGTAGTGTTTTTTGGTTGTAAGCTCATTTTTTGGTCATTTTGTAAGATCCTGGTTCTAGAGTCTTTGATGAGTTGGGGAGGGTAACCTTTGTCAATAAATCTTTTGCTGAGGGTATCTAGTTGTTGGTGCATGGTGATGTCGTCTGTGCAGTTTCGTCTAATTCTCTTCATCTGACTGAACTCTCTTCATCTGACTTGGTCTTCCATTTGTGGTAATGGCTGCTTTTGAAGTCCAAGAAGCTGTTGGCATCTACTTTTTGAAATGTGTACTTGTGGATAAGGTATTATTGCGGCTAATGAGGTGTAGGTCGAGGAAAATGGCTTCTGTGGGATGGGACTTAGAAGTAAAATGTAGGTTCCATTTGTTTTGGTTTATTGTCTTGATGTATGTGCAGAGGTCAATGTTGTTTCCCTGCCAGATTAAAATGATTTTGTTGATGTATCTTTTGTAAAAAAAAAACGACATTGGGGTGATTCTGTATGTTGAATTGGGACTCAAATGCTCCCATGAAAAGATTGGCATACGATGATGCAAATTTTGTGCCCATAGCTGTGCCTTTTACCTGAATATAAAATGTATTATTGTAAAAAAAAAGTAATTGTGACGTAGAATAAAATGAATAGATTCAAGAATAAACTCTTTTAGTTTGGTGGGCATCAGGGTGTCGGTTTGTAATTTTTTTGGGTTGCTTTGAGACCTATTGAGTGTACGATGTTGCTGTACAGAGCTGTGACGTCTAGGGTGGCCCAGATGTAGTTGCTTTGCCGGGAAAAGTTTTGAATGAGGTCAGATGAGTCTTTTAGATAAGAGGGAAGGGTGCTCACATACCTTCGGAGGATGCTATCTATGTATTCTGGCAGGTTTGATGTTAAAGAGTCTATACCAGAAATTATGGGTCTGCCAGGTGGATTTGTGAGGGATTTATGTATTTTGGGAAGGTGATAGAACCGTGCTACATTGGGGTGTGGTATTTTGAGGTGTGGTAATACAATGGACAGTCAGAGGACTCCGGGTAAATTATTTAACCAAGGACCCAAAGTATGAAATAAATCCGTCCCTGTTTTTGTCTATAAACAGCTGTTGAGCCCAGAAATGCACTTCAAGGGCAGGTACACTCTGTCCAAGTTCCTAAGCTACAATCTCATAGGATAACCCAAAGACTGTAAATATAATGTACAGTGGCAAGGGTAGAGATAATCTTGTATCGATCAACACAAAAAATTATTGACTAACTATCCCTATTCTAGCCCTTGTAAAAACTGCCAGCGGGATCCATGGCCCAAGCATACTGTTACGACCAAACGATGAGGATCCTCTGGATCAGCTGATAGAGGACTAGGAATCAGCCCAATAGTGCTGACTGGTGACTCTCAGAGTTAGGGCTCTGGTGTTTGCACCAGTCACCCAGAACGCAGCTAACTGCAGCAGTGTGTACAGAGTCCAACAAAGGCACAATAAAGGAACAGATGATCTTTACTGGCAGAAGGCAAACAAAAGTCACTTGCAATAAGGGAAAAACAAAGTTCAGAGTAATACAGTAAACTGAGTCAGGCAAACTCATGGTCAGGCAGTGCAGGGTTAGAAATCCAGGCGAACTTACAGAAGATGGTCAATAGTCCAGATAATCCAAGTAGCAGACGACAGGCTTCAGCAGACGTTACTAGGTATACAACCACACTTGGGCACTTCATGGTAAGTGAAGCTGCTCTATATACCAGTATCTCCGCCTCCGGGTGGGGTCAGTGATTAGGAGCCTGCTCTCCACTCCCATAAAAATGGGTTAGATGTGCTTGTGTGCTATAGCACAGCAGATGATACCTGGCCGTGAGGACGGATGCGGCGGTATGCTGGAGGGTGCCTGCTTCTCCAGTGGAGTGAGCCAGCACTGGGACCCATGGTGCTACAGTGTGCAGGTGACAATCTGCCACCCTGCAGTGAGGTCACGAACCCAATACTGACAGTACCCCACCCCTCTTACACCCCCTCCTCCAACCAGCCGACCTGGAGAGCAATGTCTTCAGTAATCGAGGGGCATAAATATTCTCCGCAGATTCCCACAACCTCTCTTCAGGCCCCTAGCCCTTCCAGTCCACCAAATAAAAGGTCTTACCCCTGATAATCTTCCTATTCAGGATGTCCTTGACTTCAAATTCATTATCCGTGGTTACAAGAGGAGGGTTCTGTGAAGAGCCTTTGCAAAACCTGTTAAAGATAGCTGGTTTAAGTAAGGAGACGTGAAATGAGTTGGAAATCCGCAGGGTAGCTGGTAGCTTAAGCTTGTAGGCAACAGGATACATTTTTTTGATGACTGGAAATGGTCCTAAGAATCGCGGAGCCAGTTTGTAAAAGGGAAGTCTGTCGGATATTTCTGGAAGAGAGCCATACCTTGTCTCCAATGGCAAACTGAGGAGTAGGTCTGCGTTTCTTATCCGCTGACCTTTTCATCTGATCTGCTGTTCTCCGAAGAGATTCCTTAGTGTCAGAGCAGACCCGAGAGAACTGCTCCACACAAGAATCTGCCGAAGGAACCCCCGAAGAAGGCCTCACAGGAAGAGGAACACTCGGATCTCGACCGCAGTCCACAAAAAATGGAGATTTGCCTGTTGCTTGGCTGACTTGACTGTTATGTACGGCATACATATTAGGACATCGTCAGACATCATCCACAACTCCATCCTCCGTCAGGCAAAACTCCATCAGCCCTCAGACATCAGACAAAACTCCGTCCTCCGTCAGGCAAAACTCCATCAGACATCAGACAAAACTCCGTCCTCCGTCAGACAAAACTCCATCAGACCTCAGACATCAGACAAAACTCCGTCCTCCGTCACCCAAAACTCCATCAGACCTCAGACAAAACTCCGTCTTCCGTCAGACAAAACTCCATCAGCCCTCAGACATCAGACAAAACTCCGTCCTCCGTCAGACAAAACTCCATCAGACCTCAGACATCAGACAAAACTCCATCCTCCATCAGGCAAAACTCCATCAGACATCAGACAAAACTCCGTCCTCCGTCAGACAAAACTCCATCAGACCTCAGACATCAGACAAAACTCCGTCCTCCGTCAGACAAAACTCCATCAGCCCTCAGACATCAGACAAAACTCCGTCCTCCGTCAGACAAAACTCCATCAGACCTCAGACATCAGACAAAACTCCGTCCTCCATCAGGCAAAACTCCATCAGACATCAGACATCAGACAAAACTCCGTCCTCCGTCAGACAAAACTCCATCAGACCTCAGACATCAGACAAAACTCCGTCCTCCGTCACCCAAAACTCCATCAGACCTCAGACATCAGACAAAACTCCGTCCTCCGTCAGGCAAAACTCCATCAGACCTCAGACTTCAGCTAAAACTCTGTCCTCCCTCAGACATCAGACAAAACTCCGTCCTCCCTAACTCAAAATACGCCCTACTACACACACTCTTCACCTGACGGAGCTGCTAGCTGCTGGAGAGGCAAAGGACCTGTGATGACATCATGACCATGTGACGAGTCACATGTGTGGGAGGGGTCAGATGTGCACAGCAGCTGGTAGAGTGTACAGAACAGTAGCCATCAAATAGAGCTCTGTACTAGAGATGTGTGTGTAACCTGCATGTAGCAGAGCTGTGTACTGTGTTACAGAGATGTGTGTGTAACCTGCATGTAGCAGAGCTGTGTACTGTGTTATAGAGATGTATGTGTAACCTGCATGTAGCAGAGCTGTGTACTGTGTTACAGAGATGTATGTGTAACCTGAATGTAGCAGAGCTGTGTACTGTGTTATAGAGATGTATGTGTAACCTGCATGTAGCAGAGCTGTGTACTGTGTTACAGAGATGTATGTGTAACCTGAATGTAGCAGAGCTGTGTACTGTGTTACAGAGATGTATGTGTAACCTGCAGGTAGCAGATCTGTGTACTGTGTTACAGAGATGTATGTGTAACCTGCATGTAGCAGAGCTGTGTACTGTGTTACAGAGATGTATGTGTAACCTGCATGTAGCAGAGCTGTGTACTGTGTTACAGAGATGTACGTGTAACCTGCATGTAGCAGAGCTGTGTACTGTGTAGCAGAGCTGTATGTGTAACCTGCATGTAGCAGAGCTGTGAACTGTGTAGCAGAGCTGTATGTGTAACCTGCATGTAGCAGTGCTGTGTACTGTGTATCAGAGCTGTATGTGTAACCTGCATGTAGCAGAGCTGTGTACTGTGTTACAGAGATGTATCTGCAACCTGCAGGTAGCAGAGCTGTGTACTGTGTAGCAGATCTGTATGTGTAACTTGCATGTAGCAGAGCTGTGTACTGTGTTACAGGGATGTATGTGCAACCTGCAGGTAGCAGTGTTGTGTACTGTGTAGCAGAGATGTGTACTGTGTTACAGAGATGTGTGTGTAGCCTGCATGTAGCAGAGCTGTGTACTGTGTATATAGAGCAGTGTGTGTAACAGCATGTAGCAGAGCTGTGTACTGTGTTACAGAGATGTGTGTGTAACCTGCATGTAGAAGTGCTGTGTACTGTGTAGCAGAGCTGTATGTGTAACCTGCATGTAGCAGAGCTGTGTACTGTGTTACAGAGATGTATGTGTAACCTGCACGTAGCAGAGCTGTGTACTGTGTTAAAGAGCTGTATGTGTAACCTGCATGTAGCAGGCTGCGTACTGTGTTACAGAGCTGTATGTGTAACCTGCAGGTAGCAGAGCTGTGTACTGTGTATATAGAGCAGTGTGTGTAACAGCATGTAGCAGAGCTGTGTACTGTGTTACAGAGATGTGTGTGTAACCTGCATGTAGAAGTGCTGTGTACTGTGTAGCAGAGCTGTATGTGTAACCTGCATGTAGCAGAGCTGTGTACTGTGTTACAGGGATGTATGTGCAACCTGCAGGTAGCAGAGCTGTGTACTGTGTATATAGAGCAGTTTGTCTAACCGCATGTAGCAGAGCTGTGTACTGTGTTACAGAGATGTGTGTGTAACCTGGGAACTATAAAAAAGTGTAAAAAAAAACCATAAATATTCAGATCATCCCCCTTTTCCCAAAATTAAAATAAAAGACACATCATGGGTTTCGCAATGTGTAAAAACGCCCATTGTATAAAAATATATTCCCCATACGGCAAACAGCAAAACAGAAAAAAAAAGAGTCCAAATGTCCGATTCGCCGTTTTTGGTCACTTCATTTGCTACAAAAATGTAAATAAAAAGTGATCAAAAAGTCTTAAACACCCCAGAATGGTATCAGTAAAAAGTTTAGATTGCCCCGCAAAAAATGAGCCCCCATCCAGCTCTGTACACATAATTACAAAAAAGTTATGGGGCTCAAAATATGGCGACAAAATAAATCGGATATTTTTATTTTTTTAACACTATTAAAACGCAAGAAAAACTATACATATAAGGTATTGCCGGATTCGATCTGACCTGTAGAATAAAAGTAACCAGTCAGTTTTATCGCACATCGAATGTCGTAAATAGAAATCACGTAAAACTGTGGTGGAATTGCTTTTTTTTTTCAACAGGAAGAATGGGCAGTTTTACCATCTGAGAAAATAAAGACCCTCATCCATAACTACCACAAAAGACTTCAAGCTGTCATTGATGCTAAAGGGGGCAATACATGGTATTAATAACTGGGGTGTGTAAACTTCTGACCAGGGTCATTTGGGGAGTTTGTGTTGTGATTATGATTTATAAAGAGTAAACACAGTTGTTTGACATAAATGGCTTCAGCCGACCACTAACCACGAGCGAGAGAGAAGTGTCTGTGGTATCAATCATATTCTCTGAACAATGGTTAAAGGGCTATTCTCATCTTACTGATCACTGTTAAATCTGTTAATGATTTGACAGTGATAATTTTTCTAAATACATTTTATTACCCAATTCCCATCCTTTTTTAGAAAATAAGTCCCCTCTTACCTGATCGTTGTCTTTGGTCTCCCCTGGTTACGGCCACCTCTCCTGTCGAATCCAGCCAGGCCACGCTTGCGCAGAAGACGGAAAATTCTCTCCCGGCTGGGCCGCGCAATGTCCTGAACGCGCATGCCGCTGCGCATGCGCCATGATGACTTCTTCCTGGCCAGTATAGTACAGAGCCGCGAATGCGCACGCCGACTCTGTACTATACAGGCCAGGAATAAGTCACCATGGCACATGCGCGGCGCTGTGCGCGTTCAGGACATTGCGCGGCCCGGCCGGGAGAGAATCTTCAGTCTTCTGCGCAAGCGCGGCCCGGCCGGGAGAAGAATACAGGAAGTGAACGTCACGCTCAAGGAAGGTAAGTATGAAAAAGGGAAGATGAGAATACCCCTTTAAGAAATCATAAATTCTGCAAGGGTATGTAAACTTATCAGCACAACTGTAAGTAGCTGTGTGATATAAATCTGTGGAATATGGGAAGCACAAGAGGATGTGCACCTTAAATCCCATCTTTGTAAGGCCTCTTGCACATGGTCGCTGTGTGCCTGTAGTTGTATTGTGGACCACATACGGCGGTTCCGCAATACACAGGGCACCAGCCGTGTGCATCCCGCATCCGTGATGTCGACCCATTCACTTGAACGGAACAGAAACACGGATCGGATCCCCACAGAAGCACTACAGAGTGCTTCCGTGGTGTTTCTGGCCGTGCCTCCGCACAGCAAAAAAGTAGAACATATTCACGGACCTATTCAAGTTGAATGGGTCTGGATCTGTCCCGGCTGCTGCACGCACGTTGCCCGTGCATTGGGGACTGCAAATTGCTGTCCCCAATGCACGGAATGGACCAACAACGTTCATGTGCAAGAGGCCTAACACTTGTGATCTGTGTGAAGCGGCATATATGCATTCATGTTGCATGTATTTATTAATTAGGGTTACCAATTCTGAGTAACTTGGAGTGACAGGAGATTTACAGAATCTGATTTTTTTTTTTTTGTCGTCATATTTTGAGCTCTATAACTTTTATGTAATTATGTGTACGGCGCTGGGTGGGGGCTCATTTTTTGCGGGGCAATCTGAACTTTTCACTGATACCATTCTGGGGTGTTTAAGACTTTTTGATCGCTTTTTATTTACATTTTTGTAGCAAATGAAGAGACCAAAAACGGCGAATCGGACATTTGGACTCTTTTTTTTCTTCTGTTTTGCCGTTTGCCGTATGGGGAATATATTTTTATACAATGGGTGTTTTTACACATTGCGACACCCATGATGTGTATTTTTTTTTTTTTTTTTTATTTTCATTTTGGGAAAAGGGGGGTGATCTGAATTTTTTTGTTTTATTTTACACTTTTTTATAGTTCCCAGGTTACACACACATCTCTATTACACAGTAAAAAGCTCTGCTACATGCGGTTACACACACATCTCTGTAACACAGTACACAGCACTGCTACATGCAGGTTGCACATACATCCCTGTAACACAGTACACAGCCTGCTACATGCAGGTTACACATACAGCTCCGCTACACAGGACACAGCTCTGATACATGCAGATTACACATACAGCTCTGCTACACAGTACACAGCTCTGCTACATTCAGGTTACAAATACAGCTCTGCTACACAGTACACAGCACTGCTACATGCAGGTTACACATACAGCTCTGCTACACAGTACACAGCTCTGCTACATGCAGGTTACACATACAGCTCTGCTACACAGTACACAGCTCTGCTACATGCAGATTACACATACAGCACTGCTACACAGTACACAGCTCTGCTACATGCAGGTTACACATACAGCTCTGCTTCACAGTACACAGCTCTGCTACATGCAGGTTACACATACAGATCTGCTACACAGTACACAGCTCTGCTACCTGCAGGTTACACATACATCTCTGTAACACAGTACACAGCTCTGCTACATGCAGGTTACACATACAGCTCTGCTACACAGTACACAGCACTGCTACATGCAGGTTACACATACAGCTCTGCTACACAGTACACAGCACTGCTACATGCAGGTTACACATACAGCACTGCTACACAGTACACAGCTCTGCTACATGCAGGTTACACATACAGCTCTGCTACACAGTACACAGCTCTGCTACATGCAGGTTACACATACAGATCTGCTACACAGTACACAGCTCTGCTACCTGCAGGTTACACATACAGATCTGCTACACAGTACACAGCTCTGCTACCTGCAGGTTACACATACATCTCTGTAACACAGTACACAGCTCTGCTACATGCAGGTTACACATACAGATCTACTACACAGTACACAGCTCTGCTACCTGCAGGTTACACATACAGATCTGCTACACAGTACACAGCTCTGCTACCTGCAGGTTATACATACAGATCTGCTACCTGCAGGTTACACATACATCTCTATAACACAGTACACCACTCTGCTACATGCAGGTTACACATACATCTCTGTAACACAGTACACAGCTCTGCTACCTGCAGGTTACACATACATCTCTGTAACACAGTACACAGCTCTGCTACATGCAGGTTACACATACAGATCTACTACACAGTACACAGCTCTGCTACCTGCAGGTTACACATACAGATCTGCTACACAGTACACAGCTCTGCTACCTGCAGGTTACACATACATCTCTGTAACACAGTACACAGCTCTGCTACATGCAGGTTACACACACATCTCTAGTACAGAGCTCTATTTGATGGCTACTGTTCTGTACACTCTACCAGCTGCTGTGTACGTCTTACCCCTCCCACACACGTGACTCGTCACATGGTCATGACGTCATCACAGGTCCTTTGCCTCTCCAGCAGCTAGCAGCTCCGTCAGGTGAAGAGTGTGTGTAGTAGGGCGTATTTTGAGTTAGGGAGGACGGAGTTTTGGCTGATGCCTGATGGAGGACGGAGTTTTGTCTGATGTCTGAGGTCTGATGGAGTTTTGCCTGACGGAGGACGAAGTTTTATCTGATGTCTGAGGTCTGATGGAGTTTTGCCTGACGGAGGACGGAGTTTTGTCTGATGTCTGATGTCTGAGGTCTGATGGAGTTTTGCCTGACGGAGGACGGAGTTTTGTCTGATGTCTGAGGTCTGATGGAGTTTTGGGTGACGGAGGACGGAGTTGTGTCTGATGTCTGAGGTCTGATGGAGTTTTACCTGATGGAGGACGGAGTTTTGTCTGATGTCTGAGGTCTGATGGAGTTTTGTCTGACGGAAGACGGAGTTTTGTCTGATGTCTGATGGAGTTTTGCCTGACGGAGGACGGAGTTTTGTCTGATGTCTGAGGGCTGATGGAGTTTTGCCTGACGGAGGATGGAGTTGTGGATGATGTCTGACGATGTCCTAATATGTATGCCGTAGTTATGAGCAAACTCCTCCAAGGGAAGAAAATCCACTCAATCGTCATTGGTGAAATGTCGTAGGAGGTTGACCAGTATTTGGTTATTGCACTCCACCTGACCGTTAGACTGTGGGTGGTAAGCAGAGGAAAAGTCCAAAGACACATTCAGAGATACATAAAGATCTCCAGAGATGGGAGGTAAATTGTACCCCTCTATCCGAGACGATGTGGAGAGGAAATCCATGCAGGCGGAAAATATGCAGAATGAAAAGCTCAGCTAGACGAGGAGCAGATGGCAGACCTGGAAGCGGAATAAAGTGTGACATCTTGGAAAAACAGTCAACGACAACCCAGGTGATTGTATAATCATTACAGACAGGCAAATCAGTCACAAAGTCCATACCAATATGTTGCCAGGGGACCTCAGGCACTGACAGTGGCAATAATAGACATGCAGATTTCAACCTAGGAGACTTGTTCTGGGCACACAAGGTACAGGAAGCCACAAAGTCTCTAATATCCGCTGACATGAATGGCCATCAATAATATCGGATACAAGTGAATGCTTGTGAGTATAATAAACCATTTTATCTGAAACGGACGAGGCAGTGCTTCACTATCTTGCGAACCCCTTGGTATCCTACAGGTTGTGTTGATTGGGGGAGTGAGTTCTGGTGGATTTAAGCCCTTGCTCCCAGGTTTGGGTTATCAGAAATGAGCCTTATGGTGTAAACAGGAATCGGATGAGAGAAATTCGGCAGCGCTGGCCTATACAAGACTAATGTCTTGAGATGAGATTCAAGGTCCAGCAATCTTGGACGCATGTACCCACAGCAAAACTTTCCTTCGTTCGGACTCTGGAACAAAGATCTTACCTGGGGAACCTTGGATAAGTTGACTGGAGCCACTGGGACTACTAGTTGGTTCAATGATGAACTGGGGCTCGTCTTCCGTATCTATGGTTTCGAAGGACCTGGAGATAGCATCGGCCTTGGTATTTTTGTCAGCAGACCAGAAATGAAGTTGGAAATTAAATCGGGCAAAGAAGAGAGAACAACGAGCCTGGCGAGGATTGAGCCGCTGGGCCGTCTGCAGGTAGGTTAGATTTTTGTGATCAGTGTACATTATGACTGGCAGAATAGAACCTTCTAGAAGATATATTGACTTTTCTCAATAAATTTATAAGTTTCTCTAGGCAGCAGAAAATAATTTAGAAAAAAAAAACTAGCCGTGAAGACGGATGTTGCGGTATGCTGGCGGGTGCCTGCTTCTCCTGCGAGGTAAGCCAGCACTGGGACCCATGGCGCTGCATTGTGCAGGTGACGATCTGCCACCCTGCAGTGAGGTCATGGACCCAATACTGACAATGGCATCCCACCGGAAATACATTCTACAATTCTCTTGATATGCCAGAAGTACACTCCAAATTGTGTTCAATGCAAACATGTGCATGCCCAAGATGGCGTCCCACTGGAAATGCTTGGAGTGCTCCATATGCCGGAAATACACTTAGAATTGTATTCCGTACAAACAATGCAAAAAATAAGATACTAGCCTAAGTAAAGACAATTAAGAGTGAATATATTAGTGTACCAGGGAAGAATATAATCATATATATGTGCATATATACAGTACAGACCAAAAGTTTGAACACCTTCTCATTCAAAAAGTTTTCTTTATTTTCATGACTATGAAAATTGTAGATTCACACTGAAGGCATCAAAACTATGAATTAACACATATGGAATTATATACTGTATATATGTGTAATATCATAATAATAATATGCACATATATTGTAAAGGATTGCCTCTTATTCGGGGGTCATTCTCACAATGATCTTCATTGAACACAGGGTTAGGGGCCAAACATTGCTTTTATTTGGCACCTCAGCAAAACCAAAACAAACAATACAAATAAAACACCTGCCCGACTGGGCTCTAACTAAACATGAGGACTCCCTACCTCACTGAAAGCCCCGTTCACACACGGGAAGAACATGCGGCTTTTCCCAGCCTAACAATCCAGCACTTCTAGACTGTAACAAAGTCCAGTACCTTTTGGGGGATTGTGGCCCAGAAGTCCTCCTGACTCTGGCCTAGCGACCGTCGATTCCAAGACCTCGCGGAGTCCCCCAAAGTTCAGGCTATTACATCTAGCCCCGTGGCCCCTCAGCCAGCTCGGCTGAGCCCACTTGTACAGAGCCTTCCCAGGCCTCTGCTGCACACAGACTCTCCAGAGTGAGACACACCCAAGATCCAGTAGCAGGATTAAATAGGATCCCTGAAGATGAGCATGCCCTAAGTCCCGGAATGGAACCTGGGGAAACAACACCTCGATGTTCACATTGCCACAATATATATAATTATATTCTTACCTGGTAGACTAAGATATTCACTCTTAATTGTCTTTAATTAGGCTAGTATCTTATTTTTTGCATTGTTTGTATGGAACACAATTCTGAGTGTATTTCCGGCATATGGAGCACACAGTGGTACACATTTCCAGTGGGACGCCATCTTGGGCATGCGCATGTTTGTATTGAACACAATTTGGAGTGTACTTCTGCCATATGGGGAGCATTGTGGAACATATTTCTGGTGTGACGCCATCTTGCGCATGCGCTGTTCTGTTTTGAGCACGCCAGTTTGTCTAGGGCAGCACCATTCTATTTTATAACGCAGCGTTATGGACTATGCGCCGGAGATGCAAACCCGCCATTATTTTATTCTCTTGTCCTCTTCAATGTATTTTCTAACAGGTGATTATCCTTTCTAATTATTAGCATATATATATATATATATATATGTATATACACTCACCTCAAGAATTATTAGGAACACCATACTAATACGGTGTTGGACTCCCTTTTGCCTTCAGAACTGCCTTAATTCTACGTGGCATTGATTCAACAAGGGGCTGATAGCATTCTTTAGAAATGTTGGCCCATATTGATAGGATAGCATCTTGCAGTTGATGGAGATTTGAGGGATGCACATCCAGGGCACGAAGCTCCCGTTCCACCACATCCCAAAGATACTCTATTGGGTTGAGATCTCGTGACTGTGGGGGCCATTTTAGTACAGTGAACTCATTGTCATGTTCAAGAAACCAATTTGAAATGATTCGAGCTTTGTGACATGGTGCATTATCCTGCTGGAAGTAGCCATCAGAGGATGGGTACATGGTGGTCATGAAGGGATGGACATTGTCAGAAACAATGCTCAGGTAGCCTGTGGCATTTAAACGATGACCAATTGGCACTAAGGGGCCTAAAGTGTGCCCAGAAAACATCCCCCACACCATTACACCACCACCACCAGCCTGCACAGTGGTAACAAGGCATGATGGATACATGTTTTCATTCTGTTTACGACAAATTCGGACTCTACCATTTGAATGTCTCAACAGAAATCGAGACTCATCAGACCAGGCAACATTTTTCCAGTCTTCAACAGTCCAATTTTGGTGAGCTTGTGAAAATTGTAGCCTCTTTTTTCCTATTTGTAGTGGAGATGAGTGGTACCCGGCGGGGTCTTCTGCTGTTGTAGCCCATCCGCCTCAAGGATGTTCGTGTTGTGGCTTCACAAATGCTTTGTTGCATACCTCGGTTGTAACGAGTGGTTAT
Source organism: Bufo gargarizans (assembly GCF_014858855.1). Lineage (NCBI taxonomy): Eukaryota > Metazoa > Chordata > Amphibia > Anura > Bufonidae > Bufo > Bufo gargarizans. Next base: position 23,253,272 of record NC_058083.1, on the reverse strand, counting down.
TTCAGTCAACGTTGCTCTTCTATCAGCTTGAATCAGTCGGCCCATTCTCCTCTGACCTCTAGCATCAACAAGGCATTTTCGCCCACAGGACTGCCGCATACTGGATGTTTTTCCCTTTTCACACCATTCTTTGTAAACCCTAGAAATGGTTGTGCGTGAAAATCCCAGTAACTGAGCAGATTGTGAAATACTCAGACCGGCTCGTCTGGCACCAACAACCATGCCACGCTCAAAATTGCTTAAATCACCTTTCTTTCCCATTCTGACATTCAGTTTGGAGTTCAGGAGATTGTCTTGACCAGGACCACAACCCTACATGCATTGAAGCAACTGCTATGTGATTAGTTGACTAGATAATCGCATTAATGAGAAATAGAACAGGTGTTCCTAATAATTCTTTAGGTGAGTGTATACATATATATATATATATATATATATATATAGTGAAGAAAACCGGACAGCACTCCAGGTAAAAAGCAAATGGTGTTTATTCACCCATGTGGAAGGCAACGTTTCAGCTCATACAAAGAGCCTTTCTCAAGCGCTTGAGAAAGGCTCTTTGTATGAGCTGAAACGTTGCCTTGAGTGCTGTCCGGTTTTCTTCACTTTTGTTACGGGGTAAGCAGCTATACCTCTGGACCCAGCACCCTCTTGCTTAATTTATCCAGTGTTGCCATCGTTTTTCATTTTTATATATATATACAGTATATATACAGTACAGACCAAAAGTTTGGACACACCTTCTCATTCAAAGAGTTTTCTTTATTTTCATGACTATGAAAATTGTAGATTCACACTGAAGGCATCAAAACTATGAATTAACACATGTGGAATTATATACAGTCGTGGCCAAAAGTTTTGAGAATTACATAAATATTGGAAATTGGAAAAGTTGCTGCTTAAGTTTTTACAATTTGCATATACTCCAGAATGTTATGAAGAGTGATCAGATGATGTCATGCCCCACTCTGACGATGTGCGGAGGTCGGCCAGGATAGCAGCACGAGTTTAGTGTTTGTTTTGGAGCCGTGCTGGATCCGCCTCTCATCAGGTGCACTGGGTTGGGTCATTAGTTTAAATAGCACACCAGCCCAGTGCTCTGAGCGGATTATACTAATCATTGTGGTCTTGGAAGCTAGGAAGGAAGGTTGTCTGTCTGTTCCAGCTCAGAAAGATAAGTGTGATTCAAGTTTGGTTGTTTTGTGTCATCTCTCCCTTCCAGGTTCTGTGCGAGCAGGCTGCTCCTATTTCCCCTCTTCACCATCTCAGGGAAGTTAGGGTTTTCTCAGCCCAGGCACGGGGACACATCACACCAAAACAGACTCTGACGATGTGCGGAGGTCGGCCAGGATAGCAGCACAAGTTTAGTGTTTGTTTTGGAGCCGTGCTGGATCCGCCTCTCATCAGGTGCACTGGGTGGGGTCATTATTTTAAATAGCACACCAGCCCAGTGCTCTGACCGGATTATACTAATCATTGTGGTCTTGGAAGCTAGGAAGGAAGGTTGTCTGTCTGTTCCAGCTCAGAAAGATAAGTGTGATTCAAGTTTGGTTGTTTTGTGTCATCTCTCCCTTCCAGGTTCTGTGCAAGCAGGCTGCTCCTATTTCCCCTCTTCACCATCTCAGGGAAGTTAGGGTTTTCTCAGCCCAGGCACGGGGACACATCACACCTTCCTTTAAGGTCTGCATGTGGGCTGAGCAGTGCAGGGAAAGAAGTCAGGGATTAGCTAGGAGGTGACCTTTCCCCTGTCTCTCGCCCAGAGCCTGGTTGGTGGGTTATCTGCGAGTCTGAGTGCACGCCCGCCGTGACAGATGAATTGCATAGTCCTTCTTTGTCATGAAAATTAACTTAATCCCCAAAAAAACTTTCCACTGCATTTCATTGCTGTCATTAAAGGACCTGCTGAGATCATTTCAGTAATCGTCTTGTTAACTCAGGTGAGAATGTTGACGAGCACAAGGCTGGAGATCAGTATGTCAGGCTGATTGAGTTAAAATGGCAGACTTGACCTGTTAAAAGGAGGGTGATACTTGAAATCATTGTTCTTCCATTGTTAACCATGGTGACCTGCAAAGAAACGCATTCAGCCATCATTGAGTTGCATAAAAATGGCTTCACAGGCAAGGATATTGTAGCTACTAAGATTGCACCTCAATCAACAATTTATAGGCTCATCAAGAACTTCAAGGAAAGAGGTTCAATTCTTGTTAAGAAGGCTTCAGGGCGTCCAAGAAAGTCCAGCAAGCGCCAGGATCATCTCCTAAAGAGGATTCAGCTGCGGGATCGGAGTGCCACCAGTGCAGAGCTTGCTCAGGAATGGCAGCAGGCAGGTGTGAGCGCATCTGCACGCACAGTGAGGCGAAGACTTTTGGAAGATGGCCTGGTGTCAAGAAAGGCAGCAAAGAAGCCACTTCTCTCCAAAAAAAACATCAAGGACAGATTGATCTTCTGCAGAAAATATGGTGAATAGACTGCTGAGGACTGGGGCAAAGTCATATTCTCCGATGAAGCCTCTTTCCGATTGTTCTGGGCATCAAAGGCTTGTCCGGAGAAGAAAAGGTGAGCGCTACCATCAGTCCTGTGTCATGCCAACAGTAAAGCATCCTGAGATCATTCATGTGTGGGGTTGCTTCTCCTCCAAGGGAGTGGACTCACTCACAATTTTGCCCAAAAACACAGCCATGAATAAAGAATGGTAACAAAACACCCTCCAACAGCAACTTCTTCCAACAATCCAACAACAGTTTGGTGAAGAACAATGCATTTTCCAGCACGATGGAGCACCGTGCCATAAGGCAAAAGTAATAACTAAGTGGCTCGGGGACCAAAACATTGACATTTTGGGTCCATGGCCTGGAAACTCCCCAGATCTTAATCCCATTGAGAACTTGTGGTCAATCCTCAAGAGGCGGGTGGACAAACAAAAACCCACTAATTCTGACAAACTCCAAGAAGTGATTATGAAAGAATGGGTTGCTATCAGTCAGGAATTGGCCCAGAAGTTGATTGAGAGCATGCCCAGTCGAATTGCAGAGGTCCTGAAAAAGAAGGGCCAACACTGCAAATACTGACTCTTTGCATAAATGTCATGTAATTGTCGATAAAAGCCTTTGATACGTATGAAGTGCGTGTAATTATATTTCACTACATCACAGAAACAACTGAAACAAAGATCTAAAAGCAGTTTAGCAGCAAACTTTGCGAAAACTAATATTTGTGTCATTCTCAAAACTTTTGGCCACGACTGTACATAACAAAAAAAGTGTGAAACAACTGAAAATATGTCATATTCTAGGTTCTTCAAAGTAGCCACCTTTTGCTTTGATTGCTGCTTTGCACACTCTTGGCATTCTGTTGATGAGCTTCAAGAGGTAGTCACCTGAAATGGTCTTCCAACAGTCTTGAAGGAGTTCCCAGAGATGCTTAGCACTTGTTGGCCCTTTTGCCTTCACTCTTCGGTCCAGCTCACCCCAAACCATCTCGATTGGGTTCAGGTCCGGTGACTGTGGAGGCCAGGTCATCTGGTGCAGCACCCCATCACTCTCCTTCATGGTCAAATAGCCCTTACACAGCCTGGAGGTGTGTTTGGGGTCATTGTCCTGTTGAAAAATAAATGATGGTCCAACTAAACGCAAACCGGATGGAATAGCATGCCGCTGCAAGATGCTGTGGTAGCCATGCTGGTTCAGTATGCCTTCAATTTTGAATAAATCCCCAACAGTGTCACCAGCAAAGCACCCCCACACCATCACATCTAGAGTCCATCCGTTCACCTTTTCTGCGTTGCACAAAGACACGGTGGTTGGAACCAAAGATCTCAAATTTGGACTCATCAGACCAAAGCACAGTTTTCCACTGGTCTAATGTCCATTCCTTGTGTTCTTTAGCCCAAACAAGTCTCTTCTGCTTGTTGCCTGTCCTTAGCAGTGGTTTCCTAGCAGATATTCTACCATGAAGGCCTGATTCACACAGTCTCCTCTTAACAGTTGTTCTAGAGATGTGTCTGCTGCTAGAACTCTGTGTGGCATTGACCTGGTCTCTAATCTGAGCTGCTGTTAACCTGCGATTTCTGAGGCTGGTGACTCGGATGAACTTATCCTCCGCAGCAGAGGTGACTCTTGGTCTTCCTTTCCTGGGGCGGTCCGCATGTGAGCCAGTTTCTTTGTAGCGCTTGATGGTTTTTGTGACTGCACTTGGGGACACTTTCAAAGTTTTCCCAATTTTTCAGACTGACTGACCTTCATTTCTTAAGTCCACCTGACTTCTCCACAACGCAAATGATAGTCCCAACCCCATTTATAAGGCAAGAAATTCCACTTATTAAAGGGACACTGACAGGGCCAATAAGCATATTGAGGTATATATATGGCAGTACAGGTCTTATAATGGGTATTACAATCATCTAAGTATCCCCCCTGTCCACATTATACAGTCATGTGAAAAAATTAGGACACCCTTTGAAAGCATGTGGTTTTTTGTAACATTTTTAATAAAAGGTTATTTCATCTCCATTTCAACAATACAGAGAGATTAAAGTAATCCAACTAAACAAAGAAAACTGAAGAAAAGTCTTTTCAAGATCTTCTGTAAATGTCATTCTACAAAAATGCCTATTCTAACTGAGGAAAAAGATAGGACACCCTTGCCCCTAATAGCGAGTGTTACCTCCTTTGGCTGAAATAACTGCAGTGAGACGGTTCTTGTAGCCATCTACCAGTCTTCGACATCGGTCTGAGGAAATTTTACCCCACTCCTCAATGCAGAACTTTTTCAGCTGTGAGATGTTTGAGGGGTTTCTTGCACGTACAGCCCTTTTCAAGTCACCCCACAGCATCTCAATGGGATTCAAATCTGGACTTTGACTTGGCCATTCCAGGACTCTCCATTTCTTCTTTTTCAGCCAATCTTTGGTTGATTTACTAGTATGTTTTGGGTCATTGTCATGTTGCATGGTCCAGTTCCGCTTCAGCTTTAATTTTCTAACTGATGGTCTCACATGTTCTTCAAGCACCTTCTGATACACAGTAGAATTCATCGTGGATTCTATGATGGTGAGCTGACCAGGTCCTGCTGCAGCAAAGCAGCCCCAAACCATGACACTTCCACCTCCATGCTTCACAGTTGGTATGAGGTTCTTTTCTTGGAATGCTGTGTTTGGTTTACGCCAAACATGTCCTCTGCTGTTGTGTCCAAATAATTCAATTTTGGACTCATCTGTCCAAAGAACATTATTCCAGAAGTCCTGGTCTTTGTCAACTTTATCTCTGGCAAATGTCAGTCTGGCCTCGATGTTTCTCTTGGAAAGCAAAGGTTTCCTCCTTGCACACCTCCCATGCAAGCTAAACTTGTACAGTCTCTTTCTGATTGTAGAGGCATGTACTTCTACATCAACAGTAGCCAGAGCCTGCTGTAGTTCTCGAGATGACACTTTAGGGTTTTTGGAGACCTCTTTTAGCATCTTGCGGTCTGCTCTTGGGGTGAACTTGCTGGGGCGACCAGTCCTGGGCATGTTGGCAGTTGTTTTGAAAGCCCTCCACTTGTAGACTATCTTCCGGACAGTGGAATGGCTGATTTCAAAATCTTTTGAGATCTTTTTAAATCCCTTCCCAGACTCATAGGCTGCTACAATCTTTTTTCTGAAGTCCTCTGACAGCTCTTTTGCTCTCACCATGGTGCTCACTCTCACTTCAACAGTCAGGAGCACACCAAACTAAATGTCTGAGGTTTAAATAGGGCAAGCCTCATTCAACATGCAGAGTAACGATCTACTAATTATGTGCACCTGGTGTGATATACCTGTGTGAGATCTGAGCCAATTTAAGAGGGAATACATGTGAGGGTGTCCTATCTTTTTCCTCAGTTAGAATAGGCATTTTTGTAGAATGACATTTACAGAAGATCTTGAAAAGACTTTTCTTCAGTTTTCTTTGTTTAGTTGGATTACTTTAATCTCTCTGTATTGTTGAAACGGAGATGAAATAACCTTTTATTAAAAATGTTACAAAAAACCACATGCTTTCAAAGGGTGTCCTAATTTTTTCACATGACTGTACATACAGTAAACATAAGTTTTATAACCTGCTCCAGCGGTCTTCAATCTGCCCAAGGGGCGGCGTTTCACCTCTCTTGCGCCCAGCCAGCCTCCCCCAACTGCCGCTTTGAAGTGCTGCCCAGTTCATGAATATTCAGTTTGCTGGGCGGCTTCTGCGGTCCCCGCTCTGAAGCGCTACGCTTAACAGTGCCCGGCGCATGCGCCGGATCTTGTGAAGTCCGGTACAGTAAGCGCCGCCCAGCTCATCAATATTCACTTCGCTGGGCGGCGCTTACTGTCCCCGACTTAACAAGATCCGGCGCATGCGCAGGGCACTGTTCAGCGCAGCGCTTCAGAGCGGGGACCGCAGAAGCCGCCCAGCAAACTGAATATTCATGAGCTGGGCGGCGCTTCAAAGCGGCAGTTGGGGGAGGCTGGCTGGGTGCAAGAGAGGTGAAACGCCGCCCCTTGGGCAGATTGAAGACCGTTGGAGCAGGTTATAAAACTTAAGTTTACTGTATGTATAATGTGGACAGGGGGGATACTTAGATGATTGTAATACCCATTATAAGACCTGTACTGCCATATATATACCTCAATATGCTTATTGGCCCTGTCAGTGTCCCTTTAAACTTGACAGGGCACACCTGTGAAGTGAAAACCATTTCAGGTGACTACCTCTTGAAGCTCATCAAGAGAATGCAAAGCAGTAATCAAAGCAAAAGGTGGCTACTTTGAAGAACCTAGAATATGACATATTTTCAGTTGTTTCACACTTTTTTGTTATGTATATAATTCCACATGTGTTAATTCATAGTTTTGATGCCTTGAGTGTGAATCTACCATTTTCATAGTCATGAAAATAAAGAAAACTCTTTGAATGAGAAGCTGTGTCCAAACTTTTGGTCTGTACTGTATTTTGGACACAATAGCATTGACTCAGAGACCCCTGAGGAAGCTGGCTGACCCAGCGATACGCATGGGGCGCTATACCTATGCACCTTGCCTGCCTGTATCTACATTTGATGAGTATGTGGATTATTTTGATGTCATATTTATTGCATATTATAAATTTTGTACTCTTTTGGCGGCCGAGATTTGTCCATATTTTTTTAAGCGATTTTACAAGAAATTCAGAAATTAAAACGCAATACTATCTATGGTAGGTATTTGGGGAAGGCCGAACTTATAACTATTCAGAAATTGCAACAGAATTCTCTGTTTGTGATTAAGGAAGCTTAAGTGAAGCAAAAAGACAACTTAACAATACAACTTTCTATAATCCTTTATCCTTAGATCCCACTGTGGTATTCAAGAATAAATTGGATAAGTTGCAGGTTATAGCTTGCAATATAAATATCATCACAAAGAGGGAACTACAGTTTTTGGAAGTCTAAAACCCTGTTATTCCAACCTTTTATATGTTCCTGTTCTTTTGGCAGGGATCAAGAGAGCAATGTGAACATTTTATTGGCTTATTAAATCAAAACCAGTTCAATATTTTTCTTACATACAAGATCTCTGATCTGGAGGTTGACTTTTTGGATTTGAGAATCCGGAAAGATGGGTCCCATATTGTGACATCTTTATATCGAAAAAGTACTGCCACTAACAGCCTACTCCATTACAAGAGCTTTCATCCGGCCCACCTCAGGAAGGGAATACCTAAGGGACAGTTCCTAAGACTTCGTCGTAATTGTACATCTTTGGCTGATTTCAAAGATGCTTCCGGTGATTTATCCTTACGTTTTCAAAAGAGGGGTTATCCTAAAAAGATTATTTCACAAGCTAATTGTTTGGCTAAGGAGTCGAATCGCTCCAATTTGTTTAAACCGAAACTTAGGACCCGTGAGAATAAGGTACGTCCCATTACTCGATATAACAACCAATGGATGGACCTATACAGGATTTTGGGGACACATTGGTATCTTTTAACCTCAGATACTAAATTTACTCCATATATTGATACCAAACCCCACTGAATTGCTCGTAGAGCACCAAACTCAAGGGACAAGCTGGTATGGAGCCATTTTCAACGCCCGGTTGGTACAACGGGTGGAGGAGTTGAGAGGCACCTATTCCTGTGGCAATTGCAATGTATGCCAATTTATGATGGGATCAGAGACTTTTACCAACTTGAGTGATCAGAAGACTGTCACTCTTTAAAACTATGTGAATTGTCGCTCCAGAATGTGGTATATGCCTTGATTTGCCCCTGTAGGAAGATTAAAGTTGGACAAAAAATGCAGGAATTGCGTAAGAGGGCACAACAACATCTTTCCAACATTGGTATTGCGTTTCATGACAAGCTCAGGAAAGATAGGTGCAGTGGTCTAAAGAGTGCCGGTTTGGATTATATTTGTAGTAATATTAGGGGAGCATCTGTGGTTTAACAACTTCTTAAATCTGAATCCAGGTGGATTTTCAACCTGGGTTCTCTTACACCATATGGATTAAATGAAGAACTCACTTTTACTGGATATTACACATAGTCTATTTTAGTAGGGGTTGGTTTTGCATATGCTTTTTCACATTGCATATTAGTGATTGGTTTGTTTTGTTGGAATTTTTTCTAGCTTTTTTCAGGTGGTCTTGAATCCTTTTTAAACTCTGCACTATCAGTTTTGAGTTGGATGCACATTATAGGATGTCGTATGCAAAGTCACTTTAGAAGCCGCTTTCTGAAAGTCACTGGTTCCTACACAGTTATGCAAGAATATATTTGGGTGGCATTCTAATCTGATGTGAATTCATAGGCTATATTAATTATTTATTTTACTGTTATTATTTTCACTTATTCTACATATTTTATTCATTTAAAATTTTGTATTTTCTTAGTTTTTTTTTGTTGCTGATCTTGATTCCTTCCACTTAGTGTATTCACCACTAATCCTGCATACTTTCTTGTTTGTAATTCTTCATTTGTAGTGGTTACTTATGTGATATGTACCTGCCTTTATTTGTCATTCTTTCTTTGTCAGCGTCCCCAATGCAGGTCCTATTGTATGCAAGCGTATGTATATATATATATATATATATATATATATATATATATACACATACACACAGTGCTGCCCATAATTATTTATACCCCTGGCAAATTTTGACTTAAAGTTACTTTTATTCAACCTGCAAGTAATGTTTTGACGAGAAATGACATAGGTGTTTCCCAAAAGATAATAAGACGATGTACAAAACATTTATCAGCTTTTATTTACATTTGAGCAAAAAATACAAGATGTTCCGCACTGTGGAAAATCTCAGAGGATGTGGTCGGAAGCCAAAAGTGACACCTGTGCTGGCCAGGAGGATAGTTAGAGAGGTGAAAAAGAATCCAAGGATCACCACCAAGGCCATCCTGGTGAATCTGGGCTCTGCTGGTTGCAATGTCTCAAGGTAGACAATCCAACGGACACTGCACACTGCTGGGTTCCACTTCTCCAGATAAGGCACACAAAAGCTCGCTTGGCCTTTGCAAAAGCTTATCTGGACAAAGAAGAAGACTTTTGGTCTTCTGTGTTATGGTCAGATGAAACAAAAATTAAATTGTTTGGTCACAATGATGTTTCCTTCATTTGTCGTAAAAAAAGGAGAAGCCTTCAACCCAAAGAACACCATCCCTACTGTCAAACATGGTGGTGGGAACCTAATGCTTTGGGGGTGTTTTTCAGCCAATGAACCAGGGAACCTAATCACAGTAAACAGCACCATAAAAAAAGAGCAGTACATGAGGATTCTCAACGACAACATCAGGCAGTCTGCAGAGAAACTTGGCCTTGGGCACCAGTGGACATTTCAGCATGACAATGACCCAAAACACACAGCAAAAGTGGTGAAGAAATGGTTAGCAGACAACATTAACGTTTTGGAGTGGCCCAGCCAGAGTCCAGACTTGAATCCAAATGAGAATCTGTGGAGGGAGCTAAAAATCAGGCAAGAAGATCCTCCAACCTGAAATATTTGGAGCTCATTTCTAAAGATGAATGGGCAAAAATACCTGTGGAGACATGCAAAAAGCTGGTCTGCAATTATAGGAAGCGTTTGATTGCTGTAATAGCCAATAAAGGCTTTTCTATTGATTATTGAGAAGGGTATGAATAATTTTTGACTGGACACTTTTTGCTCAAATGTAAATAAAAGCTGAGAATTTTTTTTTTTCCATAATAATGCCTCTTGTACATCGTCTTATTATCTTTTGGGAGACACCTACTGTATGTCATTTCCCGTAAAAAAATTACTTGCTGGTTGAATAAAAGTAACTTTAAGTCACGTACCTACCACATCGTCGGTACGCTTCGACGATATTGTCATCAACAGTACCGACTAGGAAAGTCACTTACCCAAAGTGCAGGCTGTAGTGAACGCCCTTAGGAAGGCTGGACTGACCGCTAAACCAAAGAAATGCACGATAGGGTTAGAGGAGACTAAATACCTGGGGTACGTCATTGGACGTGGAGTTATCAGACGCCAAGTGAATAAAATATAGACGATTCGGAATTGGCCCCAACCTGTCACCACGAGGCAAGTAAAGTAGTTCCTGGGAATGGTGGGCTATTATATGAGGTTCGTTCCCCATTTTGCCACTTTAGCAGCTCCGTTGACAGGGCTTTTAAAGGGACGGAAGTGCGTGATGGTCCGCTGGAATGACCAGGCAGAAGAGGCTTTTTCCGCATTGTAGTCAGTCCTGTGCGGGTCATCGGTTTTGGTGACGCCCGACTTCAAGAGGGAGTTTGTGGTACAGACCGATGCCTCTGAAGTAGGCCTCAGAGCTGTACTTTCTCAGGAAATCAATGGGGAGGAACATCCCGTTGTTTTCCTGAGCCGTAAACTCGCCCCAGCCGAGACCAGGTACAGTACAGTGGAGAGAGAGTGCCTGGCTATCAAGTGGGCACTCAAATCTATCCGCTAATATCTGTTGGGGAGAAAGTTCCATCTGGTGACCGACAACTCCCCTCTAAAGTGGATGAGCCAGGCCAAAGAGAGGAATGCTTGGGTCACCAGATGGTTCTTGTCATTACAGAACTTCAAGTTCTCAGTGGAACACAGGGCAGGCCACTTGCAGGGAAACGCGGATGCCCTGTCTATGGTACACTGTCTGGCAAGTGTTCACCCCATCAGGGTTGAAAAAAAGGGGGAGGTATGTAAGAAGGTACAAGGAATCATCGTGGATGATAGGTATGTGTCACCGAGATTCCTGGCCTCGGTGGAGTAAGAACTGGTTTTTATGTGTCAGCAGCAGTTGCTGTTTGACACCTTAATAGTTAGTATAGCTGTACAGCTGATCCGGGATGGCTCTTACTGGGAGTAGTCAAAGTGCTGGGTGGGTGACTACTCCCCATGTTCCAGGCCGGGTTTGGCCAGGCCTAAAAACCAGCCAGCGCTGCCAGGCGAGGGGGATTACCTCAGTCTGAAAGTGGAGCTCAGGAGGTGTGTGGGCTGGGATCTGAGGCTTGTGCCGTGCTGGAGGGCTGAGACCCATCTGTAAGGGAAACGGACCCCCTAAAAGCCTGCTATGAACTGCTGAAGGCAGAACTGCCAACAAGGTGATTTTTTTTGCTATGTGGACTTTCCATTGTGTGTGAACTAACACCAAGACTGCAAAGTGACGTTTTGTTTTTGCTTTATGTGTGAATAAACACGGAAGTTTGATTTAAGAACTGGTAATTTGCCTCTGTACTGCATCCGCGCACCCTGTCTACCAGAGCGAATCCCCACAATATATATATATATATATATATTTTTTAATTATTATTATTTTTATTTATTATCATGGTATATTTGTTATTTTTGTTGTTTTCACAATCATGATGTAATATCAGGTGTACAGCAACAAGTTTCACAATCATCATGTACCGTATTTTTTTATTTATAAGACGCACCTAGGTTTTTGAGGAAAGTAAGAAAAAAAAAAATTTAAACCAAAAGGTGTGCTTTTGGTGGGTTTTGAACTAATCGTGGTCTGTGGATGACACTGTTATGGAGGGGATCTGTGGATGACACTGTTATGGGGGATCTGTGGATGACGCACTGTTATAGGGGATCTGTGGATGACGCACTGTTATGGGGGATCTGTGGATGATGCACTGTTATGGGGGATCTGTGGATGACACTGTTATGGGGGATCTGTGGATGACACATATATAGCATCCTATGCTGGTCCCCAGCGTGTCTTCTCATGTCCCTTTGTGAATAGTGACCCCCTTACACCAGGCCCCGCTTACAGCAGTCTTTCCATGTAAAGTCTGTTTATTTAATGCTCAAGCAGTGGCTCTGGTTTATTAAACTAGCGTAATCGTCTTTAGTAGTACTCACTATTAAAGCGGCGGGCAGACCGGCAGTGCTCCTGCTCCGCCAGCTTCATTAATGAAGTGGGAGGAGCATGATGGAGTGAGTGACACTGCCGGCCTGCCTGCTGCTTTGATAGTGAGTATTATTCCAGACGATTACGCTAGTTTACCAAACCAGAACCACTGGTTGAGGATTACATAAATAGACTTTACATATGAAGACTGCTGTGAGCGGGGCCCGATGCAATGGAGAACAGTGACTGCACCGGGCCCCGCCGCGAGTGCAACAGCAGTTATCGGCCTCCAGCCCCTCCTACCACCCCGCGTGATAGAGGTAAACTGTAACTGATACATCGCAGGCCACGCTGTGCAGCATAGCGGCCGGCAATGTATCAGTGTCAGCAAATGTAAAAATTGCATCATTCACTTTATAAGATGCACTGCCATTTTACCCCCACTTTTTGGGGAAAAAAGTGTGTCTTATAAAGCGTAAAATACGGTAATATTAAGTGTATATTAATACGTTTATTAATTGTGTTGTATTGCATGTTTTTTTATGACTTTGATCTATGTTGTATGGACTTGTTTGATCTATGTTGTACTGCCTTAACTCTTTTGGGCATGGAGTTCACTAGAGCTTTACAGGTTGCCACTGGAATCCTCCTCCACTCCTCAATGACGACATCACAGAGCTTGTGGATGTTAGAGACCTTGTGCTCCTCTATCTTCTGTTTGAGGATGCCCCACAGATGCAATAGGGTTTAGGTCTAGAGACATGCTTGGCCAGTCCAGCACCTTTTTCCTCAGTTTATTTAGTAAGGCAGTGGTCGTCTTGGAGGTGTGTTTGGTGTCTTTATCATGTTGGCATACTGCCCGGCGCCCAGTTTTCAATGGGAGGGGATCATGCCCTGCTTCAGTATGTCACAGTACATGTTGGCATTCATGGATCCCTTAATGAACTGTAGCTCCCCATAGCCGGCAGTACTCATGCAGCCCCAAATCATGACACTCCCACCACCATGCTTGACTGTAGGCAAGACACACTTGTCTTTGTACTCCTCACCTAGTTGCCGCCACACATGCTTGACACCATCTGAACCAAATAAGTTTATCTTGGTCTCATCAGTTACCAATAATCCATGCTCCTGGTCTGCTTATCTTCAGCAAACTGTTTGCAGGCTTTCTTGTGCATCATCTTTAGAATAGGCTTCCTTCTGGGACAACAGCCATGGAGACCTATTTGATGCAGTGTGCAACGTATGGTCTGAGCACTGACAGGCTGACCCCCCCACCACTTTAACCTCTGCAGCATGCATGTGCACTCAACTTCTTTGGTCGACCATGGCGAGGCCTGTTCTGAGTGGAACCTGTCTTGTTATTATGATTGGATTCTCTGAAGTTGGGCAGATTATTATTATTATGATATTACACATACACATATATATATGCGCATATATATAAATATATTATTCCCTGGTACACTAAGATATTCACTCTTAATTGTCTTTACTTAGGCTAGTATCTTATTTTTTGCATTGTTTGTATGGAACACAATTCTGAGTGTATTTCCGTCATATGGAGCACACCGTGGAACACATTTCCAGTGGGACGCCATCTTGGGCATGCGCATGTTTGCATTAAACACAATTTGGAGTGTTCTTCTGGCATATGGAGAGCATTGTGGAACGTATTTCCGGTGGGGCGCCATCTTGCGCATGCGCTGTTCTGTTTTGAGCACGCCTTTGTCTAGGGCAGCACCACTCTACTTTATAACACAGCGTTATGGACTATTCGCCGGGGACACCGACCCACCATTATTTTATTTTCTGGTCCTTGTCAGTGTATTTTCTAACAGGTGATTATCATTTCTTTCTAATTATAAGCATATATATATATATATATATAAATTTTGGACACAATAGCATTGACTCAGAGACCCCTGAGGAATACGCGTGGGGCGCTGTACCTATGCACCATGCCTGCCTGTATCTACATTTGATAAGTACCTGTATTATTTTGATGTCATATGTATTGCATATTATGAATTTAGTACTCTTTTGGCGGCTGAGATTTGTCTATATTTAGGACTTGGTGATTATAGGTATGTGTATTGGAAGTATCGTTTTGTCAGAACACATGGTTGTAATTGTATACAATGCTTTTAACTTTTGTCTTGTGTTGCTAAATAAATTATAGGTTTTAACATTGAGATGTACAGCCTTTGTATGCGGTTTTGCTTTTTCTTACTTTCACATTGTTTCATACTAATACCGCGGCTTGCACTCTGAGATTACTACTTATTTGGTGTGCCCCCTGATTGCATTTTTTGCATTTTGGAACTAATAAAACAAGATTTTATTTCAACTGGAGGAGCACTGGATTCTTTCTCAAATGTCTATAAAGGGATTACATAAATAATACAATTTTAAAAATGCAATAGGAAGCATACAAGAACTCACAGGGGACAAGTGGTGGTCCGAACACAAACACCTACATTAATATAAACACCTATAATATAATTCCCAGTACATCCCACTATATCCAGAGTACCAATGTAACTTCATAACCAGAGATGTATGAATAATGTATAGTAAAGGATAGAGGGGATAAGTAAAATGATAAATACTTAAAATAATCAAAAAGATTATTATGTCCGACACGAGTTTCGCATATAGATTCTTATGCAGGTTTTAAAATTATTTATATAATCTGTGAATTCAATGATTAAGACGTGTGCCCAGATACTTTTGTCCTTGTAATGTATGTATATATTTTATGTTCTGTTTAATTTTAACTTTTGATGGGACAATCCCTTTAAAGGAACATCGGGGTCATTTAATAACCCCTTGCGCTAAATGTAAGACAGCTTCCCGGCTGGCTTAAATTTAGACCATTTTCTATGCCTAAAACAGGCGTAGAAAATAATGAATGAGACAGGCCTGCCGGCCTAAAGTCACAGATTGCGGTGCGAGAAAACTGGCATATATCATTTAGTAAATGACATATATATATATATATATACACATACATACACTGATGAGCAAAAGGGTAAGGGTCCATTCACACGTCCGTTGTTTCTTTCCTGATCTGTTCAGTTTTTTGCGGAACAGATCTGGACCAGATCTGGACCCATTAATTTTCAATGGGTCCTGAAAAAAATCGGACAGCACAATGTCTGATTTTTTTTTCAGGACCCATTGAAAATAAATGGGTCCAGATCTGTTCCGCAAAAAACGGAACAGATCAGGAAAGAAACCACGGAAGTGTGAATGGACCCTAACAATGTTTTGAACTTTTGACTTTCTGGATCCATATTTAACCACCCATTGCAGATTCTTGTCATGTAACTGAATTGTTACTGTTTTGCTCCTAAAATTCTAAATTTAGATTTTTATTATTTTGTAACTCCACCTTTGGCTTTCAGCACTGTCTAAATCCTTCTGTGCATGCTCTCCATCAGATTCAAGCATGTCTTGACTGAAATCTGTTCCCAGGTCTCTTCTAGACATTCTCAATGTTGTGTATACTGATCAACTCACTTGGGTACGAATGCAGCTTTTTTTTTTCAACTCTACCCACAAGTGTTCAATTGGGTTGAGGTCTGGGGGGGCAAACCAGCACCTTTACTTCATTGTCATTGAACCATTTCTTCACCAATCTCGACGTATGCTTCGTATTGCTGGAACACTATGTCATCCTTTTCATGCCCATAGTACTTCAATGTACGAAGTAACTCATCTTGTTGAAGGATACTCACATATAGCTTAGCACTGAGACCACCATCAATCCTGGTCAAGTATCCAATGCCTTTGGCTGTGAAACAACCCCATATCATCAGGCTTCCTCCACCGAACATGACAGTTCCTTCAATTTCTCAATCTGTTAGCCCCTTTTTACCTTGTTTCTTCCAGACCCATTTGCACCTATCAGAGCCCAGTCTACTGACTTTGATCTCATCGCTCCAAATGAAATCACCCATTTCCAATCTTCTACCGTCCACTGTTCGTACTATTTTGCAAACTCGAGACAGCGCTTCTTATGACGATATTGAAGTCGAGGCCTCTTCACCTCTTTTTCAGACCACCATTCCAGACTGTAATGCATAGTGTACAGTGCTTGCATGGACATCTGTGATCTCACTATTATGAAGCATCCACTGCTTTGCCACGTCAGAAATGATAGACCTTGTGATGAGCCTACTTGTTGAACACAAACCAATAACCAGTAGCTATACCAATTCTGTTTTAGGAGTCAACAAGCAGGCTCTAATTTTAGAAAAAAGTTGGGTAAGGATATATAATGGATATATAATTCTGAGATTTCTGAGTTTGGTTA
Organism: Bufo gargarizans; assembly: GCF_014858855.1. Classification (NCBI taxonomy): domain Eukaryota; kingdom Metazoa; phylum Chordata; class Amphibia; order Anura; family Bufonidae; genus Bufo; species Bufo gargarizans. Next base: position 23,236,619 of record NC_058083.1, on the reverse strand, counting down.
TCTAATCTAAGCAAACACCTTCAATTGCTTTCCAATGGCTTTTGTCTCAAGATAATGAAATGAGTTAAGAAATTTGAGTTATCAGCGGGAGTGCTAACCATGGTACATTGTAAATATCCGTATCCAACTATCAGCACCACCAAAATATATAGAAAAGATTTTTAAAAAGAACACCACACTAATAGTTTTTAGGTTTTTAATATCACCAAAGGCTTTTGAATAACATAACACAGAGAAAAATATAAGTAAGTAATATAAGAGACACCAATCCGCTCTGTGTATATTTTTAAATGAATATAATAAAGGTTATTTTTTACCTTTTAAAAAAAGAGAAAACAAATAATTTAGGCCTAAAACAGAATTGGTGTAGCTACTGGCTATTGATTTGTGCTCACTTTCAAAAAATATTGTGGGCCAATAAGGGTCAACTTTTTTCCTAAATTAGAGCGTGCTTGTTGACTCCTAAAACAGAATTAATCACTATATTTTCATTCATCAATAAATTGATGTCCCTTATATTTTTATTTTTTTTTTGTTTTAAAATGCTTTATTTTCAAGTTAAGAAAATACAAAGTGAACAACACCAACAATGGTGTAACACGGCACCGAGCACATACAAAGCAATGAAAATACAGACTGCACATGGAATGGACAAAAAGCAGTTACCATACAGGAAGCTAAGAGCACAGCCTAGTTATTCAATACAATTCCAGCAATACTTAGAAGACAGGAGAAGCTCCGGACTTAGAGTAGGTAGGCAAACAACCCAAAGCTCATTGGGGGGGCAAAACCCGGTTTAGGTCCTAGGCCCTGACCTCACCCAAGGCAGGACTTGTAGGGAACTGGGACTAACACTTAGTTTGACGGACTTGGGTCCTCGCACTTAAGCAGGGTTAAGAGAGGAGGGGGGGAACCTATAGTTCGTCCAAAGGGCCCATCTTTTCGAGAACGCCAAGTGCGAACGCGACTCCCAAGAGGCTAATGTCCCTTATATTTTTTATATATTTTACTTCTAATAATCATCATGTTCGTCACCCTATCCATTTTTTCATAAATTACTTCCTTTTTATTTAGGTAGTTTTTAAGTGATCAGGTAATAATGTTCAGCTTTTCCATCAAATATAAATTTTTTAAAAAAGATTATAATTTTTCAATTCTGTATATCTCCCTAGTCATTTTATATAAAGGCTGAGAAAGAAAAGCCTTCATTAAGGCCTGTGTGGCTTATTGTATTGAGCCTATATATCCACCTCGCCTCATTTTGCAATAATCTTTTGTCCAAATTTCCCCCCCATGATACCATTTTTCCTTTTTCAATACCCCAGAATTTTAGGCTATTTGGATAATTGCCATGATAGTTTTTTACATGTCGTGCAATTGACGTATCCTTATTTGTTTCAATCGCATTCAGATGGCCGGATATGCGTCGCCTTAGTTCCTGTCTGGTTTTGCCCACATATAGTTTTGGGCTGGTGCACATTGCAGCATAGATTACCCTTTGGGTCTTACAGGTTATGAGCTGGTTTATCTCATATCTCTTGCCATCACTGGGATTTGTAAAGAACTGTGTTCTCAGAATTAATTTACAAAAGGAGCCATCTCCACATGGTGCTGATCCCCTGGAGCCCGCTTTATGTTTTTTTATAGGTAATTTCTGTTCCTGATAATGATTGTGAACAAGATAATCTTTAAGATTAGGTCCTCTTCGATAGGTTATACTCGGATATGAACTGAGAACGGGTTTTAAATCCCTATCCCATTGTAAGATATGCCAGTGTCTTTTCAAAATAGTGTTAATTTCTTTTGTGTATCCATCCTACGTTCCTACACAGGTAATCATTTCAGTTTTTTTCACTATCTTTGTATCTAAAAGATCTTCTCGTTTTTTTGTCCTCACATTATGAAAAGCCTTTTTAAGAGGGCGTATGGGATAGCCACGTTCTTGAAATCGCCAATTTAGCTCTTCGCTCTCAGCAATACAGGAATTTTCATCCGAGCAATTTCTCCGCACACTGAGATATTTCCTCGTTGGTATCCCTCTTTTTAATGATCAGTAATGTCAATCTGAACACTGAGCGCTGTGAATGGGAGAAACGGAGAGAGGAGGACGCTCTACCCCTATAAAGATCTGACTAACCCGGCGCTCGTGTTTACAAGCTCCTAACCCCTGAAGACGCCACATCTGTGGTGAAACATGTCGGAGGAGCTTTGTTTGTTATTTTAAATACAAAAAGCATTAGTGTCTGTGAAAAGCTAGGGGGTCGACCTGCAGGCGTTCCCCAGCATTGTTAGCGAGAAACAGATTTGAGGGAAAGGATGGATGATAGTTGGGAAGGGAACTATTAGAAAGAAGCTAGCTCCAAGTGAGCAGGAAAGGATATTTAAATGGTAGCTAATACAGAGAGAGCTAGTTGAAACAAAGTAAATGGAACATGGAAACAATTTATTCTACTGGCAACATGAATGCTGCTAATGATAAGCGAATAACTCTCAGCATATACCAGCCATTGCTATTTGATACTATTGTAGCGGTGGTGTGTGTCAGTTGACACAACCACCATTATCATATATCCATACCCAACTATCAGCACCACCAATATATAGAAAAGATTTGAAATAAACAACACACAAATCGTTTTTTGGTTTTTAATATCACCAAAGGCTTTTGAAAACACATAACACAGAGAAAAATATAAGTATGTAATATAAGAGACACCAATCCGCTCTGTGTTTATTTTTAAACAAATAGACGGTAATAAAGGTTATTTTTTGCCTTTTAAAAAAAGAGAGAACAATTAATTTAGGCCTAAAACAGAATTGGTATAGCTACTGGCTATTGATTTGTGTTCACTTTCGAAAAATATTCTGGACCAATAAGGATCAGCTTTTTTCTAAAATTAGAGCCTGCTTGTTGACTCCGATATTCTGCCTGGACGTCCACCTCTTGGCTTTGGAATGGATGGATGGACTTCATTTCATATTCTTCCAACTGTCATGGCCAGTGGCATAGCATGGGTAGCCAGCATCCGGGGCAAGCCAAGTATTGCGACCCCCCCAACCTGTGGCCATGCCCATTTTACTGATAATGTAGTAGATATCACCTGCAGTCCTATGTAATTATGTAACACCACAGATAACACAGTGATAACTCTCCGAGTACAGATAATGTAGTAGATGGGTGTGAGACCCCAGAATTAAGAACACGCACAGTGTGACCTGAAGTCTGGGGCCGGGATGAGGCAGGGTGGGCCAAATTCTATATCCACCCCCCATCACTACAGAACATACAGGGTAATACAGCGCACCAAACCTCTTACATCCAGTGACGTCTCCTTTGATGTAGATGACTCTCTTTCCATATCTTCTCCTTTCAGACCAGACAACCATTTTTCAGCCATTTCTTGTCTCTGCAGTTGGACAAAAAAAATCTTAGTTTACTACTTTTCCATCATCCTCCCATCTTCTGGACAAATCATCCTACCATCCCCAATACTCTGCCTACTGTGCTCCCCAATACTATACTGCAGAAACAGATAAACCCCCTGATAATAGTAGTACCATGCAGATAGTGCCCTTTAATAATTATTAGTAAGAAAAGGTTCTGATCAGGTGCAAATTCACAGGTTCCAATACGTCTCTATAGGTGAATCTTCTTTATTTTCATAAAAGGTAAAATGGTGTATAGAACAACGCGTTTCGGGGCTCAAATTGTCCCCTTCATCAGGTTAACAGTAGTCACCATTTTACCTTTTATGAAAATAAAAAAGATTCACCTATAGAGACGTATTGGAACCTGTGAATTTGCGCCTGATCAGAACCTTTTCTTACTACAAGCATCCTTTGGGGGATTGGGCACCCAATCCCAAAGACACTCCTTCTGCGGCTGCATCCACGGATCCAAAAGGTCTTGATATACCTATATACCTACAATAGAGTTTTGTCTGTTATTGCACAACCTCAAAAGGTGAGCACCTTCATACTCCAAACAATTCAGTTTGTATTTGAACATACTACCCTATTGTGCGCCCCCCCACCCCTCTTTTCTTTTGTCTCTACGTTCCCCTTCTGGCCGAGGGTAATTTAGATTCGCCCGTGATTATCAAGACTTTAATAATTATTGGCACACAGTGCCCTAAAATAACTGCGTCCAGCAAATAGTGCCCCTGACACTAATAGTGTAAACATAACATCCCCCAAAAATTATTGTAGTAAGCTGATACTGTGCCAAGGTGCCCCCACAGTAATAGTGCTCCCAAAAGTCCCACCAATAGGAATAATTCTCTGCTAGAGCACACATGGCAGTAATAGTGCTCCTACAGTGCCCCCAACATGTCCCCACTGTGCCCCAGAAGAAATAATGCTGCCATAGTGCCCTACTAGTAATCATGTTCCCCCTAGACCCCCAGTAGTAATAAAGCCCTCTGTAATGCCCCCCAGTAGTAATAATTTTCCTTATAATGTGACAGTGCAAAAAATACCCCCTTTTAAGTTGAGCTAATGTCCCCATAGTGCCCCCCAGTATAAAATACCCCCATAGTGCTCCTCTCCCCCTTCCTACTAGTGCCCCCCATAATGTACCAGTATAAAATTCCCCATATAGAGTGCCCCAGTAGATGCCCTCAGTTTCCCCCATAATTTGCAAGTATAAAATACTCCTTCTTAGTGCCCCCGTAGATGACCCTATAGTACTCCTCTCTCTCCTTCCCTATAGTACCCACCATAATGTGCCCCAGTATAAAATGCCTCTATACAGAGAAGCCCATGTAAAATACTCCTTCTTTGTGGCCTCAGTAGATGCCCCCAATAATGTGCCAGTAAGAGGTGCCCCCATAATGCCACCCAATAATGTGCCAGTAAAAATTGCCCCCAATAATGTGCCAGTAAGATGTGCCCCTATAGATGCCCCCCAATCATGTGCCAGTGAGAAGTGCCTCCCATAGATGGCCCCCCCAATCATGTGCCAGTAGCCAGTATTGTACCATATAAAAAAATAAACACTTGTGCTTACCTCCATTGCAGAGATGCGATGCAGGCCTGTGTCCCACGCTGTGTGATGACACCAGGCCTGCAGCCTACCAGAGGAACGGGAAGGGAGACTCCTCTCCCTGCCATCCCCCGCAGCACACCCATCTGTATTGCTGTCCTTCGGATGGCGATACAGATGACTATGGGGATGAACGCTTCCACAAGGGAAGCGCTCATCTTCCTTTGACCTTTTTTTCCAATTTTCTTCGTCGAGATACCACTATTGATGAGCTGGATGATGCTGTTTCTCTTCTCTTGGGAAACCTTCTTCATGGCTGTTCCTGGATTCGAACCAGTGACCTTTCACTTGGGAATCAACCTAATAACACACTGAGCTATTAGGGAATGTGGGAATAGGTTGTAATTTTTAGTATACAAGAAGAAAAAGGTTGTTCCACCACCAGGAGCAAAACTGTAACAATGCAGTTACATGACAAGAATCTGCAAAAGGAATCATATACTAAATGGTTGCTAGTCTAATTTATGTATGAGATAGCCAAGATGATTGTCTATAAAATGATGGTAGTCTCACGTTCAAAGCTGTAGTGGATAATGTGATATGGAGACTAAAAGTCAAAAGTTCAAAAACCCTTTTGCTCGTCAGTGTAGACATATATATTGTGACAACTCGGGGTAATTGAGCTCTCCAGGACCTCCGTCTTCTCCGCTTAGACGGTTGGCACACCTCAAGAAGTCACTCCAACACTGCAGATTTTGGTGCAAACTGGCCACGGCCAGCTTTATTATCACTTTCTACAGCAGACCAAAACAAAGTATAAACGTAAATCCTAGGCCGTCTGGCCACTGACTATACAGTATTCTCCCTCTCTGTCAGGATCTGGGTCTACCACCCAGCTCCCCAAAACACAACATGGTGCTTACCCCACACAGGGTTAGAGGGTCCCGGCTCCCACAGGCCTTGGTGCAGCCTGCTCCTTCCCCAGACAGGCCTGATTGAGGAGCTCAGCCCACCTTTACATGAGCTCCTCGCTGGCTGCTAATTACCTTCATTACCAGCCTAGCTGCTGCAGACAGTGGGCAAAAAACTATTTTCCCAGCCTTTCCTGTTCTCACCCAGGCTCCTCTGGGTGAGATGCACCAATTCAATGGCCGTCATATGGCCCTCTGGCAGCTCCACTAAATATATAAAACTTGTGGGCTATTTTTACCTAATATTAACTTAAAATGTTTTGTTCTTTTATATCTTATTTTGTAATTACAATGCATTAGAATAACTATGTATTCCAGTGCATGGCTTTATGTACACGTTAAATAGCTGATAACTCCAGGGCTATCTCATATAACCATCACCCCAAGCTGGGGCTGATGATCAGGAGCAATGGGAGTTCCCCTCCCTCGTGATCCTGCAAGTGCCGTCTGATCCCAGCCTCTCCTGTGGTTGTGCCCAGGTGATTACAGCACTATAAATGTATGCCATGGCAGGAAAGGGTTAAAATAACTTCCTCTAAAATACTTTTCAACATTTTTTCAGTGAATTTTTACATCAAGTTTGTTTTGTCAAATCCATGACAGTTCGGTTCTACAAGTTGTTAAGAAGAGAAGTTCTAATCAAAGACACCACGACACAGTAGCCTGGTGCTTCGCAGTTGTAAATTACAGGGTACGTTTTATACGGAATCGGCTTCCTGCCGGTGCACCGTGCAATGCTCACGAGAAAACCTATTTTTTATTATACTTTCTATCAATAAATCATTTGTCTTCCTTTGTGCAGGGAAATAACAGAAAGCATTAAATTGTAATGACACATTTGGCAATTTATTCTCAGTTTCATTTACTATATGTCTGGTGAGTACCATGTGTCTGTGCACACGACCTGAGGATAGCCCCCAGTGATTTCTAGCGGCTTGTGCAATTTTACTGATCACTAGTCATGTGCCATCCGAAGGAGAAAGGTCTGTTATTTTTCTATTGTGTACTCAGGAGCGTATTGGTGGTTAATGAAAATGATTAACAATTTTATATAAAGGCTTCCATGTTCTCCATGGACAGCACATGTACCCATTGATTTTAATGGCTGTGTTCACACATCAGTGATTTTCCATTCATTGTGGGTCAGTGGAAAAATCACAGAAACATGCACTGTTTTGGCCTGTGATGTGGACCAAACATGCCCATTGAAGTCTATAGATTTGCAAAAATACAGCACGGGTGACATCCATGTTCTGTCAGTGACTTTTCACATACTTTTGGTAGGAGATGCTCTGGAAACTGATTTTCAGCCGAGCAGGGATATGGATAACACACAGAGGGCAAAAAACGGAAACACGGACCAAACATGGATTCTTCACAAGCATTTTGTCACAGATGTCCTCACAGATGTGTGAATAAGATAGATATAGATAACAGAGGGATAATGAGATGATAGATTATTAGAGATACTGAATTAAATTTGATTCTGCAACTTCTCTGAAGTTCGCCAAGAAATCCAATTTGTTCTCAATTAATTTGTCACGAATCGCTATAAATCATGTATACCCAAGCCACCCGTGCTGTGTGTGGGTTGTGGCCATGCTGCAGTGAAGAACCACGCGGCCAATTAGTAACAATGAAGACCGCACTGTATACCGGTAATCCTTCGTCATTGTTAATGGCCTTGAGGAACCTTTAAAGAGGGGCTGTTGCTGGTATGGGGTTCGGCTGGTTAGGTGGGGGCACAATATGAACATTATTGCTGTTCTGGCCTGTAATCTCCTGTAGGTTATTTGACAGTAAGCACAGAACATTAATCAGCTCTGGCATACCACCTTCTCTAACCTCAGCGCTCCCCTGCCCCACAGGTGGGAGCCCTTCTTCTGACATCTGCTTTTCCTCATTTTCCACATCATCTAATACTGATGAGAATATGTAATCAGAAACATCTAGCTCCTCCTCTCTCTGCATCTTGCTGACTTTTCTAGGACATGGAGTCGTTGAAGGATGATTTGGAAGAAGTAAAGCTGGCAAAAGATGAGGATGGTCATCAGTAAGACCTGGCCACCCTAAGGAGTGTAGACTGGATGGCATTGGTTGGCACACTGGCACCAGAATAATAAACGCTTCCATCTTATTGGTATTGACTTGCATTTATGGCTGATGTAGGAATAAGGAAATGGGGGAATAAATAAATAAAACTGATGCAGAATAAGTCTCCTTGCAGTCTCCCTGCACTCTTCCTGTGCTCTCCCTGCACTCCTCCTGCAGTCTCCCTGCACTCTCCCTGTGCTCTCCCTGCACTCCTCCTGCAGTCTCCCTGCACTCTCCCTGTGCTCTCCCTGCACTCTTCATGCAGTCTCCCTGCACTCTCCCTGTGCTCTCCCTGCACTCCTCCTGCAGTCTCCCTGTGCAATATTATTCTATTCAGCAACACTGTCCCTAGCACATAAGTACTTGCCACATCTCTCCCTATGCTCAGCTCACAGGACAGTGGCAGAGACCGTGCGGGATGAGGGTTTTACAGGGCTGTGACATCACAGGCAATGGATATCTGCGGACTGCATAGCATTATGGGTGCTCTTGCGATCCAGGGCTTCTTACTTTCACTTTGTAACATGTGCAGCCACCATTTTATGAAAAACTAATTTGTTACCACAAAGCGTGAGGAAATTCAGATTCGTCACAAATCAAAGTTTTCCTACACCTCGAACTGAATTCCACTTCAAATGCTTCACTTCGCTCAACACTTTTCTTTGTGTATGGAGCAGGATGCTGCCACAAATACCGTTTGTTAGCTTTCACATGTCAGCCATGGTTGGGTGCATCTGCAGTTTATTATATATTGTTTCAAAGTGATGTCTTACTTTTTGCATTGTATGTATGGAGGAGCAGCTTCCTTTAAGTTTGGACCATGCCCTCCTGTCCATGGATTTTAAATAGAGTATACTATAGCGATATCCTACACTGCCCTGAATGTTGTAGACTTTATGCCCAGAAGTGGTAAGTCTGATAGTGTAGGTCCCATCTGTAGAAGCCACTGTGTCACTGGCAGATGGGCTCAACATAATTTTGATGTGGTTTGTAAATGTTCATGCATTACAGAAATGCAATTTAGAGTAATCTATCTTTCCACAGTTTCCATGTGTCTCTGCACTTGGAGCAGGAGGCTGCTGCATTTAGCTTTTGTTTTTGCACATCAGCCGTGGTGTTATGTCCCTGCACGTTATTAAAAAATGTTTGGACATGCCAGTCTAATTTTGTTTCTTGCATTGTAGATAAATAGGCAGATATGAGATAGATAGACAGAATAGATAGATAGATAGATGTGCCATTCTCGAACGACATACACTGTAGTCATCTAGACAGACAGATTTATAACCTATCTATAAATGTAATACATTTTTTTCTTTGTTTCTTATTACTTGATGGCTACTGATTACTAGTGTTGAGCGTGAATATTCTAATCGCAAATTTTTATTGTGAAGATCAGCACTTCGAGAATTCCCGGAAATCTAGAATATAGTGCTATATACAGTCAGGTCCATAAATATTGGGACATCGACACAATTGTAAAATATTTGGCTCTATACATCACCACAATGGATTTGAAATGAAACGGTGTAGGAATTACAACAGTTTGCATATGTGCCTCCCACTTAATAAGGGACAATTGGCCTCTCAGCTGTTCCATGGCCAGGTGTGTGTTATTCACTCATTGTCCCAATTACAATGAGGAGATAAAAGGTCCAGAGTTCATTTCAAGTGTGATATTTGCATTTGGAATCTGTTGCTGTCAACTCTCAAGATGAGATCCAAAGAGCTGTCACTATCAGTGAAGCAAGCCATCATTAGGCTGAAAAAAAACAAAACAAACCCATCAGAGAGCAAAAACATTAGGCCTGACCAAAACAACTGTTTGGAACATTCTTAAAAAGAAGGAACGCACCGGTGAGCTCAGAAATAGCAAAAGACCCGGAAGACCACGGAAAACAACTGTGGTGGATGACCGAATAATTATTTCCCTGGTGAAGAAAACACCCTTCACAACAGTTGGCCAGATCAAGAACACTCTCCAGGAGGTAGGTGTATGTGTGTCAAAGTCAACAATCAAGAGAAGACTTCACCAGAGTGAATACAAAGGGTTCACCACAAGATGTAAACCATTGGTGAGCCTCAAAAACAGGAAGGCCAGATTAGAGTTTGCCAAACGACATAAAAAAAGCCTTCACAGTTCTGGAACAACATCCTATGGACAGATGAGACCAAGATCAACTTGTACCAGAGTGATAGGAAGAGAAGAGTATGGGGAAGGAAAGGAACTGCTCATGATCCTAAGCATACCACCTCATCAGTGAAGCATGGTGGTGGTAGTGTCATGGTGTGGGCATGTATGGCTGCCAATGGAACTGGTTCTCTTGTATTTATTGATGATGTGACTGCTGACAAAAGCAGCAGGATGAATTCTGAAGTGTTTCGGGCAATATTAGGCTGCAATATCTTTGTCAGAGCTTAACAACATCCCTAGCAACCAATAGAAAAGCTGCCTACCCCTTACTATATAAGAACCTCCCAAGCAGCCATTTTCTGTAGTTTTTTTCAGTTCTGAGAGAGAGAGAGAGAGAGAGAGAGCAGTATCATTGCTGTGCTCTGTGCTTTGCTGAGTCATCTGGATCCTTATTTAATTACACTAGTTAGTTAGCTCATATATATAATACAGATAGTTAGTAGGAGATAGTCAGTGTAGGTTATATCCTGATATAGTGTAGCTGTTGCAGTGCAGGGTGTTAGGTAGTGTGATAGGTTCTGCTGTCCATACATACATGCTACAGACATAGTGCTGTGATGTCACAACAATACATAGTGCACCAATCAGTAATATCTACGGATAAAATTTGAAGTTGCAAGTATTGCGCCAAAAATATGCGCATCATTAGTGCCGATTTGTGCAATCGCAAAAATATTCGAGCTCTTCCTCACAGTCACGAAAGTTGCTGCCAACCATTTTCTCCAGTCTGAGGAAACTTCTAGCACCTTGACAAATGTAGCTGTATTGCACGCACAATATGCGCAAATTACATCGCCAATTTTTGCAATAAAAAAAAATAATGACTGAAGATCCCGAATTCGCGAATTTATGGCGAATATTAGGCCATAAATTCGCAAAATATCGCAAAAACAAATATTTGCTATGCTGCTCATCACTACTGATTACTGAATATTGTTCCATGATGTAGTATGTGTATATTGGTCTGAGAATGGAGTTTACCTCATTCCTATACATCAGCGTACCTCAATGTTGGTCGGCGCCTGGCTTCTTTTACCAGGTCTTTTATTTCTTATTGTATGTTTCAGTATTTTCCTGCTGTGACCATTTTTATGATGTTCAATTTGTTATCTTTAAAATTAATAAAAATAGACTAAACATTAAAAATCGTGTCTCACGTGGCAGAGATCTCCATACCCAGTTGGAGGTAGACCAGGGTTAATACTCAATTGTAATTGTCTAGGACCTCATATGAATGTGAGTTAAAATATACATTTTATTAGTTTATAAGAAAAAATAATAGAAAAAAAGGTGATCAAGTGCTTGGAGTTGTGGCTTGCTGTCAGGTCACGCTCCAGAGATGAGTGCTGGGTTTGGAGTCTGTGTATCAGCAGCAGGTTCCTAACTGGGTGCTGTCAGCCTAGTACAGAGTTGTCGGCGGTTTCCCCAAGTCTCGAGGGGACCACTGCCATTCCTTGCAACTCAACCCGTCACAATGCTCCCTGAAGAATCATATTTATGGCAAAACACGTCGGAGGGTTAGGGTAGAGACAGAGTAAGGCACAAGCTTGTTCAGGCCCGAGGTCCAGAGGCACTTTGGGAAACCGCAGACCACTCTGTATTAGGCTGACAGCACCCAGTTAGGAACCCGCTGCTGATACACAGACACCAAACCCATCACTCATCTCTGGAGGGTTAACTGACAGCAAGCCGCAACTTCAAGCACTTGAGCGCCTTTTTTCTATTATTTTTTCTTATAAACTAATAAATGTTATATTTTAACTCACATCCATACAAGGTCCTAGACAATTACAGTTGAGTATATTCCCCTCTAGGAATTGGTAAGGAGTTCGACACACACTCCACCTACATTGTACTACTAGACCCGGGTAAACCCTTAGGCAAGACCTCATTTCAACATCACCATTGTCCTCATCCAGATTATAAGGTTTTAACATGGTAGAAACACATTGAAAACCAATTTATCACAGTGGGGCACACTGTGTGATAGATGTGTCAGACGCTTTAGCTTAAAACACTTCTTGGTTGTCATTAAGGTTTTTTTTTTACATTTTTTTTTTACATTTTTAAATTATTATTCTAATCACCAGGATCAAACCTACTAATCGGTATGCTTGGTTTAAAAGGGTTGTTACTGCTGATAGGTCCTCATTAAAAGAGTTGTTAACCCCTTGGGACCTTTTCTACAGCCCCCCCCCCCACTATGATAATCATAGTTGGTCCCTGTCGCGGGTTCCGGCTCCATTGCTGCCCCTGCGGGTCCCAGGTCTCCCTGCGTCAACATCCGGTTTGATGCAGGTCACATGAACGCTGCAGCCAATGACTGACCGCAGTGTCATGCATCACATGACACATGGGTGACAGTTGTAAGAAAATATACAGAAGTAAATATGTGTTGTCTACAAGATCTGGAGTCATAGATTGCTGACGTCCAGGGGCATAGTTACCATGGAAGCAGGGGAAATGGCTGATATGGGGCCCGAACTCAGGAAAGGACTCAGGAGGAGGACAAATAGATTTATTTTCAGTGCCCAGAGAGCAGTCAGCATGGTGCTCCTAGTCCTAGCATTGGTATTACTCACCGATTCCTGGCCTTCTTCTCCGGACGCCTTCGCTGCACTAAGTCCTAGCAATACACAGCTTCAGGATGGGACATAGTGTGCACAGGAGCGTACTATGGCCTGATACGTTAGGTCACATTGCAGTGAAAGCCTCAACACAGTTCTGCATGAAGAGCAGAGGTGCCCGTAGGAGTAGAAGCAAGGAGAGTATTTTTTTTTCCGGTCAGCATTAACGGGCCGAGGGGGGCCCTGTTCAAAAACCTGCTGTGGGGCCCAGCCAGTTCTAGTTACACCACTGCTGACGTTTTACATTGCAGACATTCACCTTTCAAAATAAACCAATATTGGCAAAGACCTATAAAAAAAAGACCGCTATTGACTGCTTCAGATAGCAGAATGTCTTGGGAAAACACGATTTATGCAGAGCAGAATGGAGCATTGAAATAAATTATTAGCAGCATATGTCACATACAGCAGTTAATGAACAGAGAAGAGCATTAGGTGTAATTAGAAAGCGCACCTGCCTCTTAAAGGTGGAACTAAATCAGCCCCCACACTTATCATGCTAGTGCGTCATGTAATGGTTGTGGTGGGTGGACGTGATGTCCCAGTGACCTCTGCCATCAAGCATAGTTCAAATTAGTCCTCGATAAAACGTCTCGTTCTGACCTTGCTTATGCCCCTTGCCAGCTTTAATTATGTTCTACATAGTTTAACACAATTTGTTATAATCTGACCTTCTCGAAAAAAGGGAAAAAAAACTCAATGTTACAAAATATTTTACCACCTTCATCTGATCATTTGGTAATTATGACTTAGCAATAAGCATGAAAAAATACAAGGGATTCCTGAGACACCAAGCCACCCTGAAAACTACCTTTAGAGTCCGGACACACATGAATTTTGTCTAGAAAAAAATAAAAAACACACCAGAACAAGCACATGCAGTTTTTGTTTTATGCTGAGTTTTTTTTTTTGTGGTGTTTTTGAACACTGTAGGGCAGATTTACTATTGAAAATGTATTCGTTTTTAGGCACATTTTACACCCAGAAACTGGCATGCATGCTTTGCATCACGTTTAACACACTTTTCTAAGCATTTTATGCCTTATCCAATAAGGGCAATGGCTTCATGGGAAAGGGACATGGCCTAAATGTGACTCTGTGCGCCAAAAAAATGCACCAATATTTTTGTGCATTTCTTAAGCAATACTACGACATGTTGGCTAAACTTAGGCAATTTTTTTGCCACACAGACGAAAGTCCAGCATAAATATAGTACAGGGTTTATGATACTCCAAATTCATAAAGGTCCATGCTCCAGGATAGTAATTTTTTTTAATATTAAGGGGTTGTCCCACGCATAATATTCTACAATTTTCATACCAACACCAGGATCTGAATACTTTTGTAATTGCATGTAATTAAAAAGAAGTATGGCCACTGAGTTATCCAATGAAATCTACCTGCATAGCGCCACCTGCTGTTTTCTCTTTTTATAATTTCTCTGTCCTGCTCACTTAGATGGAAGCACATGCTCAGTTCTATCCTCCAACTGTCACTAGCAGAAAAGACATGTCCTCTGAATAAGGCCATGCCCCCTTAAAATACAAACCGGATTCCCAAAAAGTTGGGACACTAAACAAATTGTGAATAAAAACTGAATGCAATGATGTGGAGATGGCAAATGTCAATATTTTATTTGTAATAGAACGTAGATGACGGATCAAACGTTTAATCCGAGTAAATGTATCATTTTAAAGGAAAAATACATTGATTCAAATTTTCACAGTGTCAACAAATCCCCAAAAAGTTGGGACAAGTAGCAATAAGAGGCTGGAAAAAGTAAATTTGAGCATAACGAAGAGCTGGAAGACCAATTAACACTAATTAGGTCAATTGGCAACATGATTGGGTATAAAAAGAGCTTCTCAGAGTGGCAGTGTATCTCAGAAGCCAAGATGGGTGGAGGATCACCAATTCCCACAATGTTGCGCAGAAAGATAGTGGAGCAATATCAGAAAGGTGTTGCCCAGCGAAAAATTGCAAAGACTTGGCATCTATCATCATCAACTGTGCATAACATCATCCGAAGATTCAGAGAATCTGGAACAATCTCTGTGCGTAAGGGTCAAGGCCGTAAAACCATACTGGATGCCTGTGATCTCCGGGCCCTTAAACGACACTGCACCACAAACGGGAATGCTACTGTAAAGGAAATCACAGAATGGGCTCAGGAATACTTCCAGAAACCATTGTCAGTGAACACAATCCACCGTGCCATCCGCCGTTGCCAGCTTAAACTCTACAGTGCAAAGAAGAAGCCATTTCTAAGCAAGATCCACAAGCTCAGGCGTTTTCACTGGGCCAGGGATCATTTAAAATGGAGTGTGGCAAAATGGAAGACTGTTCTGTGGTCAGACGAGTCATGATTCAAAGTTCTTTTTGGAAATCTGGGACGCCATGTCATCCGGACCAAAGAGGACAAGGACAACCCAAGTTGTTATCAACGCTCAGTTCAGAAGCCTGCATCTCTGATGGTATGGGGTTGCATGAGTGCGTGTGGCATGGGCAGCTTGCATGTCTGGAAAGGCACCATCAATGCAGAAAATATATTCAGGTTCTAGAACAACATATGCTCCCAGCCAGACGTCACCTCTTTCAGGGAAGACCCTGCATTTTTCAACAAGATAATGCCAGACCACATTCTGCATCAATCACAACATCATGGCTGCGTAGGAGAAGGATCCGGGTACTGAAATGGCCAGTCTGCAGTCCAGATCTTTCACCTATAGAGAACATTTGGCGCATCATAAAGAGGAAGGTGCAACAAAGAAGGCCCAAGACGATTGAACAGTTAGAGGCCTGTATTAGACAAGAATGGGAGAGCATTCCTATTTCTAAACTTGAGAAACTGGTCTCCTCGGTCCCCAGACGTCTGTTGAGTGTTGTAAGAAGAAGGGGAAATGCCACACAGTGGTGAAAATGGCCTTGTCCCAACTTTTTGGGGATTTTTTGACACTATGAAATTCTGATTCAACATATTTTTCCCTTAAAATGGTACATTTTCTCAGTTTAAACTTTTGTTCCGTAATTTATGTTCTATTCTGAATAAAATATTAGAAGTTGGCACCTCCACATCATTGCATTCAGTTTTTATTCACGATTTGTATAGTGTCCCAACTTTTTTGGAATCCGGTTTGTAAATCTAGCAGAGTAATTGGAGCAATGAATGGGGAGATCTCTAGAGGTGCAGGGCTGGTTTTAGGTTATGTATGAATTTCAGTTTTTACATTAATAGTGGGATAAACTATTTACTGTAAGGGCTCATGCACATGGTCATAGCCATTTTTGCGGACCACAAATTTTAGATCCGCATAACATTGATATCAGCCATGTGCATTCCACATTTTGCGGAATGAAACATTCGGGCTATAATAGAAGAGTCCTATTCTTGTCCTTAATGCGGACAATAATAGGACATGTTCTATATTTTTGAGGATGCCACGGAACGGACATACGGATGCGGACAGCACACGGTGTGCTGTGTGCATCTTTTGCGACCCCCTTTGAAGTGAAAAATGTGGATTGGATGTGGACAAAAATGTGTTTGTTTGCTTAAGCCCTAAGATTGTGATTCATATTCTCACAGAGTGCAAAGTACGAAACTATTAGTAAATCTCCCGTAGTGTGTCTGACCTCTATTTTTTTTCTCATGGCATTTTTCCACTACAGAGAAGATGTCAAAAGGCTTAAAAAATGCCAAGAGCATTTTTTTAAATGAAGCAAGAAAGACAAAAAAAAATGCCACCCAATAAACAAAAAGGTCAGTAGTAAAAAAAAAATTGTGTCCTGCCTTCCATATTTCCCATAGATCTTCAGTTAACATCTGGAGCTGGTGATTTTACCTAAAAAAAAAGCCACTACACCACCGCTATACAAAAACACTAACAAAAACCAATGTGTAAACTCAAATATAATCTAACAAAAAGGTCAAAATGACCAACTTTGTTACTGACTTACATTAGCAAAACAGCCCCGTATACCCACACGAAAGGTCAACTTCCATTCATCTTCACTGACATCACATACACAAAGTCTATTAGCCTAAACATAACTCACACTCAGATTGTCCAGCCTACAGTAGATAGTGATGTCAACAGACTTGTGGATTTTGTGCATGCACCGTCAGTGGAAGTGGCCCACAGTGCCATGTGACAGGTGTGGAAGACAGAATTGGTACAGTTTTTCTAATGTAAGGCAGTTACAAAGTGGGTAATTTTTAGCTACACTATTTGTTAAAGGACACCTGTCAGCAGATTTATACCTATGAAACTGGCAAACCTGTTACATGTGCGCTTGGCAGCTGAAGGCATCTGTGTTGGTCCCATGTTCATATGTGCCCGCATTGCTGAGAAATATAAAGTTTTAATATATGCAAATGAGCCTCTAGGAGCAAAGGGGGCGTTGCCATTACACCTAGTGTCATAGGTACAAATCTGCTGACAGATGCCCTTTAAATTAAAGGTTCTTGTCAGAGAGATTTTCTCGGTCTCTTTAAAACTTCTTAAGTTGTTTTCTTGTGAGAACTCTGAGCATTCTCTCTTTCAAAGAAGGCTTGATCGCAACCCTCATTTCATGCTCTACTTCTACACTGCTTTAAAGCTGTTGTCTGGTTTGGATATTCCATTTTTAAATACTCTATTAGAGAAGTCTGAATTAATAGATAGGACTCCCTTTGAGGACCCTCATCTATTTACCAGATAGGAGAACAACTACAAAGAACATCTCTCGTTCTGGAAGACCATACATATCTATGTACTGTATTACATGGATAACCCATGCAACAGATTAGCCACAGGTAGAACTGTGTAATACATAATTTTTCCTGTGGGGTGCTGTGGAGGAACTGAATACTTGTCACCTTCCCCTGCAGTTTAAAGCTGATTTTCGGGATTCCCAGCAGCTGGAATCCCTGTGATCAGTGCATTTTCAGGGGACCATCTAAAGACTAAGATATTGTACAAAGAATGCAGCCCCTACTTACTATGATCCAGGAAAATGTTTCTAGCTTAAAAATTAAAATGTACTTTACATAAGAAGCATTCGTGGTGCATCAATGTCTAATCAATAGTTTCTGAGCTTCGTACCCGCAATGATGCCTAGATGTGAGGAGCCGTAGAACTAAGTTTTAAACGGTTCAACTAAAGAACTCTGCCACAGTTTATATTAAAAAATGAGGACCCCTGCTTCTACACATCCATGGGAGGTCAACTGCTGAGAGCATTAATGGGATCCTGAGAATCTAAGGCTACTCCTGCTAAAGTCATTAATTCAACACAGAAATGTAAAATGTCTGCTTTCAGACAATCCTATTCTTATTTATTTCCACTGTGTATAAATCATTTCAAAACTGGAAACTTTCTTTAATTTTTTTAGTGCTTTTGGATTTCTAAAATGTATAAAAGAGGCTCTGTCACCAGTATCAACCCTATTAAATCAGACATACTGCCTGGTAGGGACCATCATGTTGATTATAACTGTACCTTTCTTTTGTCTGTATGATGAAAAGCTTCAGAGAAACCTGCGCTTTTATTCATATGCAAATGATTATTTCGAGCACCAGGAGGCGGGCCTGAATATTTTGAGCACTGCTGTGTAACACCGCCTGTGATCTGCACAGTCACCCTCCCATTGATTGACAGGGCTAGACATGCTGAGGGCAGAGCCCTGTCCAAGAGTTGTGCGCTAATATGGAAATAGCATATCACTATGTACTATAGCTTCACCACACTGAGATCTGCTCAAAAAGCTAAGCTACATATTACTGATTTATTCATAGGCACAATATTTGATTAGAAAGACATTGAAAAAAAAAAAAAAAAAAAAAAAAAAATATATATATATATATATACAGTACAGACCAAAAGTTTGGACACACCTTCTCATTCAAAGAGTTTTCTTTATTTTCATGACTATGAAAATTGTAGATTCACACTGAAGGCATCAAAACTATGAATTAACACATGTGGAATGAAATACAAAACAAAAAAGTGTGAAACATCTGAAAATATGTCATATTCTAGGTTCTTCAAAGTAGCCACCTTTTGCTTTGATTACTGCTTTGCACACTCTTGGCATTCTCTTGATGAGCTTCAAGAGGTAGTCACCTGAAATGGTCTTCTAACAGTCCTGAAGGAGTTCCCAGAGATGCTTAGCACTTGTTGGCCCTTTTGCCCTCACTCTGCGGTCCAGCTCACCCCAAACCATCTCGATTGGGTCCAGGTCCGGTGACTGTGGAGGCCAGGACATCTGGCGCAGCACCCCATCACTCTCCTTCATGGTCAAATAGCCCTTACACAGCCTGGAGGTGTGTTTGGGGTCATTGTCCTGTTGAAAAATAAATGATGGTCCAACTAAACGCAAACCGGATGGAATAGCATGCCGCTGCAAGATGCTGTGGTAGCCATGCTGGTTCAGTATGCCTTCAATTTTAAATAAATCCACAACAGTGTCACCAGCAAAGCACCCCCACACCATCACACCTCCTCCTCCATGCTTCACGGTGGGAACCAGGCATGTAGAGTCCATCCGTTCACCTTTTCTGCGTCGCACAAAGACACGGTGGTTGGAACCAAAGATCAAATTTGGACTCATCAGACCAAAGCACAGATTTCCACTGGTCTAATGTCCATTCCTTGTGGTATTTAGCCCAAACAAGTCTCTTCTGCTTGTTGCCTGTCCTTAGCAGTGGTTTCCTATCAGATATTCTACCATGAAGGCTTGATTCACACAGTCCCCTCTTAACAGTTGTTCTAGAGATGTGTCTGCTGCTAGAACTCTGTGTGGCATTGACCTGGTCTCTAATCTGAGCTGCTGTTAACCTGCGATTTCTGAGGCTGGTGACTCGGATGAACTTATCCTCCGCAGCAGAGGTGACTCTTGGTCTTCCTTTCCTGGGGCAGTCCACATGTGAGCCAGTTTCTTTGTAGCGCTTGATGGTTTTTGTGACTGCACTTGGGGACACTTTCAAAGTTTTTCCAATTTTTCGGACTGACTGACCTTCATTTCTTAAAGTAATGATGGCCACTCGTTTTTCTTTACTTAGCTGCTTTTTTCTTGCCATAATACAAATTCTAACAGTCTATTCAGTAGGACTATCAGTTGTGTATCCACCTGACTTCTCCACAACGCAACTAATGGTCCCAACCCCATTTATAAGGCAAGAAATCCCACTTATTAAACCTGACAGGGCACACCTGTGAAGTGAAAACCATTTCAGGTGACTACCTCTTGAAGCTCATCAAGAGAATGCCAAGAGTGTGCAAAGCAGTAATCAAAGCAAAAGGTGGCTACTTTGAAGAACCTAGAATATGACATATTTTCCGTTGTTTCACACTTTTTTGTTATGTATATAATTCCACATGTGTTAATTCATAGTTTTGATGCCTTCAGTGTGAATCTAAAATTTTCATAGTCATACAAATAAAGTAAACTCTTTGAATAAGAAGGTGTGTCCAAACTTTTGGTCTGTACTGTATATATATATATATTAAGGGGTTACACTCTCAGGTAGGGCAGCGATGACAGATTCTCTTGCAGACCACAGAGTTAAAGTCCAAATGTTGCTTTATTTATCACACTCCGGCAATACAGGCGACCCCAGTTATAATTCACTGGGTAAGGTGAAGGTCCAGCACCACAAAACATAAACCAAACTAAAATAAACACCTGCCCGTCTGGGCTCTGGCTAATACAGTGAAGTTCCTAACTCCCCTATTGAACACCGTTCACACAGAGAATTTGGCTTCTCTAGCCAGCAGGGCAGCCAGCTTCCCAGACTTTCTCCAGGCATTACTCTCTCCAGACTGACAGCCTGGACTGTGCTTTATTTCCCCTTGATAATCCCAGCTGGCTTCAGCTGGGATCCCTCAGGCTAGGGAAAAACCTGTCCCGGAATTGGGTGGACTGTGGAGGTCCCTCTACCAATCCTACTTTCTCCCAGTCCAATAAAATCCAGCCCATAAACTTAACAAAACTGTCTCAGCAACCTACACATTGCTGAGACCATTTTAACCTTCTGGATTTTATTTACCTCACCCAGTTGAGGAAGCTGGGTGGGATATACACCCCTTCCAGGACTTTACCATACAATTTTCTGTTCACCTTACAATATATATATATATATATAGATATATATAGATATAGATAGATAGATATATATTGATGTGGTAATGTTTTAGTGTGGTGGTTAAGTGGTTGGTTTTGAATGTAGAGATCCCGGGTTTGAATCTTGGGAGAGGTGTGACATTTTTTTTCTTCAGAAATAATCTTCAAAATAATATATATATATATATATATATTTTTTTTTTTTTTTTTTGAAAGCTAATAAATATTACTGGTTTCTTTATGATCATAATTTTGTATCTGTGAATAAACCAGCAATAGGTTTTAGCAAAAAAACAAACAAAAAACAACACTATTCTTAATATAGTAAGGCCTTTTTTATTATTATTATATATTATTTATTATAGTATACCCTTTTAATATGGATTTTAATAATTATATCTCTACATACAGGGCAGACCACTATACCACTAAGCTATAACATTATCACATAGGAATACATGTCTTTTCTATGCTTATAGGCTAACACATATTACTGGTGTCTTTCTAATCATATATTCTGCCTGTGGATAAAGCAGAAATATGCAGATTAGCTTTCTGAGCAGATCTCAATGTGGTGAAGCTATAGTGTATGTCATGTCAATCAATGGGAGGAGGCGTGTGCAGAGCACAGGGGTGTTACATAGCAGTACTTAGATGATTCAGTCCCGCCTCCTGGTTCTCCAATTGCTCATTTGCATATGGATTAAAACACATATCTCTGCAGCTGTTTATTATACAGACAAAAGAAAGGTATTGTTTAAATCAACATGGTGAGCCCTGCAAGCAGCAGTATGTCTGGTTCAATAGGGTTGATCCTGGTAACAGAGCCACTTTAAAGGAAAGTTCCAGGACCCAGATATTGATGACCTACCCTCAGTCCTTGAAGGGTTATATCCATCTCAGACAATGATGGCATATTGCTAGGGTATGCCATCAATGTAAGATAGGTCTGGGACCTGCTCCTTTCTCCAGAACAAGGTCCAGAAAGTGAAGGAGAATTTATCACACATGTGAAAAAAAGCTAAGCGAGCACACCCAGCTATTTTAAGAACTGCGCTGTTAGATGATTTCTTAATTCAGCCTGATGAAAAAGAAGTGTAAGAATAACCAATTGAATGCTTGCTATTACTTCCCAGTAACCAATAAAAATGCACCACATTAAGTCACTTCCCACCGGGAGGGTATATTCTGTGTGAACACTTACAATTAAACTAGAGATTTACTTTGACTCCAACTGGGTGTGTCAGTTTGATTTCTCCGTGCACGTTAAGATAATTTTCGACTAATTTGGAGCAGTAAATCAACCTACCTGGTACCCTGACCAGATCCAAAACAGTTGGCTGCCCAACGTGGGGCTCGAAGGACATGACCCCCTGATCCAGTACCCCCGATGACCAGACGGGGAGGACCTCACTAACGGACACCGGGACTGCAGGGCCGTGATAAGAGGTAGGACAACGTGTTATCTTGCCTCCACGTGTCCTTTGATTTAGTCCATCCGTGTCTGTCTGATGGAGGGGTGCCGTGTCAGCTTGGGGCGTCCTCGAGGGCATGAAAGTAAGAACCTCATGTGTTTTAAAGTCGTGATGTACTGTGTTTAAAAACTGTGAAGACTGACTGAGAGACAGAGAGTTCTCCTATTTGCCTGTATCGGAGTGCAGCCTGGTTGACTCGATCAGAGAAGGGAAGAGAGCAGTCCGCAGCAGCCCAGAGTGTGCTTGTCTGGGACTCAAAATTTCATCAAGTCTAGTGATTACTCTATACAGAGGTCTCTAGACGGCTTCCAGGAGGTCCAAGAGACGATGGGACATAACGCAAGTGTCCCAAAGGGTTACTGCTCACCTGAGCAGTACGTGGCGGACAGGAGAGGAAAACGATTTGTGAAAAGTCTGAGCAAGCTAGAGAACGGATATGGTATATGTAAAGGTGGTACTTTGTGTTGTACAACATGGCAAACCTTGCTGACAGAAAAGAAAGGTAGATTAGAAGATGAGAAGTTACTGGATACAGTCCAAGTGTGGCTGGACTGTAGCAAGGAATTTGAACAGACGGGAGGAGAGCAAAATCTTGATAAATCTAGTGGCAGATATTATTGTAAACATGGTAATCTTGTTGGGCTGGGGCAGCCACAGCCCAATAATGGCGCCAAGAAGAAAAGAAGTTGGTGGGTCTGTAATGTATGTTGTAAGAAAAATTCCACCTCCCGAGAGATGTGTTTTGCCTGTGGTGCTCCATGCCCACATAATCACATCCCTGTAAGCCCCAAACATGCCCTCCCAGTCCCTGCTACAGCATCTTATTCCCAGCCAACGCCCACACCTGGACCATTAATCTCCCTCAGCACTGATCCTCCCGTCACCTCTGTAATCTCACCAGTGGCTCCGTTATATCCTATGATAAATCCAGACGGTACGTTTATGGCCCCTAGCAAGCCACCTCCTGCCTCAATCATGATAGGGGGACAATCAGAAGTACCTGAACAAGAGAATCCGGACAGTGTTGCTGGTCCTGTAAACTCAAACATACAGACTTGTAAGCGACCACCCCCAATAGACTATAGTGGCTCCGGCACCTAACCCTTGAGCCTCACCAGACCAACTCTGCTCCAGAAACAGAAAGGGACAATTTCGAAGTTAAAAAGGAAGCCCTAGCTCTTACCCGACCACAAGGACCTCCAAAATATGTGTCCTTTAACCCGCATCAGTTATTCACCATAGTGAACCAGCTGCAAGATCCTGAAACCCATCCCATCCCCTTTTTCAGGAAACTGTCACAGGTACATCAAACGTATGAATGTATATGGTCAGACCTACAGAGTATTGTGGAAAACAAGACGGGAGTATTCTTCACTAATAATGGACCATATCCCCACCCCGATCCTAAGGGGTCTGACCTTCAACCCTCGGGATCATGAGTCTGGGGAATACTTCAGAGAGGTTACACAAATGGGCAAAAACGAAGTTAGCTGATCAATCTACCACATTGCAGGACATGGCTCAGGATAAAACCAAAACTATTGAGAGATTTGCACAGAGAGTTAAGCAGAATTACAAGGACATGGGTTTCAGCCAGAATTAAGCTGTACACCTCAGACTCCTGGCCCGCTCGTTTGTCGATGGTCTGCGACCAGAGATAAACAAAGCCCTTGTGACCTGTCGTCCTGAGTGGAAATCCCTGACCCTGGAAGTCTTGGAGCAAATTGCAAAGGGCTTGGAAAGTAACACTAAGAAAACTCGGGTGGCTGTGATAGCCGTAATGTCAGTAGAAGATGGTGGAGAACGCCCGCCACCTCGTGTCTGTTATGGGTGTGGCAAGCCCGGACACATCAAACGGAACTGCCGTAGCAGACATCTGTGGCCAACCAATCAACAGCAACAGGGAGGCACCCCGCCTCCCTCATCGCAATAGGATGCTGGCAAACCAGTGCAGGGAGGGGACACTCCATGTATGGCAGTCTCCGCCCCTCCAGTTGGTGCCGCCCCTCGAGTCACCCTTGAGGTGGCAGGGAAGGAACTCTCATTCCTTGTAGACACTGGTGCAGCCCGCAGTGTTTTATGTGAGACTGCCTTACCTCCTTCCTGGCTCACTGACATTCAATTACCCTGTTCTGGACTAGAAGGGGTAGTGCAGCATAACCCCGTTACAAAGCCACTCTAAGTCACTTCCCCTGGATTCTCCCAGACCAAAACCCTTCGGCTCCACCTTCCAGCAGGAGTCATGTTGCAAATTGTTGTCAGCCAAACATGCCCCTTCAATCTGTTTGGCTCTGATCTTCTTCAGAAAATCCAAGCTAACATACAGTTCAGAGAGGATGGGACAGTGACCCTCGGTACAGCCCTATACCCGGAAGAAACTTGCCTTCTCATGGGATTAACAACTCCTCAGATCACTGATTCATATGAGCAAGGGGATTTGCTGCAAACCATTTTGCACCTCATCCCCGATACCCTCTGGGCCAAAGGACCCCAGGAGATTGGACGCATCAATGTTCCACCAGTCACTGTGACCCTGAAGGACCCCAAGGTCCTGCCATACAAAGCGCAATATCCGCTTTCTGTCTCACAACAGGATGCTATTAGACTCCAAGTGCAGGCCCTCCTGCAGAATGGGGCAATCAAAATCACTACCTCTCCCTGTAAATCGCCACTTTACCCTGTTCGGAAGAAGAGGGAGAAGGGACAACCTCCTGTTTATCGCATGGTTCAGGATCTCCAAGCTGTCAATGAGGCCACTGTCCTCGAGACACAACCTCTTTGCTGGCATCCAACCCACCGCCACTTCTTTCACTGTCATTGATCTTACATGAGGACTGTCAATTCCAATTTTGCTTTCACTCATGCTGGCAAACAGTACACCTGGACTGTTATGCCTCAAGGGGCCCAAAATAGCCCTTCCTGCTTCAGCAAGGCTATGTCCTCTGTTCTGCAACCCTGGCAGTCCAACCACCCGGAAGTGGAACTACTGCAATATGCGGATGACCTAGTCCTCTGTGCCGTTTCTAGGCAAGTCTGCCTATCCATGTCTGTTTCCCTTCTCCAGTTCCTGGCTTCTGCTGGCTGCAGAGTCTCACAAGCCAAATTGCAGCTGTGTCTCCCCAAAGTTGTCTTCCTAGGTCATTGTATCTCTCAAGGTAGCAAGGACCTCACTGATGCCAGAAAAAAGGCCATCTCTGACATCCAACTCCCGGACACCCCTCAACAGCTGCAAACCTTTCTGGGACTCATCCCCTTACTGCAGACCCTGGATCCCTGATGCTTCAGTCCTAATGCAGCCCCTATATGACTGTATACCCCGCAATGCTACTATTCCTTTCCAGATGACAATGGAGACTGGAGAAACCATTCAGTCATTGAGGGCTGCAATTGCATCGGCCCCTGCTCTTGACATCACCAACTACAATCTTTATTTCCAACTGTACATCATGGAACGTCAGGGCCACACGACTGGAGTCCTTACTCAAACTCATGGTGGCTGCAATAGACCCCTGGGTTACTATTCTAAGCGCTTTGACCCCGTTGCCAGAGCTAGTTGCGGTCACTAGTGAGCATGAGGTGCTGTGTGCAAGACAATAGCGCCAGACCAGTCAGCACAGGAGGCTGAACTCCTTGCCCTCACTGAAGCATGCCTCATGGCATAAGACTCTACTGCCAATATCTACACAGACTCTAGATATGCCTTTGGAGTGGTTCATGACTTTGGAGTAATATGGAAAGCCTGGGATTACATCACAGCCGCAGGAACCCCAATCAAGAATGCTTCAGCAGTAGCGGCTCTAATGGCAGCAGTACTCCTGCACACCCGCGTGGCAGTGATCAAGGTAAAGGCCCATATTCAAGCTGACACCTCTGAGGCCAGAGGAAATGCTCTAGCTGACCAAGCAGCCACGACGCAAGCAGCAGTGGAAGAGAAGAGTCTAGTCAGACCAGATTATGGTAGCACAGGAAGACCTGGAACAAAAAGAAGTCACATGGGACCTACTGAAACAAATGCAGAAACAGGCCACTCCCATGGAAAAGGAAACCTGGTTGAAAGAGTCAGCCCTCGAAGAAGAATCTGGACTCTGGACACAAGGAAAGAGAGTGTGCCTACCCAGAACCCTTAATAGCCTCAGTGGTCCATGGGCCCACCCACCAATCTAAAACCATCAAGAAATAACTAATTAGCAAAATATGGGTGGCCCCAGGAATCATCCCAGTCCTAGTAAGACATACCCAGTCTTGCCTCATTTGTGCTGAGTGCAACCCAGGCAGGACTGAACCCACGCCCACCAAGTGCATTTCCAGTACCCATTCCCACACCCACCAAGTGCATTTTCTCTGTACCCATTCCAAAAGATCCAAATCGACCACATCCAGATGCAAATGTGCCAAGGGTTTCAATATGTGCTAGTAGTGATAGACTTGTTCTCTGGGTGGCCAGAAGCCTACCCTGTCTGAAACCAGTCAGCAACCTCCACTGCTAAGAAAATGATGCAGGAAACTGTAGGTTTGGGGTACCTGAGGTCATTGGGAGTTATCAGGGCCCAGCATTCACTGCTAGTCTAACCCAAGAGGTCTGGAAGATGGTAGGGTCACACCTAGCGTTTCAAACCCCTTACAGACCACAAAGCAGTGGCAAAGTTGAAAGACTGAACGGGGTGTTAAAATAAAAAATGCTGAAGATGACCAGGGAGACAGGGCTTAATTGGGTTCAGTGCTTGCCTATAACACGCTTTTCACTTTGGCACACACCGAGGCCCACACATAAACTGACCCCATACAACATCCTATTTGGGACAGGGCCGCAGCAGCTAAAAATCCATTATGAATCTGTTACAAAATATGTGATATTATTTTTTGCCTTATTTTGCAATACCCCTGGACCTTTCTGAACTGATTGACCTGTCTAACTCTACTATCTTTCTCACTAACATATACCAAGTTAAATCCAGTAAAGATAAGGACAGGGACGTGCCCTTGCCTGTCGCAGGGTTGGCAGATGCCCCATGGCTCATGATAAACAGATCAGGACCCTCGATAGATCATAGCTCTACCCCCTGGCAAGAGGGAAACTGGGCTAATGTCACATGTTTCCCTAGCTGGACACACTGTTATTGTCTCCAAGTACAAACTAAAGGCATGACATTTAGTCCACACATACACTCAGGTTGCAATGACTCAAAAACAGACAGCCATGTGCAGTGTATTGGTGTAGATGCCGAGAACGGAGAAGACCTACCCTGTAACCGCCGTACTGTACAGGATCTCCTGACAGGCACATTAGCTAATAACATCGAAAATAAGTTAAAAGGATATGAGCTGGCAAAAGGGATACAATTAGCTAAATTAATCACCCAATTATATACTTAGTTTGTGGACACAAAGCGTACAAATGGTTATCCAATAATGTCACAGGACTGTGCACCATTGCCAGGCTTACTCATGCCACCTTTATAGTACCACACTCTAAAATTGACATTAATGCTATTCCTAAGCACACCTTGTACCGTAGGGCCAAAGATAACACACCCAGACCAAACAGTAAGCCACATGTTGTAAAAATGAGCATTCCCATTAAAGTTCTCAGTACCCTTTTCTTATATCCCATAGTAATGCAGATGTGGGATCATTTGGTGGTAGCAACTGATTATCTAGATGATCAAATATGGGGAGTGATGAGACTTATGAATACCTCGAGCATTGTGCAGAACCAGTTGATCGTCGTCACCAACCAACACACATTAGTTCTAGACTATGTTACAGCTAACGATGGAGGTTTAAAGGTATTGGGGGTTGGCTCATGGGAATTGTCCAAGGAATATTACAGGTAGCCTTAATACTATTGGTGATATATATGGTAACTAAGCTTGTTATTACTTGTGTGATCCACCTTTCAAAAAGAATGAAGAAAACTGATGAGCAACCTATCATGCTTCCCTACGATGAGGAAGAACAAAAGGAAACGCCATTCAACACGGTTCCACCTCACAGCTTTGATGCCGTGCAGAGATAGGGTAAGATGAATCCCAGGGTACTACCATAAGCCCTGAAACCGGGAGCTTAACTATTAGAGATAAGTTGTCGCCACTGCAGGTGAAGAGGATATGAAGGGTGTGCCCAGTGGATTCGCTAGGCTTTAGGTATAGCCTACAATCACGTTTCCAAGAGGGGACTGTTATGGACTATTGTAACAGTATGGATACTTACTTGTTTTATACACTTGCATCACACTGCAAAAATCCTGCTTCCTGGATGTACCACCAGGCACACACACAGCTTTCCCACTATATTGAAGATGGGGGGGGGGAGGCGCATTCCAAAGCCCTAGGTACATGCCAACACCACATTTAGTCACCTCCCACAGGGGGGGTATATTCTGTGTGAACTCTTACAATTAAACTAGAGCTTTACTTTGACTCCAACTGGGTGTGTCAGAGTTTGATTTCTCTGTACACGCTAAGATAATTTTCTACTAATTTGGAGCAGCACATCAACCTACCTGGTACCCTGACCAGACCCAAAACAACAGGAGCAGGTCCCAGAGGTGGGACCCACACCTATCTGACATTCTAGAGATATACTGTACAATCAATGTCTGAGATGGAAATACCCCTTTAATCATAAGCATCATACAGTATGGTGCACAAAGAGCCATACATTTCCATATAGATGCCATAATAATGCACCACAGTGTCACCACCACCATACACTGCATATTTAGTAGACTGTATAGTGTTAAGTAGCAGTTCCACATAATACTACTGTAAGGCTCCCAAATAATGCCAACATACAGTGACCAAATAACAGCCCCATATATACAGTAATACCATAACAGTGCTATACAATGCCTAAATAATACTGCTATATCAGGCTTCCTTCACACAGACTTTTTGTGGCATATTTTGGTTTATAACAAAATGACAGGAATATAATTTTGCTTAACAAGCATTTTTTTGGTCAGATAATTTTTAACATGATTTAACAGGCATCTTTGAAGTCCTATAGAATAGTGGAAGTGAAAGGCCAAACCAGGCGGCACTAATCGTCCAAAAAACACAGGAGCAAGTGCCTCCTGCAGAGTTCAACTTGAATGTTAAGTGGATGATTTAGCCTTCTCATGGCATTAACAACTCTTCAGATCACTGATTCATATGAGCAAGGGGATTCGCTGCAAACCATTTTGCACCTCATCCCCGATACCCTCTGGGCCAAAGGACCCCAGGAGATTGGACGCATCAATGTTCCACCAGTCACTGTGACCCTGAAGGACCCCAAGGTCCTGCCATACAAAGCACAATATCCGCTTTATGTCTCACAACAGGATGCTATTACACTCCAATGGAAATTGCTGTTTCACCCACAAAACCCCAAGCAACAAATGTAATAGGCATGTACCATGGGTGAAACAGCTGTTTCCAAGCAAACTAAAACATCCACTAAACATTCAATTTGCAAACCACAGGGTCGGCATGCCACAGCAATTTTTGGACCCAAAAAAATGCATCAAATAGAAGAAAAACAAAAAGCAAACAGTGGGGGACATTTACTAATGCTTTTACACCACGATTATAGCGTAAAAAAAGTCACACCTACATATTTGCACCATAATTTGTGACTTTTTCAAAGTTATTTAAAAAGTGTCGCGAAAAGGGACGGGGCTGAGCCCAGGCGACCGGATGTACTATAACTTACACCAGAAACTAGCGTAAGTTATAGCTCAATTCTGCGCCAGCTTCTAGCTGGCGTAGAATTGAGTTTCTGGAGCAAAGAGGGCCAGAGATGTGCACAAATCTAGCCTCATATTTTTTTTCAAATAAGAAAAATGTGAAAAAAAT
This sequence comes from Bufo gargarizans, assembly GCF_014858855.1. Lineage (NCBI taxonomy): Eukaryota > Metazoa > Chordata > Amphibia > Anura > Bufonidae > Bufo > Bufo gargarizans. The sequence continues at coordinate 23,206,333 of NC_058083.1, read as the reverse complement.
TGCCATGGTGGTTGCAAACCTTGGGTGCTAGGCTATGGTGGTGTACGTTACAGCAGGGGCAGCTGATGCACCTTATGTGCCCTCTGACTAATAGAGACCCCCCCCCCCCCATAATGTCTCCATATGCCATCCATGACAAAAATATCATCATATATTCCCACGAAATACCATCTCAATGATCAAATACCAGTATTATTGAGTCTTTGATTATCCTATCTGTTCTCTACCATCCATTGAATGGAACAAAAAGAAACTGCTAATACGTTGTTTGGGGTCGCCAGCTATCCATAAATGTCTGGACATTCTGTATACATAGGGGACTTTTTTTTCCAGGGTCTGGGAACCAGGAGGAGCTTGAACTGCAATAATCAACATCTTACATTCTTCACTATATACGATATTACTTCTGTTTGCCGTTCATTATAGTGTTCAAATGTGTCCGTAATATTTTCATACAGGTTGGCAACCCTGACATAGTTTCAGCCGTGTATACCGAAAAATATCCAGATATACTGTATATATAATAAATCTATGTATATAAGACCCAAGGCTCAGCACCGTCAATAAAAATTTCAAAAGTGAGAAAACAGAGCAATCTCATATACAAGATTTAATATCAATATGTTTTCTTTATTTTGAAGCCTTCAAAAAACATATTAATATTCAAAATCACATATAGGATGTCAACATCTTCATACTGCAGTATAGTTTATTAAACTCAAGGCGAGAAATGAAGCATTCTTTTATAGTTTTCTCTGACCAAAAAGATCAAAGGCGGAGAATAAATAATGGAAATGTATTCTTGAATGTCATGGAGGGATTAAAAGAATGACACATAGCAGAAAGTCCATTTTGTCCAACATTTCTTACGGAAGAAACATAAGGAATGGCATATTAGATCTTTCAGGATAGAGAACGTGTAATAACACGCCCAGGCTTAGAATCACTTTATCCTTTGTCAAAGTACTAAACCAAGACCCAAGATTTTGCACCTGCAGTAAGGAAAGCCAGCCACACACGAGAGTAGTATCGCCTGTAATTCTGTCAACTGGTTGTCCATGGGATGGTGAGTACGAAAGTTCCCACCAGCAACATGGCAGACTAAACTGACCGAACACAAATACACACAAATTAGGCATACACAAAGTGGCAAATTAATCATCTGATTACACTATGCCAATCATTGGCAAAAATTTGCAGCAGGATCTATCATAAGCTTGGCAGACATACATCTGCCGTTGCAATCATTTGCATAACATTTTCATACCATAATCGGCCAAAATTGTGAAAATTGACCATTATCTCATAAGTATGGCCAGCTCTAGACAATAATAATAGAGTCCACCAGTATCCACTGTAAACAGTGTCCAAAAGAACAAAAACTGCCCATCTGCCCCTACCCCAACATGTAGAAGTTTGCTACAGGGAACATTCTTTTTATGCAATTTCAGTAGTCCAGCCCCAATTCCAAAAAAGTTGTAACAGTGTGTAAAATGTAAATATAAATTAAAACAGAATGAAATAATTTACACATCTTAAGGACCCATATTTTATTCACAATAAATCATACACACATCAAATGTTGAAAGTGAGACATTTTATGAAAACAAATTAACTCATATTTAACTTGAAGGCAGCAACGCCTCTTAAAAAATAGTTGGGATAGGGGCAACAAAAGGCTGGAAAAGTATGTGGTACTAAAATAGTCAAGACTGGTTATAAAAAGAGCATGTTACAGAGTCTCTCAGAAGGAAAGACGGGCAGAGGTGGACCAATCTGTCAGAAACTGCATCAGAAATTGTGGAACAATTTCAGAAAAATGTTCATTAACATAGAATTGTGAAGGCTTTGAATATCCCAACATTACATAATGTCATTAAAGATTCAGAGAATCTGGAGAAATCCATGTGCGCAAAGGACAAGACTGACGCTCAATACTGGATGCTCATGAGCTACAGGTCCTGATGCGGCACTGCAGTAAAAACAGTCACGATTCTGTACTGGAAACCACTGCACAAGCTCAGGAACACTTCCAGAAATAATTTACCATGAACACAGTTCATCGTGCAATCCACAAATGCAAGTTAGAGCTGTCTAATGGAAAGAAGAAGCTATATGTCAACACGATACAGAAACACCGCCATCTTCTCTGGGCAAAATGCCTTTATAGGGAATATTCAAGATCACTTGTCGGGAACATGAAATTTTGGGTTGAGGACAATGTCTTACAATGTTGAAAAGAACCCTCATAGAAAGCTCAACAAAGTCTTTTGTGTATAAAGGTGCCCAGACCATTGCTGGAAAAATAATAAAAATCTTTAACGGATCTTAAGGGGTGACAACCAACAATTCCTGCAAACCTACCTTGATGTGGCAGATTCAAGATCAATAATTTTCAAGGACATAGTGTCTTATTGATGACAAGTTCTTACAATATGAAGAAGAAATCCTAAATACCATGGAATCTATCACATCTTTGGTCTTGTGTTCGCCAGAAATGCACTAGAATGACTAATAATTTAAAGACAATCTTCATCCTAGACCATAGGGGTGAACCACACAGATCATTGGGTTTAGATACATTAGTAGATTAGTGATATTGTGTTGTGAGTTTCCACTTCTCAAGGGCATACAACATTTATCTCACTGTCCCTTCATGCAAAATGGCCTGACAGATTAAGAACAATGCTTAAAAAAAAAAAAAAAAAAAAAAAAAAAAAAAGGGAAAAAATGACAAATCTGAATGAATTCTGATTTTAAAATAAGAAAAAAAAGAATTACTAAAACTGTGTAAAACGCTGTGTAAAAGTAAGTTCTGTGGGGGTCTGACCTAGTTGCTAAAATTAGGAACCCAGAATCCTTGATCATGGCAAAAAAAAGAGGGTAAGCATGCTTTATTACTCTCCCCAGCGTACTTGGGTGAGCTCGGCACATGCTTGTTTTACCCTCTGGCCTGCCATTCATCTGCTATATTTTTTTCTTTTAAACAGTTTTGACATTTATCCCCCAATGACTGTGAACCAAATCTTATCAACAACTTCAGACCTCTGAAGATCTATACGCTTTGCATAGAGGCAAATCCTCACATCCATCTTCTGAAAACTTGTGTGAATTCAGCTCTGTATAGATGACCGTTTCAGAATAACATATGAAACTGACACAAATGGATACAAGGGACACACCTTTACACTGAAATGTTTTATTGTTGATTTGCTTCCGAAATTCAAATTTATGCAAACTTGTACACAGTTTTCATTACAATCTCCTACCATTGTGCATCTGCAGATTGTTGCTGAATATGACATACATTCATTAGACCTCTGCTACTGTTTCTGATGGTTCTCTCTGCTCTGCCCCTCCCTTCTCTCAGAGCCAGAGATAACAATATGGACGTTGTACACGGGGGAGGATACAGGAAGGACAGCTCACATAAACTGTACTGTACATAAAAAGGAGTTTGGATGAGGAAGACAACAGGATCCTGGACACACAGATCCACAATGTATTAGGCCTCTTTCACAAGAGCTTTACGGATTCTCTCAGGGCCTGTTCAGGAAAAAACATAGGTTTTGCACACAATTCAGTCAATTTTGTCTGCGTTCGGTGTTTGTTTTTTACCATGTGAGTGCAATCTGTTTTTGACACGTTTTTCACGTGTGACAAAAACTGAAGAATTACAATCTACATCTCCTAGCAACTATCAGTGAAAAACGCATTGCATCCAATCGCAATCCGTTTTTCACTGAAACCCCATTCACTTCTATGGAACCAGAGCTTCGTGAAAAACACAGAATACAGAACATGCTGCGATTCTTTCAGAAATGATGCGTGAAAAACCACACTCATGTGCACAGACCTATTGAAATGAATGGCTCGGGATTCAGTCTGGATGTTATGCGTTTGCCTCACGCATCGCACCCTGATGGGAAAATTGTGAAAGAGGCCTTACTGGGAGGTACACAACGTAACCACTAACATATGTAAAATACTTTACCCATCTCTGTCTGAATATATCTATGTATACACACCCATCTAACCCGTCCCCTTAGGGCTCATGCATATAGCCATATTGTATAGATCTATATTATTGTTCCTATACCTTATAATGCAAGTACTCTGCTCATAGTAGCTTTAGTGTAGAGAAAATGGTGCTTCATACAGCAGCATATGAAGTGCCTAGAAGTCCATAATACGGACCCATACAGTCCCACCCCACTTCCTTTTTTTTTTAGAACTGGCGTACGAGGCGTGGATGCGGAAGAAGTCGCAGATTCGGCCTCAAATGCCCTAAGAAACCGAATCTGTGACAGATATATGCACCTATTCATAGACCCCCATAGCCTCTAAATTAACTGTTTTTGTTTTCTCAATTTTTTATCTGAAAAACACAAACATAAAAAAAAATGAAAAACCTTAAACTTTTATTGTGTTGTTAGATTTTATTGGATCTACATAAAACATCCATATGGCTTTTCGGTTTGTCATTTCTCAGTCAAAGGCGAGCAAGATGTTTACTGCCATAAATATGCAAAGTAAAATGACATAGTTATACTCTGTAGTATTGCAGCGGCGCAGTCAAGACATCAAATGCGGTTAGAAATCCTCATAATCAGATGTAATAACAGCTTAAACAAACATCAAATAAAATGCTTTCTTCATTTCATTAGAAGAAGCCTTCAAACTATACGGAAAGCAGACGACGTGGGAATATTAATATGTTCTCCCTGACTCTAGTCACACTGACGGTCAGATGCTTGCGGGCATAAGTTAGCATTTTTAAAGCCTTAAAGGGAACCTGTCACCCAAAAATCGCCTATTAAGCTGTTTACAGTACCTTATAGTGCTGTATAGTCGTTTCCTGATGCACTTTTTGTTAGTTTTGCAGCATGTATGCTCAGTCAGAAATCGATGTTATATTCAGCTGCTGCCCCGTGCTTCAAGTCAGGCTTGAAGTCACGGGGGCAGCGGCCTCGGCGTCTTACATGGCCCTCTCCCCGCCCCCTGCCTCTGTGACTGACAGCCGAAATCCGATTCCGGGACCGCGCTCAACGGCCGCATGCGCAGTAAAGGGCGGCAGGAGCGCGGTCCCGGCTGCCGCGCGTACTACGCGCCGTCTTACTTTCGCCGCACTGCGCATGCGCCCGACATCCTGTATCAAACGCGCCCGCGCCCAGATGCCGGGCGCGGGCGCGTTTGATACAGGATGTCGGGGGCGCATGCGCAGTGCGGCGAAAGTAAGACGGCGCGTAGTACGCGCGGCAGCCGGGACCGCGCTCCTGCTGCCCTTTACTGCGCATGCGGCCGTTGAGCGCGGTCCCGGAATCGGATTTCGGCTGTCAGTCACAGAGGCAGGGGGCGGGGAGAGGGCCATGTAAGACGCCGAGGCCGCTGCCCCCGTGACTTCAAGCCTGACTTGAAGCACGGGGCAGCAGCTGAATATAACATCGATTTCTGACTGAGCATACATGCTGCAAAACTAACAAAAAGTGCATCAGGAAACGACTATACAGCACTATAAGGTACTGTAAACAGCTTAATAGGCGATTTTTGGGTGACAGGTTCCCTTTAACATAATTACTCGTTCATAAAACAGACCAATGTAATCTCTAAGGGTAGAACTGCACTACAATGGTGTTGGCCACCGGTTGCACATGGCAAGGTCTATTATGATATGGTCATTTATCCAAAGGAGTACAATGAGGCGCATAATTGTATGTAGATCAGCGTTTCATCGATGATGAGGCAAATTTAGTGTCACCACCAAAGGATTTAGGCATTAGCGGAATATATGTAGAATACGCTCCCAATGTCTGATCAGTTTGACACTGTAGTTCCCACTACAACAATGTGGCAGACGAATTAGGAAGGCTCTATCTCCACTTGAACTGAAGGCGATGGAAATAATTCATGACTAAAATCTTAAGGGACTGTCCTATTCAGCCAAATGAGGATAAACCGCAACAGCAAACATGGGCCATGAAATACACTATCCCCTAGGGGCGGGAGGGTGAAACAAAATCTTGTTTCTAAGGGCTCATGCCGGCCGGGCCTATGCTGCAATGCATGGGCACCGACCGTAGGGCCACCGTATGCGGACGCAGGACCGATTCACTTGAATGGGGTCCGCAATGCGTATCGCTAAAAAGCAGTGCATGCACAAATTTTTTGCGGTCCAGAGGCACAGACAGAAAACGCACGGAAGCACTCCATGGGCTTCCTATCCGTGTCTCTGTTCCACATCACACCTATTGGATTGTGGATTCAAGGGAATGGGTCCGCATTCGTGACACGGTGTGCACATGGCCGGTGGCCGTATATTGCGGACCCACTGTTTGCGGGCCTCAATACGGGTCCGGCCGGCACACATTCGTGTGCATGAGCCCTAATCCTGGACGATCCCTTAAACTCCTATGGGGGCCAATTTTACATAACGTAACAGTAAACCTGTGGCTTAAAAAGTCCTCCAGAGGGTCTAGTAGAAAAGCCCATGTCAATACTACAAATTTTTTATTTTTTTTTATAAGATATACTAATTCACTTTTTACCATTTGCTTTTATACTATACCATGAGATAAAGTGGAGTAATTGGGTACCAGGTCTTCAGGTCTCCTCTCTAAGAGCAGTATAGAATGGAGGAGGCGATGGGGAGATCGGGTAATATATATATATTTTTTATAATAATAATGAAAAAATCTAAAAAGTTATATGCTGTCAGGATTCATAGAACAAGCCTCTCAGTCCTGCTTCCCCAGCCGACATAGTGTGATCTATAGCTCTGTATTTAAATCAATACAGGAAAAACCCATCAATCAATGCGTGTGGACAGGGGAAGCAGGACTCTCTGGCTTTTTTAGGAGTCCAGGCAGCATATAAAACAGGTTTTGTAAATGCAAATGCTAAATCAGACGACAGAAAGCATCTCGCCCTCTATCCTATGTTGCCATCAAATAGAAGACCTACCATGTCAACAATAAGGCTACCTTCACACGACCGTATGTGTTTTGCGGTCCGAAAATTACGGATCCGCAAAAAAAGAAAAAAAAAGACGTTCCGTATGGCATCCGTTTTTTTTTTGAGGATCCATTATAACAATGCCTATCTTTGTCAGCAAAACGGACAATAATAGGACATGTTTTATCTTTTTTGCGGGGCTACAGAACGGACATACGGATACGGATAGCACACGGTGTGCTGTCCGCATTTTTTGAGACCCATTGAAATGAATAGGTCTGCATCCTATCCGCAAAAAAAAGAACAAAAAACCTAATGGACACGGAAACAAAATACGTTCGTGTGAATGTAGCCTAAGACAGTAAGTTACAGTATGCACAGCGGTATTCGATATACCTGTGTATGTCTATACCACACTAATACAAGGTTTATATAGATCTCAATTTTTTTATTTTGTAAAATGTTTCAGTAACTCTTTCTTTTTATCATAAATGTCTTCCAGTATGTGTTTGAGATGTGCTTGTGTTTGGGGATGAGAATCTTGGTAGATTTAGTTAAGGGGTAAGTGAAGTCTGAGAGGTTTCATACGTCCATCATGGAAATATGAGGTAGATGGGCTCTAGCTCTAGCTAAATAAACTTAATACAGAAATCTAAGCAGGCTTTAATGGACATGAAGTTTTTACAAACTACAAAATGAGTCAAACAAAGGAAATGGTGCATCCTGTCTTCATAAACACCTCATGTTCAATTACTACTAAGTTAGAACAGGGATTGACAACCCCTACCCTGAGGCCATTTAGCAGGTCACTCATTTTATTTAATACTCTACAGCCACCGCTTAAGACTAGAGAGAGCAGAGGTAAAGGTTTGGAGAGCAGGGTGTGTTCCTCTATAAGACATCAGTAGAGACCCTGCTTCTGCTTTGTATCCAGAATCACGAAGCTCCCTTGATATCTCTTCAACGTTCCACCTGGACTCCTCCGATGCAGCTAGCAAATGGTTAATCAGATGCGAGTAGTAGATGGTACCAATGCAGTTTACCAGCAATTTGGCATCCAGAAGCAGAGAAAGGATTTCGGAGTCACAGTTTGAGTCAGTGACCTACAGGAAAAAAAAAAAAAAAAGCCATGTGAAAATGGAAGATTGCACATTTTCTGCTTTGTGTAGCACGATCTTCTGAAAGGAACAAGACAAAGCCCGGGAACAAAAGTGAGCTATTTATAGTAGCAAATCTCATCTTCTCTTGTGGGTAAGAGCATCCCATTGCTAAAATGTAACAGAGCAGGCAGATAACATGGTAAAAATAACCAAATTACTCCCCAAAAAAATCACAGTATAGGTAAAATGCTTTATGGGAACAATACATATAAGACATCAGGCTTGATTCACCCCCACTTGGTTCAACTTTCTATCCAAGATAAAATAAAAATACTACAAAAATAAGCCTTGATATGGTCAAATTCACATACTTTCAACATCTATAGGGTGTCCTATATGACAACTTCCTCGTCATATACACCTCGTTCCCATCTGGTATAATCACAAGAGAGGGCATATCAGTGCTCCGCTCCTTCTGTAGTCATCATGACCATGATATGGATGGATACAAATGATCTTACTCCTGTCCAAAATTATTATTCACATAAAGGATGGGGGTTGAAATAGAAGTCATAGGGGGCATTAACTTGATCGTATCTATTTTGCGGATCAACTTCTTTATTAGAAATGCAAAGAAATGCAGAGTGTTATAATTTTTTTGAGGGGCCACGGAACGGACATACGGTTGTTTACAGCAAACATTGTGCTTTTCGCATCTTTTGTGGCCCAATTGAACCAAATGGGTCCGCATTCCGAAAATACAGTCATGTGAATAGACCCTTAGAATAAGACCAAAATTTTAACTAGTGCTGTGGAGCTGAAAAGCCAAACTTCCACCCTCCCATTCTGATTTCGGCCCCCAAAATAAATAGGGACAAATAACATAGATTCAAACGATTAATATTTCTAACAAACATTTAAAAAAGTATATTTAATATTTCATATTTTTAAAAATGCTTTCAAAAATAGAAACGTTAATGGTTAAAATTTTAATCTATTCTGCGGCAGGACAATGGCCTAAAAAATACAGGCAATGTCATTAAGAACTTCAGCGTAAAGAAGAACAAGGATTCCAGGAAGTTATGATCTGCCCCCAGAGCCCTGATCTCAACATCATCAAGTCTGTCTGGGATTACATGAAGAGTCAAAAGGATTTGAGCAAGCCTACATCCACAGAAGATGGAACAACCTCCTTGCAAAGTTCCTTCAAAAATCGTGTGAGAGCGTACCTAGAAGAACTGATGCAGTTTTGAAGGCAAAGGAAAGGGTTGTCACACCGAATATTGATTGGATTTAGATTTCTCTTTATTTCATTCTCTTTGCGTTTGTTAACTGATAAAAATAAACTATTAACAAGTCTATTTTTGAAAGCCCACACTTACCTAAAACATTTGCACAGTACTCTTCATTTTGAGCAGTTATTTGGACAACCACATTACCAGCTTAAAAAAATTGCTGAACTACGGGTTTGGAGCTTTTGTCGGAAGCTGATACAGTCATACATGAAACATGATGGGAGTATAGGGTTCCTCAGAGTGTTATTCCTATCTTATAAAGTGATGGCGTACAGCTAGTAAATGTGCGGCAGCCCCTTGCACATTTTCTGGCTGGGAGCAGATCACCGCTGTGGACCCTATCATAATAATATAAGTACCAGGGGGCTGACCAAAAAGTAACTTTACAGAGAAAATAGAAGGTGGTAAGAGCAAAGCTAAAAATTCTCCTCACTGGTGAATCTTCTAATGCAATATTCTGCTCATATTCATTTCCTTGTGCTTATAGGGAACCTGTCATCAACTTTGTGCTGCCCATACTAAAAGCAGAATAAAGTAGAGACAGGTGAGTTGATTTCAGCAGTCTTTCATTTAAAAGTTAAAAGTAAATGGTTGCCGAGAACCAACATCACAATCTTTGCAGACTGGGCCTTAAAGTCTCGGCCACCTTAAAGTTATTCATGAATTCCTGCTCTCCTGCCCACCTGCTGATGACTGACAGTCTTCTGCCTAGTTTTCTCCCTTTCTCTCTATTAGAGAACTGCAATCATCAGCAGATGGGCGGAGAGCAGGAGATTATCAATAACCATGACTCTTCTCAGGTAGATTTGACTCTTTTCAAGGCCTAGGCTGCAATGATTATGATGCTGGTTCTCGGCAACCACTTACTTTTAGCTCATGAGAGACACCCCGCTGAAATCAGCGCGTCTGTGAGGTCAGCATAAAGTTGATGACAGGTTCCCTTTAAAGAATAGCAGCTACATATTCTGCAGCTCTGTACCAAGATTGTCACCATATTAGCCCCTGTCCCCATTGGGGCTCCCCACCTAATATTTCTCTCTCACTGTAGGTCAATTTCAGTGAGTGTTTTTGGAGTGTGTGAAATAAGCTGAGAAATTTTTAGCATAAATCTAGAGTAGGATTTACGACACTCCAAATTTACAAAGGTCCATGCGCCAGAATAGTAAATTTGTCTAACATTAAGACTACAATTCGTATTCTTAGACAGTGTAAAGTTCGACACTATTAGTAAATTTGCCCCACTTTCTTTGCTCGGATTTGAACCATGGGCCACCATGCTGCCATACAAGACAATGGTGCTCTAGTATGGGTCTGTATTTTAGCCACCAATATTTGGTACTGGGTAGAAGAGATCAGCTGGTTGTTATACCCTTGGAGAATCCACATTTAAGAAGATTTTTAATATATGCATTATAGCAGGAACTACCTGTATCTATTATGTATTTGAACCTGGTACAAAGCCCTGCAGTTACCATTCAGAAGAGTCTTCTATTTTTAGCGATGTCTTCAGGCGTCATGGTTTTCTCTAATGTGCACAACTTGTAAGCTGCCCTACTTTATCATTCGCGGGTTGAAAGGCAAAACATTAGGAAAATGACTGTTTGGTGGCTTAACATATAGGAATTGCACCCCAAGGTGCTTTCAAAGACTTTTGTCATTTGCCTCCTTATCTCTCGCAGGATATTGTAAGGAAATAAATAAGCCTAGTAATTACCATTTATTTCCAAAAACGGATTAATTCCTTCGCAAACTCCTAAGGGTTCCTGATATTAGGTTTTTAATGCATTTTGTTTGCAAATGTTTTGGAAGTAAGATTTTAATAACATGCAAATTGTCCAAAAATAATACAAAGTACAAACCCACAGGTTGACAACATTACTAAAAGTTTATGACTTATTTTTATTATTTATGGCAAAAGCTATAAATTTCATATTTTTTTTTTTTTTTTAAAGCTTATGCTCTGGAAGCTTCTGTTGGATTCGGGGCTTGAAATGCGTGGGATAAAGGCCTCCCACGGGTATAATGAATCTTCTGGACACAGTAATACAGGAGGAAAGCTCTGTATAATTTAGTGATACTTATTATTAAGCCAGTTTTATAGCATAAGTATAGCAGGAATATCTTTGGTGATAAATATAGCTAAACTGCTCAGTATACAGCACCGTTGAGGTAACAGGGAAAAGGGTTTGCTCTAGTTACATTTAACATGAATCTAAAACACAATACAAGACAAATAGGGTCGTAGAAAATAAAAAATCTTTATTTGAAATAAATTGAATGGAAGCATCATGTGTACAGGAACCTAGACGGATACGGCAGATCAGTAATGATCTGTCAGGATCTATTTTCTCCCACCTAGGGCTGCAGTTAAAGATTATTTTAGCAATCGAGTATTCTACCGATTATTTTTATGATTAATTAGTACTCTAATAAGAAAAAATGAATAGACTGTTTTACTTTATAAAAACTCATCAGACCCCCTGCCATCAGTCCCCAACACAGTTTGTTCACCCCTGCGATCAGCCCAAGTGCATCACCTCCCCCCAGTGCCATCAGCTCCGTTCCCCCCAGTGCCATCAACTTCCGTGTGCCATCAGCTCCGTTCCCCCAGTGCCTTTAGCTCTCCCCCACCCCAGTGCCATCAGCTCTCCTCCACCCCAGTGCCATCAGCTCTCTCCCACCCCAGTGCCATCAACTCTTCCCCACCGCAGTGCCATCAGCTCTCCCCCACCCCAGTGCCATCAGCTCTCATCCACCCCAGTGCCATCAGCTCTCATCCACCCCAGTGCCATCAGCTCTCATCCACCCCAGTGCCATCAGCTCTCCTCCACCCCAGTGCCATCAGCTCTCTCCCACCCCAGAGCAATCAGCTCTCTCCCACCCCAGTGCCATCAACTCTTCCCCACCCCAGTGCCATCAGCTCTTCCCCACCCCAGTGCCATCAGCTCTTCCCCACCCCAGTGCCATCAGCTCTCATCCACCCCAGTGCCATCAGCTCTCATCCACCCCAGTGCCATCAGCTCTCATCCACCCAGTGCCATCAGCTCCACTCTCCCTTGTGCCATTGTCTCTCCCCCCTTGTGCCATCATCTCTAGCAGTTCTAGCACAGAAACGAATGGGGTCGCAGCGTAACTCGCACGTGTGCCACAACCACGACCCCAGAAATTCCAGATGTTACTTCCACTCCAGCACTGCTACAGAGCCATCCTTGAGCATGACAGTTGATCCCTTAGCTATACATCAGCCCAAACCCCTGTCCAATGCACAGCCTGGTGTCGTGCAATACCTCCCGCAATGTGACTTCTATGCCACTTCTCTCAGCGCCAGTCAGTTCCACTGACTTAAATGGTTCCCATCTCTATTGCAGTGAGAACGGTCCTAGATTTCACAGGATGCCACTTTCATACATAAAAGATAAATGAACTAGAAACTTCAGGGGACCCCCAACAACTTTGCCTCACAACGACACATCTTGACAACTCACCCACAGTGTAAAAGTTATCCAACTTGTACTGCTGCTGGCCCTCTGGGCAGGAAGGGGAGCTGTGCCCACATCCAGTCAGTGCCAGGCACCCAGGGCTTGGGCTGGCGACCCCCCCATTTCCGCTCCCTTTGCTGGCACTTCTGGAGCCAGACCCGGCTTTCACCACTTCGGCCACCTCCATCGGTGCGATCTGTCAGTGTCAATCCGACTCATGATCCCATCCATTTCTCGCAGAGGCGACTCTGATTGGCCCTCCCAAAGTCTATCACTATTCAAGGAGGCCCGGCCACAACACGCATCCCATTCCATAGTGACCTGCCCATGACTTGTCACTCTTTCACAAGCTGCACCCAAACAGCGGCATAAAGCCACCAATGACCCGCCCACTTTCTTGTCGTTCCAACAAGGTGAGTATTTGGAGCGCATTGTGGGCCATGGGGAGACCACAGAGTGAGAGTAATAGCAATTTTTGCATCAAGGATTTTTTTGTGTCGAGTTACTCGATTTAATCGAGTACTCGTTGCAGCCCTACTCCCACACATCAACTTTAAATGGGTTCAGCAGGTATATATCAAGGTTCCCTTTATTTTTCTTCACTGGTTACTATAGCATGCCATGCTTAGTTAGTATAATCATTAGGGATTCGCATAAAAGTTTGTTTGAATACTGTACGGAGCAGTTTTTTTTTACAGTAGAAAGCAATTTATGAAGTTATAACGTGAAGTCTTGCGAAACTTCACAAAGTAATAACTTCGGCTCATCAGAGCCAATACATTCTAATACTGTATGGAGCGCTCGCTCAGGACAGTATTAAAACGTGTTTCATGCGAATCAACTTCGGATGTTTCATCCGAAGTCGATTCGCTCATCCCTAATAATCATCATAACACAACTAAAGCTGACAGAAAACAAGTGTGAATATAGTAATAAAGAGCATGAAGTGACCTCATCATGATCTAATTTTCCATGTAAATTTTTCACACGTGATACTATGCATTTCTTGGATATTTACCGTAGGCCATGAAAAAGGTCCTGAAACATTGGTTGTGTAAACTGTGTGGAATATTTCCTTTTAGTCTTTTGCTGGCTTTACCAATAAATAAATAAAAATGTCCACATCACAAAATTGGATTACATTTTTATGCTGTGGTTTTCAGTTTTATGTTCAATGAGACATCATCTCACTCAAAGACGTGTTTTGCAGCTCAGTGAGAAAAGAGAAAACTCACTGAGATGTTCCAACATGGTTCAGGAGGTCCCAACTGGCCCCAAAATTATAAGGCACTTTAATATGAGGAAATAGTCTTATATTTTGTCCAAAATCTTGAACAGTAAAAGGTTAACAAGAATATATGTGGAAGTGAGACAGAAAACAAGGTGAACCATTCTGGTGGAACAGTGGAGTCAGTTGAAATACGTTTGGGATAAAGCCTCCGTCTTACATGACTGAAGGCTTCTTCTGAGGTTTCTGAGTTACAATCTAAAACAAGCACAAGTTATAAATAAATGTGGATTTTATGGATCTGCGAGTATACAGCAGGAAATGGTGATTTTCCTCACATCTTTGAGATAGATCAGTGTCCTGAGATGAGCAAACCAAGGCAGATCTTCAAAAATGACACGGAACACTAAGCAGCGATGACAAGTGCAATGTGCAAATGGAGAGAAACAGGCTTGGAGCATCCATACATATGCAAAACTGTGCATACAATATATGGATTTACAGATGATTGTGTAGACACTTGTATACACGCATGGAATGCAAACAGGATACAGTACTAACCGCAGGAGGAGATTCTACCATCTGTAATGGAGGAGAGAGGCGACAGAACTGCACTGGAGTGTCACGTTAACTGCACACAATCTCCATGGCTCATGTGCCACATTTCAATTACGTGTTTCAGTGGTTGTTCAAGGAGATGTGGATTAGCTGCCTGGAACAACTAGACAAAATATTATCAGCCATTTCACAGCCTTAGCTGAGGACTTTCTTATTTCTGTATAGAATATCATTTTTTGTAAGCCCGCTTGAACGTGTTCTCAACCAAGAGATTTCAAGTAGACATTATGGGGTGCTCCTTTCTATTAGGGCTGTTCCCTATTTCTAGAGACATTCGGCTTCAAGGTCACAGTATGGTTGGGTGTCAGGAGAACATTCCAGGAAAACATAGCCGATGATCATGTACTAACCTTGCAAGTAGACCTCCAAACAAAGTGAAATATTGTATTTTTTTTCTGATATGAAAGCATTCATTAGTACAGGTGGAACAGGGTATTATTAATATATCATTAGAATATAATGTTAGAATATAATGTTACTAATGCTATGCTGCTTTAATAGCATTATATCCTAATGATATATGTTAGGTCACAGCACAGCAGGAAGCACAGAATCTGGATCTCAGGAGCGGCGGCATATGAGCAGGAGAGGTAAGATGATTTTTTCCCCCCTCTGATCTAAGGTCTGATTAACATGGGGGTCTTATTAACATGGGGGTCTGATCTGAGGTCTGATTGGGGGTCTTGTCTGATAAACATTGGGGGTCTGGTCTTATAAACATAGGAGGGTCTGATCTGAAGTCTGATTGGAGGTCTTCTAAATATTGGGGATCTGATCTGAGGTCTGATTGGGGTGTCTATTTCTGTTGAAAACTATATTTTTCTTATTTTACTCCTCTAAAACCTAGGTGCATCTTATCGGGTGAAAAATACTGTAAATGAGCATTCACAAATCTGCTGTGCAATATAAAAGAAAAATTGCATTCATCTGACTTTTACTATACCGTATGAATGTGGGGTTCTTGACCAAACTGCATGAGCCCAGCTTCAACAGTGATCTCATACAGTTGGGTCCTTACCCTGCCTCGCTCTCTTGAGTCTAGGCCTCCAAAACGAAGCAGCTTTACACTAATAAAAAAACAAAAAAAAAAACAAACAAACAAACAAACACATGGACAGGAAGGAGGAGAGCCTAGCCAAGATGGGAGCATCCCCCAATTGTGAAAGAGAGAACTCACCCTAGCCTTCATGCCTGGTGTAACTTCTATAGTGTGAAAATCCACTGCAGACGTTTACACCATGTAATCCTATGGGTGAAATTTGCAACACATAAATGGTTTAAATTTCTGCACGGAGTTCTTCAGTTGTGGAAAGTGTTTCTGCAGCGTTTTATACATGTTTTGGGATGCAGGATTTCATCACAGACTTCAATGCTATTAAAAGACAAAATCCACCACAAAATCTGCAGCATTAATTCTATTGTGGCTTTGGCTGTGGGAATACTGTTGCAGATTGTGTAGTGTATTCTGAGGGCTTGCTCACACAGTGGTTTTGAATGCAAAGTCTACCAATAAACCACCTCCCTTTGTTTTCAATGGCAGTCCGCTCTGTCATCCACACGACCGCATATCATTTCCGTGCAGATTTTAAGACCGTGTCAAGAAGGGACAAGCACAGGAACCACCATTAACTGTGGTGGGTGTCCACAAGTGGAT
Organism: Bufo gargarizans; assembly: GCF_014858855.1. Lineage (NCBI taxonomy): Eukaryota > Metazoa > Chordata > Amphibia > Anura > Bufonidae > Bufo > Bufo gargarizans. The sequence goes on along the minus strand of NC_058083.1, from coordinate 23,190,008 downwards.
TACCTTGATTCTAAAGCCGTGGACGGGCCCTCAGCATGCAAAATCACAGCAGAAACTAGAGGTCTCTTTTTTAAGTGCAAAAATTAACCATGTGAACATAACTTTAGTCAGCACCTCCCAACACAAAGATGCAGCAGCACAGTGAGAGCTAAGATACACGCAATGAATATAGGGAATACTGTAAATTGTGTTACTACTGTATTATTACACTTATGTGAGGTTCTCAGAGGTTCATTGCAGTTAGAGTGTTGCTGTATCTTTTGTCTTTGCTTTTAGCTTATTTGCAAGTCATTAGAAGATGCCTGCGTTGAGAGATGGACGGTGAACTGGAAAATATACAGTAGTTATCTATTTATAAATCCCAAAGCAGGGTTATGTTACATGATCTTAGGTATTTATAATTTATTTTATGAACTTATATAGCGCTACTACAGTGGAGAAAATAAGTATTTGATACACTGGCGATTTTGCATGTTTTCCCACCTACAAAGAATGGAGAGGTCTGTAATTTTAATCATAGGTACATTTCAACTGTGAGACAGAATAAAAAAATAATAATCCAGAAGTAATTTTTAAATAATTAACTAGCATTTTATTGCATGAAATAAGTATTTGATACAATAGAAAAACAGAACCTTAAGGGGTTGTCCGGGTTCAGAGCTGAACCTGGACATACCCTTATTTTCCCCCATCTCATGCTCCGATGCGCTCGATCACGCAGGGCACGGACTCTTTTGTTTATTATAACACACTGCCGGGCGGAAGCTTCCGCCCGGCAGTGTGTTCGGTGACGTCACCGGCTCTGATGGGCGGGCTTTAGCACAGCCCTAGCCGTTTTACAGGCTAGGGCAGTGCTAAAGCCCGCCCTTCAGTGCCTGTGATGTCACCGGGCTTCCTGGCAGCCCCATGGAGAGCCCTGGTATGTCACCGGGACTCCTAAAAATGCCTTTGCCCTGCACGATTTAGTGCAGGGCAAAAGAGAGCATCGAAGTATGAACTGCTCCGATGCTCAAGTCAGGGGGGCTGCCTGGGTGAAAATGGGGATATGTCTGGTTTCAGCTCTGAACCCAGACAACCCCTTTAATATTTGGTACACAAAGTTTGTACACAATGCAGCAGAGATTTTGGCCAACTCCTCCATACAGACCTTCTCCAGATCTTTCAGGTTTCGGGGCTGTCGCTGGGCGATATTGAGTTTCAGCTCCCTCCAAAGATTTTCGCTTAGGCTTAGGTAGGTAGACTGGCTAGGCCACTTCTGGACCTTCAAATGCTTCTTATGGAGCCACTTCTTAGTTGCCCTGGCTGTGTGTTTCAGGTCATTGTCATGCTGGAAGGCCCAGCCAGGACCCATCTTCAATGATATTACTGAGGGAAGAAGGTTGTTGGCCAAAATCTTGTGATACATGACCCCATCCTCCCTTCAATACAGTGCAGTCGTCCAGTCCCCTTTGCAGAAAAGCACCCCCAAAGTATGATGTTTCCACTGCTATGCTTTACAATTGGGATGGTTTTGGGGTTGTACTCATCCTTCTTCCTCCAAACACGGCTAGTGCAGTTGATACCAAAAAGTTCTACTTTGGTCTCATCTGACCACATGACCTTCTCCCGTGCCTGCTCTGGATCATCCAGATGGTCACTGGTGAGCTTCAAACGGGCCTGGACACGTGCTGGCGTGAGCAGGGGGACCTTGCGTACCCTGCAGGATTTTAATCTATGACAGCGTAGTGTATTACTAATGGTAATCTTTGAGATTGTGGTCCCAGCTCTCTTCAGGTCATTGACCAGGTCCTCCCGTGTAGTTCTGGGCTGATTTCTGACCTTTCTCAGAATCATCCTTACACCACGAGGCGAGATCTTACATGGAGCACCAGACCGAAAAAGATTGACATTTATCTTGTGTTTCTTCCATTTTCTAATCATTGCACCAACAGCTGATGCCTTGTCACCAAGCTGCTTGCCTATTGTCCTGTAGCCCATCCCAGCCTCGTGCAGGTCTACAATTTTGTCCCTGGTCTTGGCCATGGTGGAGAGGTTGGTTTGTGATTGATTGAGTGTGTGGACAGGTGTCTTTTATACAGGTAATGAGTTAAAACAGGTGCAATTAAAACAGGAAATGAGTGCAGAGTAGGAGGGCTTCTTAAAAAAAAAAAACAACTAACAGGTCTGTGAGAGCCAGAATTCATGCAATAAATATTTAAAAATCATTCTGGATTTTTTTTTAGATTCTGTCTCTCACAGTTGAAGTGTACCTACGATAATAATTACAGAGCTCTCGATTCTTTGTAGGTGGGAAAACATGGTAAATCGCCAGTGTATCAAATACTTATTTTCCCCACTGTATATTCCGCAGCGCTTTACAGACATTAGCATCAACCTGCCCCCAATGGGGATCACAATGTAAGTTCCCTATCAGTATGTCTAAGTGTGGGAGGAAACCAGAGTACCCAAAGGAAACCCAAACAAACATAGAGAGAACATACAAACTACATGCAGATGTTGTACTTGGTCAGATTCGAACCTAGGACCCCAGCACTGCAAGGCACAAGTGCCAACCACTGAACCACCGTGCTGCCCAATTTTAATACGGTATTACGGTGTAATTGCATGGTGCACTTTTTTAGTTCATCATTTTGTATTTTACTATTTTTACACTATATATATATATATATATATATATATATATATATATACACACACACATACATACATATACCTACACATACTCTTTTACGGTATTCAAGACAGATATGTTATGATCAGTCATGATACAGAATGAGCCATTTCATCCATATGGCAGCATGCTATGCTACATTGCCGACCCATGGTAGACCATCATCGTTGGACAAGAAGTTGGCTGTGTTCAATATTTTTGTCGGATGAAAGATCTTTTGTTTAAAGAAAGATTGTTTGAACAAAAAAATCTCTCTTTGGAATAATGTTCCCAGAAAGATCTTTCATCCATCGCCCGGTTTCACTTCAGATGTTTAGGCAGTTTGAACAACTGTAACGGCCAATGTGGACTAAAATGTGTATGGTCCTGTCGGTGAAATATTTGTTCAACTGCTGTTCAACCATCAACCTACTTCTATCTAATGTGTATGACAAGTTATGGGTCTTCAACACAGTGAAAGCCAGATATCCCTCCAGGGAAGGAAAACCAAGCAAAGGGGTGTCCCCTGACAGATGATGACAGGTGAGACCAGGATCGGGCAAAATTTATATTGTCGCCCGTCCTTTTGTTCTCAGGGGAGATCAGCCATCGCCAGAACGGTCTGACAGCGTCTTTCTCTGCTCTGTCCACAGCATACACAGACATGTCCGGCCGAGTGGAATGTGTATGTATCTGGAAAGGCCGGGACGGACACGGGAGAGAAAGAACTATTGTTTGGCTGACACCTATTGAGCGTGTATGGTCGTGTCCCAAAGCCATAATTTACCAGGTGATTGTTTGTTCAACCATCAACCAATTTCTATCTTATGTATATAGTAAAAAATGAAAGCTCCTGGGCAGCACCACCAAACCGAGGTGAAGACTGAGTGCCAGCGGTTAAGGCGGCGGTCCTACCACCCGTATATACCGCAAGGAATAAAGGATACCGGGCACCTCCAATAAAGTGACATGTGAGTTGGTGAATAAAGCACACGTCACTTTATTGGAGGTGCCGCGGTATCCTTTATTCCTTAATGTATATAGTCAGCTTCAGAAGCGGACACCAGAGCCCTTCATGACAATGCTCACAACTTAGCGATACAGACATACTGTACATACCCGCGATATCTGGGGAAGTTGCACACTCTGCAGTGGTATTTGCAAGATTGTTCAATTATTAAAGCATTTCTAACAAAGGGTAGGAGCCCAGAGTGAATTCAGCTGCAGGAATGAGGAGCTGTCAGGCTGGGAAACTCTACAAAGCAGAGCGGCAGCACTCACTAGGAGATAAAAATGCAGGCAGATCTGTGAGAGGCGGCAATAGGAGCTAATGAAAGAGCCAGACATAGGAAATCCACGCAACATCAAAACCCCTGCGCTGCGTTAGCTACCCAGCCAGACGAAACCTCATTTCAAAGAATTTTTTCCACATCTATGTACGTAGGGCAACACAGCAATGTGGAAATTACAGTGACTCAGGCCTAGCATCCAGCCTTAACCCCTTATCGTCTACTTTGGTACTTACAGAGTTTGTCCAGCCTTTTGTCCTTTTTTAAACTTAATCCAACTCACCTGCCTCTCCATTTTGGATCCACTTAGCGATCTTCCGATACCTGGCCTGTAAACTTCCAGACGGGGTCACATTTGCTGCTGTGACATTTTCCCAATGGGCACTTTACCCAGCAGTGACATGCTGCATGGGGACACTTCACCGCTGAGGCCAGTCATTGGTTGCAGAGGCGCAAATTACCTTGTCCAAAGGTTTTCTGGCCAGGGACTGGAAGATCGCTCAATGGATCCTGGGAGCCAGAATGGAGTGAAAAGGGGCAGATGAGTATGGTTTTTCACTAGGTACAACACACTGCTGCAGACAATTAATAAAGGGGACTCAGCTGGGGATGAGCTACAGTACCAAGCACAGCCGCTATAGTATGTACGGCGCTATGCTTGGAAAGCTGCCCGGAGCCTGCATCATTCACCGGAGCTCCGGTGAGCACGGTAGCTCCCTCAAACAGCTGATCGCCAGGGGTGTCGAGACTCGGACCACCACCAATGTGATAATGATGAGCTATCCTGGGGATAGGTACTCATTATCAATTCCTTGGTAACACCGTTAAGGCTTCAGCAAATTATTATTATTTTTTTCCTCTGCTTTTCAAACATAGCTGTATCAACATAACCATTTTTCAGAGCTGTGTTTTTTTTTTTTTTTTTTTTTGCTTCATTGATGGTATACCCCTAAACTTTTGCTCAATAATTATTCAATTTTTTTTTTTGGGGGGGGGGGGTGACACAAAATTGACAATTGTGGCATTATTTTTTAATGATGTTCACTATGTAGATTAATAGATTGGGTCGTTATCGAAGAAGTGATACCAATTATGTTTTTTTATCACATATATGTGAAATGTGAAATGTGAAAAGGGAAGTGGGTTTTGAATTTTAGCCTTTAAAATAATTTTAGAAAAACTTTATTTTGTTAACTTTTTTAGAGTCTCCTTAGGACACTTGAACTCTCAATCTTTTGACCACAGGCAGGATGTAATAGCATATAGTAAAAGTTTGAAACCGCGCTGCTTATGATTTAGGCCTCTTTCACACTTGCGTTGTCCGGATCCGGCGTGTACTCCACTTGCCGGAATTACACGCCGGATCCGGAAAAACGCAAGTGTACTGAAAGCATTTGAAGACGGATCCGTCTTCAAAATGCTTTCAGTGTTACTATGGCACTCAGGACGCTATTAAAGTCCTGGTTGCCATAGTAGTAGTAGGGAGCGGGGGAGTGGTATACTTACCATCCGTGCGGCTCCCGGGGCGCTCCAGAGTGACGTCAGAGCGCCCCAGGCGCATGGATGACGTGCCATGCGATGACGTCATCCATGCACCTGGGGCGCCCTGACGTCACTCTGGAGCGCCCCGGGAGCCGCACGGATGGTAAGTATGCTGCTCCCCGCTCCCCACTACACTTTACCATGGCTGCCAGGACTTTAGAGTCCCGGCCGCCAAGGTAATCACTCTAAAAAAGCTAAACGTCGGATCCGGCAATGCGCCGAAACAACGTTTAGCTTAAGGCCGGATCCGGATCAATGCCTTTCAATGGGCATTCATTCCGGATCCGGCCTTGCGGCAAGTCTTCAGTTTTTTTGGCCGGAGCAAAAAGCGCAGCATGCTGCGGTATTTTCTCCGGCCAAAAAACGTTCCGTTCCGGAACTGAAGACATCCTGATGCATCCAGAACGGATTTCACTCCATTCAGAATGCATTAGGATAATCCTGATCAGGATTCTTCCGGCATAGAGCCCCGACGACGGAACTCTATGCCGGAAGAAAAGAACGCAGGTGTGAAAGAGCCCTTAGTCATACGATGCACAAGTGAATGAATCAGGGTATTCGCCTTCGTCCTCCTCTCTCAAAGGGTTCGATCCTCCTCAGACCGCCTCCTCTGTAAGATTAAATGACCGGCATATAGTGAAGTACCCTCTTAGTTGTTAGAAAAACGGTTTTATTCTACTCACAGACAAGAGTAGATAACAGGCATGAATAAAGGGCCCTGCTGTGGACATGCGCAGTTGTCGCCCCTGAGGAAGCCAGAGAGCGAAACCCGGGTCGGGCAGGAACTTGAATTGATTTTATCATTGTGATATGCCTGTTATCTACCCTTGTCTGTGAGTAGAATAAAACCGTTTTTCTAACAACTAAGAGGGTACTTCACTATATGCCGGTCATTTAATCTTACAGAGGAGGCGGTCTGAGGAAGATTGAACCCTTTGAGAGAGGAGGACGAAGGCGAATACCCTGATTCATTCACTTGTGCATCGTATGACTAAATCATAAGCAGCGCGGTTTCAAACTTTTACTATATGACTTTCCAGTGTGAATTACCCACCACACTACCCCGGAACCAGCAGCGCAAGTAATTGTCCGTGTTTTGGGACACAGGACTGACATTTTCTATTTTATTTTATTAGGATGTAATAGCAGCCAAGATGTGGCAGGCCTGGGGGATTTCAGAAGGCCCCCGGCTGACATGATAACTACTTGGCACCCCGCGATTGTGCCCTTGTATTTTGCAGGATGAGTCATTTTTTTTTAAAATAAACATTCTGGGTGCATATACATTACTGCTGCTTTATTCTGCATGCCGTTCATTGTGAGGTTTAAATGTCATGTTAACCTCATTACTATTGTGGTGATGCCATATAATTGTAATTTTGGGGTTTTCTTCTTATAAAAACACTTGCTTTTTATTAACCATTTTTTTGTGACTGTGAACACATTTTCTTTAAATAATAATTCATTGGTTCTGAAATAGGATAGACATTGGGGGTTTAATAACATATGGAACTTACTGTATAAAGTACAGCTACTAAACACCATATAATGTAGCACTCACACAGTACCCCTACTAAACACCATATATTGTAGAACTCATACAGTACCCCTACTAAACACCATATACTGTAGAACTCATACAGTACCCCTACTAAACACCATATATTGTAGAACTCATACAGTACCCCTACTAAACACCATATACTGTAGAACTCACACAGTACCCCTACTAAACACCATAAAATGTAGCACTCACACAGTACCCCTACTAAACACCATATACTGTAGAACTCACACAGTACCCCTACTAAACACCATATAATGTAGCACTCACACAGTACCCCTACTAAACACCATATATTGTAGAACTCATACAGTACCCCTACTAAACACCATATAATGTAGCACTCACACAGTACCCCTACTAAACACCATATATTGTAGAACTCATACAGTACCCCTACTAAACACCATATAATGTAGCACTCACACAGTACCCCTACTAAACACCATAAAATGTAGCACTCACACAGTACCCCTACTAAACACCATATAATGTAGAACTCACACAGTACCCCTACTAAACACCATATAATGTAGAACTTATACAGTACCCCTACTAAACACCATATAATGTAGAACTCATACAGTACCCCTACTAAACACCATATAATGTAGAACTCATACAGTACCCCTACTAAACACCATAAAATGTAGCACTCACACAGTACCCCTACTAAACACCATATATTGTAGAACTCATACAGTACCCCTACTAAACACCATATACTGTAGAACTCATACAGTACCCCTACTAAACACCATATACTGTAGAACTCACACAGTACCCCTACTAAACACCATATAATGTAGCACTCACACAGTACCCCTACTAAACACCATATATTGTAGAACTCATACAGTACCCCTACTAAACACCATATAATGTAGAACTCACACAGTACCCCTACTAAACACCATATAATGTAGAACTTATACAGTACCCCTACTAAACACCATATAATGTAGAACTCATACAGTACCCCTACTAAACACCATATAATGTAGAACTCATACAGTACCCCTACTAAACACCATATAATGTAGAACTCATACAGTACCCCTACTAAACACCATATAATGTAGAACTCATACAGTACCCCTACTAAACACCATATATTGTAGAACTCATACAGTACCCCTACTAAACACCATATAATGTAGAACTCATACAGTACCCCTACTAAACACCATATAATGTAGAACTCATACAGTACCCCTACTAAACACCATATATTGTAGAACTCATACAGTACCCCTACTAAACACCATATAATGTAGAACTCATACAGTACCCCTACTAAACACCATATAATGTAGAACTCATACAGTACCCCTACTAAACACCATATAATGTAGAACTCATACAGTACCCCTACTAAACACCATATAATGTAGAACTCACACAGTACCCCTACTAAACACCATATACAGTAGAACTCATACAGTACCCCTACTAAATACCATATATTGTAGAACTCATACAGTACCCCTACTAAACACCATATAATGTAGAACTCATACAGTACCCCTACTAAACACCATATATTGTAGAACTCATACAGTACCCCTACTAAACACCATATAATGTAGAACTCATACAGTACCCCTACTAAACACCATATAATGTAGAACTCACACAGTACCCCTACTAAACACCATATACTGTAGAACTCATACAGTACCCCTACTAAATACCATATATTGTAGAACTCATACAGTACCCCTACTAAACACCATATAATGTAGAACTCACACAGTACCCCTACTAAACACCATATACTGTAGAACTCTTACAGTACCCCTACTAAATACCATATATTGTAGAACTCATACAGTACCCCTACTAAACACCATATAATGTAGAACTCATACAGTACCCCTACTAAACACCATATAATGTAGAACTCATACAGTACCCCTACTAAACACCATATATTGTAGAACTCATACAGTACCCCTACTAAACACCATATAATGTAGAACTCATACAGTACCCCTACTAAACACCATATAATGTAGAACTCACACAGTACCCCTACTAAACACCATATACTGTAGAACTCATACAGTACCCCTACTAAATACCATATATTGTAGAACTCATACAGTACCCCTACTAAACACCATATAATGTAGAACTCACACAGTACCCCTACTAAACACCATATACTGTAGAACTCTTACAGTACCCCTACTAAATACCATATATTGTAGAACTCATACAGTACCCCTACTAAACACCATATAATGTAGAACTCATACAGTACCCCTACTAAACACCATATAATGTAGAACTCACACAGTACCCCTACTAAACACCATATACTGTAGAACTCATACAGTACCCCTACTAAATACCATATATTGTAGAACTCATACAGTACCCCTACTAAACACCATATAATGTAGAACTCACACAGTACCCCTACTAAACACCATATACTGTAGAACTCATACAGTACCCCTACTAAATACCATATATTGTAGAACTCATACAGTACCCCTACTAAACACCATATAATGTAGAACTCATACAGTACCCCTACTAAACACCATATAATGTAGAACTCATACAGTACCCCTACTAAACACCATATATTGTAGAACTCATACAGTACCCCTACTAAACACCATATATTGTAGAACTCATACAGTACCCCTACTAAACACCATATAATGTAGAACTCATACAGTACCCCTACTAAACACCATATAATGTAGAACTCACACAGTACCCCTACTAAATACCATATATTGTAGAACTCATACAGTACCCCTACTAAACACCATATAATGTAGAACTCATACAGTACCCCTACTAAACACCATATAATGTAGCACTCACACAGTACCCCTACTAAACACCATATAATGTAGAACTCATACAGTACCCCTACTAAACACCATATAATGTAGAACTCACACAGTACCCCTACTAAATACCATATATTGTAGAACTCATACAGTACCCCTACTAAACACCATATAATGTAGAACTCATACAGTACCCCTACTAAACACCATATACTGTAGAACTCATACAGTACCCCTACTAAACACCATATATTGTAGAACTCATACAGTACCCCTACTAAATACCATATACTGTAGAACTCATACAGTACCCCTACTAAACACCATATATTGTAGAACTCATACAGTACCCCTACTAAACACCATATACTGTAGAACTCATACAGTACCCCTACTAAACACCATATATTGTAGAACTCATACAGTACCCCTACTAAATACCATATACTGTAGAACTCATACAGTACCCCTACTAAACACCATATAATGTAGAACTCACACAGTACCCCTACTAAATACCATATATTGTAGAACTCATACAGTACCCCTACTAAACACCATATATTGTAGAACTCATACAGTACCCCTACTAAACACCATATACTGTAGAACTCATACAGTACCCCTACTAAACACCATATATTGTAGAACTCATACAGTACCCCTACTAAATAACATATACTGTATAACTCATACAGTACCCCTACTAAACACCATATATTGTAGAACTCATACAGTACCCCTACTAAACACCATAAACTGTAGAACTCATACAGTACCCCTACTAAATACCATATATTGTAGAACTCATACAGTACCCCTACTAAACACCATATAATGTAGAACTCATACAGTACCCCTACTAAACACCATATACTGTAGAACTCATACAGTACCCCTACTAAACACCATATATTGTAGAACTCATACAGTACCCCTACTAAACACCATATACTGTAGAACTCATACAGTACCCCTACTAAACACCATATATTGTAGAACTCATACAGTACCCCTACTAAATACCATATACTGTAGAACTCATACAGTACCCCTACTAAACACCATATAATGTAGAACTCACACAGTACCCCTACTAAATACCATATATTGTAGAACTCATACAGTACCCCTACTAAACACCATATATTGTAGAACTCATACAGTACCCCTACTAAACACCATATACTGTAGAACTCATACAGTACCCCTACTAAACACCATATATTGTAGAACTCATACAGTACCCCTACTAAATAACATATACTGTATAACTCATACAGTACCCCTACTAAACACCATATATTGTAGAACTCATACAGTACCCCTACTAAACACCATAAACTGTAGAACTCATACAGTACCCCTACTAAATACCATATATTGTAGAACTCATACAGTACCCCTACTAAACACCATATATTGTAGAACTCATACAGTACCCCTACTAAATACCATATACTGTAGAACTCATACAGTACCCCTACTAAACACCATATACTGTAGAACTCACACAGTACCCCTACTAAACACAATATAATGTAGAACTCATACAGTACACCTACTAAATACCATATAATGTAGAACTCACATAGTACCCCTACTAAGTACCATATAATGTAGAACTCATACAGTACCCCTACTAAACACCATATAATGTAGAACTCACACAGTACCCCTACTAAATACCATATACTGTAGAACTCATACAGTACCCCTACTAAATACCATATACTGTAGAACTCATACAGTACCCCTACTAAACACCATATACTGTAGAACTCACACAGTACCCCTACTAAACACCATATACCAGCTTTTCAGAAATATACAATGCCCCTACTAAACATCATATACCTGCTCTGTAGATCTAATGCAGTACCTCTACTAAATACCATATACCTGCACTGTAGAATTTATACAGTACCTTCTCTACACACCATGTAGAACTCATACAGTTCTCCTACTGAACACCATATTAAACTGATATACAGGGAGTGCAGAATTATTAGGCAAGTTGTATTTTTGAGGATTAATTTTATTATTGAACAACAACCATGTTCTCAATGAACCCAAAAAACTCATTAATATCAAAGCTGAATATTTTTGGAAGTAGTTTTTAGTTTGTTTTTAGTTTTAGCTATTTTAGGGGGATATCTGTGTGTGCAGGTGACTATTACTGTGCATAATTATTAGGCAACTTAACAAAAAACAAATATATACCCATTTCAATTATTTATTTTTACCAGTGAAACCAATATAACATCTCAACATTCACAAATATACATTTCTGACATTCAAAAACAAAACAAAAACAAATCAGTGACCAATATAGCCACCTTTCTTTGCAAGGACACTCAAAAGCCTGCCATCCATGGATTCTGTCAGTGTTTTGATCTGTTCACCATCAACATTGCGTGCAGCAGCAACCACAGCCTCCCAGACACTGTTCAGAGAGGTGTACTGTTTTCCCTCCTTGTAAATCTCACATTTGATGATGGACCACAGGTTCTCAATGGGGTTCAGATCAGGTGATCAAGGAGGCCATGTCATTAGATTTTCTTCTTTTATACCCTTTCTTGCCAGCCACGCTGTGGAGTACTTGGACGCGTGTGATGGAGCATTGTCCTGCATGAAAATCATGTTTTTCTTGAAGGATGCAGACTTCTTCCTGTACCACTGCTTGAAGAAGGTGTCTTCCAGAAACTGGCAGTAGGACTGGGAGTTGAGCTTGACTCCATCCTCAACCCGAAAAGGCCCCACAAGCTCATCTTTGATGACACCAGCCCAAACCAGTACTCCACCTCCACCTTGCTGGCGTCTGAGTCGGACTGGAGCTCTCTGCCCTTTACTAATCCAGCCACGGGCCCATCCATCTGGCCCATCAAGACTCACTCTCATTTCATCAGTCCATAAAACCTTAGAAAAATCAGTCTTGAGATATTTCTTGGCCCAGTCTTGACGTTTCAGCTTGTGTGTCTTGTTCAGTGGTGGTCGTCTTTCAGCCTTTCTTACCTTGGCCATGTCTCTGAGTATTGCACACCTTGTGCTTTTGGGCACTCCAGTGATGTTGCAGCTCTGAAATATGGCCAAACTGGTGGCAAGTGGCATCTTGGCAGCTGCACGCTTGACTTTTCTCAGTTCATGGGCAGTTATTTTGCGCCTTGGTTTTTTCCACACGCTTCTTGCGACCCTGTTGACTATTTTGAATGAAACGCTTGATTGTTCGATGATCACGCTTCAGAAGCTTTGCAATTTTAAGAGTGCTGCATCCCTCTGCAAGATATCTCACTATTTTTGACTTTTCTGAGCCTGTCAAGTCCTTCTTTTGACCCATTTTGCCAAAGGAAAGGAAGTTGCCTAATAATTATGCACACCTGATATAGGGTGTTGATGTCATTAGACCACACGCCTTCTCATTACAGAGATGCACATCACCTAATATGCTTAATTGGTAGTAGGCTTTCGAGCCTATACAGCTTGGAGTAAGACAACATGCATAAAGAGGATGATGTGGTCAAAATACTCATTTGCCTAATAACTCTGCACTCCCTGTAGAAGTACTGAACACCATATGGAACTCGTGTGGTAAGCTACTGAAGACCAAATACAAATATACCTCATACAAGTACAGTACATATAGTTCATACTGTACACCTACTAAGCATGTGGAACTCATAATACACAAACTGGAAACCATATGAAATGCAGACAATAAACCTACTGGACACCATATAGAACCCATAGGAAAGTACATGTATGCACAGACTACGCACACAGGACACCATAATGAAACATGCAGTCCAAAATACTGTAGTATATGGGCTAGTCTAGAACTCATACAACACCTCTTCTGAACACCACACTGTATGTAACTGTACACTATAATGAACTTATATGGTACACCTACTGAACACTGTATAGAGCTTATACAAGTACACACAGTACACCTACTGAACACTGTATAGAGCTTATACAAGTACACACAGTACACCTACTGAACACTGTATAGAGATTATACAAGTACACACAGTACACCTACTGACACTATATAGAGCTTATACAAGTACACATGGTACACCTACTGAACACTGTATAGAGCGTATACAAGTACACATGGTACACCTACTGAACACTGTATAGAGCGTATACAAGTACACACAGTACACCTACTGAACACTGTACAGAGCATATACAAGTACACACAGTACACCTACTGACACTATATAGAGCTTATACAAGTACACATGGTACACCTACTGAACACTGTATAGAGCGTATACAAGTACACATGGTACACCTACTGAACACTGTATAGAGCTTATACAAGTACACACAGTACACCTACTGAACACTGTACAGAGTAGAGTTGTTGCGATACCAATTTTTTGATTCGGTTTCGATACCATGAAAAAGTATTGCGATACTCGATACCATTCGATACCACGCGAAAAAAATAAACAAAAAAAGCCACGTGCATTCCTCATTTTTAAAAATGGCGAATCGCGCAGTTTTTATTTTATTTTTTCTGTTCCGGCATTCACCACCTAGATTTTTTTTTTATATATTTTAATAGTTTGGACTTTTCTGACGTGGCGATGTAATATGTTTATTATTTAAATATTTTATATGTGAAATTGGGAAAAGGGGGTGATTTATACTTCATATTTTAGTGTTTTTTGTTTGTTTTTTTTACACTTTTTATTTAATGACTATTTTCCCCTTAGGGGCTAGAACCTGGGATCTTTCATCCCTTTTCCTATTCAGCCTGATAGATCTCTATTAGGGTGAATAGGACTCCACACTGTCCCTGCTGCTCTGTGCACACAGCATCAGGGATGTTACCATGGCAACCAGGGCTTCTGTAGCGTCCTGGCTGCCATGGTAACCGATCGGAGCCCCAGGCTTACACAGCTGGGGCTCCGATCAGAAGCTGCCACTGCACCACCAATGAGGGGGGGGGGGGGGGAAGAGGTCCCTGTGGCCACTGCCACCAATGATTTTAATACTGGGGGGTTGAGAGGGGCCGGCACACTGTGCCACCAATGATTTTAATGGGATGGGTGGGTTGAGGGGGGGGGGGGCAATGATAACTACCTCTTTATACAGGAGGCGGGTACTGGCAGATCAGCGGCAGTTAACTGCCGCTGATCGCAGCTCCCTGTCAGGGGCAGGGTGCCGGCAATGCGATTCTGCTGCCGGCACCCGCCTCCTGTATGTGTTAAAGACTGACTACTGTATATGAGTCCAGACTTTCACTATCAGGCCACACAGAGCGGCGCCCAGCAATGTCCCAGCACTCACCATTAGTCCTGGGCGCCGCTCCGTTCGCCTGCAGTGCTCCATTACTGTCTCCTGTCCTGCTCCACATGCTGCTGATTACTATCGGAGCGATGGGAGGAGACATCAGATTCACTAGTGGGCGTTCCTTCTCCCTGGCTGTAGCGCTGTCCAATCGCAGCGCAGGGAGAAGGAACGCCTACTAGTGAAGCTGATGTCTCCTCCCATCGCTCCGATAGTAATCAGCAGCATGTGGAGCAGGAGAGGAGACAGTAATGGGGCACTGCAGGCGAACGGAGCGGCGCCCAGGACTAATGGTGAGTGCTGGGGCATCGCTGGGCGCAGCTCTGTGTTGAAATAATCCTATCATTGGTGGCGCAGTGCGCCCGCCCCTCCTCCGCCCCTCTCTTCTCATTGCCGGCGCCGCCCCTCGCTTCTCATTGCCGGCGCTGCCCCTCCTCCGCCCCTCGCTTCTCATTGCCGGCGCTGCCCCTCCTCCGCCCCTCGCTTCTCATTGCCGGCGCTGCCCCTCCTCCACCCCTCTCTTCTCATTGCCGGCGCCGCCCCTCCTCCGCCCCTCGCTTCTCATTGCCGGCGCTGCCCCTCCTCCGCCCCTCGCTTCTCATTGCCGGCGCTGCCCCTCCTCCGCCCCTCGCTTCTCATTGCCGCCCCTCCTCCGCCCCTCGCTTCTCATTGGTGGCAGCGGCAGCAGCAGCACAGGGGGAGGGAGGACAGCTTCCTTCTCCCCGTGCTGCTGAGAGAGAACATGAGCGCGCCGATAGCAGCGCGCTCATGTTCAGAGATACTAGACTGCGCAGAAGCGCAGCCCAGTATCGAAAAAACGGAAATCCCGGTATCGTATCGATACCGGGACAAAAGTATCGATTGGGTATCGAAATTTCGATACCCGCAACAACCCTAGTACAGAGCATATACAAGTACACACAGTACACCTACTGAACACTGTATAGAGATTATACAAGTACACACAGTACACCTACTGACACTATATAGAGCTTATACAAGTACACATGGTACACCTACTGAACACTGTACAGAGCGTATACAAGTACACACAGTACACCTACTGAACACTGTATAGAGCTTATACAAGTACACACAGTACACCTACTGAACACTGTATAGAGATTATACAAGTACACACAGTACACCTACTGAACACTGTATAGAGATTATACAAGTACACACAGTACACCTACTGACACTATATAGAGCTTATACAAGTACACGCAGTACACCTACTGACACTATATAGAGCTTATACAAGTACACACAGTACACCTACTGAACACTGTATAGAGATTATACAAGTACACACAGTACAACTACTGAACACTGTACAGAGATTATACAAGTACACACAGTACACCTACTGAACACTGTACAGAGCTTATACAAGTACACACATTACAACTACTGAACACTGTACAGAGATTATACAAGTACACGCAGTACACCTACTGACACTATATAGAGCTTATACAAGTACACACAGTACACCTACTGACACTATATAGAGCTTATACAAGTACACACAGTACACCTACTGAACACTGTACAGAGCTTATACAAGTACACACATTACACCTACTGAACACTGTATAGAGATTATACAAGTACACACAGTACACCTACTGAACACTGTATAGAGATTATACAAGTACACACAGTACACCTACTGAACACTGTATAGAGATTATACAAGTACACACAGTACACCTACTGACACTATATAGAGCTTATACAAGTACACACAGTACACCTACTGAACACTGTATAGAGATTATACAAGTACACACATTACACCTACTGAACACTGTATAGAGATTATACAAGTACACACAGTACACCTACTGAACACTGTATAGAGATTATACAAGTACACACAGTACACCTACTGAACACTGTATAGAGATTATACAAGTACACACAGTACACCTACTGAACACTGTACAGAGCTTATACAAGTACACACAGTACACCTACTGAACACTGTATAGAGCTTATACAAGTACACACAGTACACCTACTGAACACTGTATAGAGATTATACAAGTACACACAGTACACCTACTGACACTATATAGAGCTTATACAAGTACACACAGTACACCTACTGACACTATATAGAGCTTATACAAGTACACACAGTACACCTACTGAACACTGTACAGAGCTTATACAAGTACACACATTACACCTACTGAACACTGTATAGAGATTATACAAGTACACACAGTACACCTACTGAACACTGTACAGAGCATATACAAGTACACACAGTACACCTACTGAACACTGTACAGAGCTTATACAAGTACACACAGTACACCTACTGAACACTGTATAGAGATTATACAAGTACACACAGTACACCTACTGAACACTGTACAGAGCATATACAAGTACACACAGTACACCTACTGAACACTGTACAGAGCATATACAAGTACACACAGTACACCTACTGAACACTGTATAGAGATTATACAAGTACACACAGTACACCTACTGAACACTGTACAGAGCATATACAAGTACACACAGTACACCTACTGAACACTGTATAGAGCTTATACAAGTACACACAGTACAACTACTGAACACTGTACAGAGATTATACAAGTACACACAGTACACCTACTGAACACTGTATAGAGATTATACAAGTACACACAGTACACCTACTGAACACTGTATAGAGCTTATACAAGTACACACAGCACAACTACTGAACACTGTACAGAGCATATACAAGTACACACAGCACAACTACTGAACACTGTATAGAGCTTATACAAGTACACACAGTACACCTACTGAACACTGTATAGAGATTATACAAGTACACACAGTACACCTACTGAACACTGTATAGAGATTATACAAGTACACACAGTACACCTACTGAACACTGTATAGAGATTATACAAGTACACACAGTACACCTACTGAACACTGTACAGAGCTTATACAAGTACACACAGTACACCTACTGAACACTGTATAGAGATTATACAAGTACACACAGTACACCTACTGAACACTGTATAGAGATTATACAAGTACACACAGTACACCTACTGACACTATATAGAGCTTATACAAGTACACACAGTACACCTACTGACACTATATAGAGCTTATACAAGTACACACAGTACACCTACTGAACACTGTACAGAGCTTATACAAGTACACACATTACACCTACTGAACACTGTATAGAGATTATACAAGTACACACAGTACACCTACTGAACACTGTACAGAGCATATACAAGTACACACAGTACACCTACTGAACACTGTATAGAGATTATACAAGTACACACAGTACACCTACTGAACACTGTATAGAGATTATACAAGTACACACAGTACACCTACTGAACACTGTATAGAGCTTATACAAGTACACACAGCACAACTACTGAACACTGTACAGAGCATATACAAGTACACACAGCACAACTACTGAACACTGTATAGAGCTTATACAAGTACACACAGTACACCTACTGAACACTGTATAGAGATTATACAAGTACACACAGTACACCTACTGAACACTGTATAGAGATTATACAAGTACACACAGTACACCTACTGAACACTGTATAGAGATTATACAAGTACACACAGTACACCTACTGAACACTGTACAGAGCTTATACAAGTACACACAGTACACCTACTGAACACTGTATAGAGCTTATACAAGTACACACAGTACACCTACTGAACACTGTATAGAGATTATACAAGTACACACAGTACACCTACTGACACTATATAGAGCTTATACAAGTACACACAGTACACCTACTGACACTATATAGAGCTTATACAAGTACACACAGTACACCTACTGAACACTGTACAGAGCTTATACAAGTACACACATTACACCTACTGAACACTGTATAGAGATTATACAAGTACACACAGTACACCTACTGAACACTGTACAGAGCATATACAAGTACACACAGTACACCTACTGAACACTGTATAGAGATTATACAAGTACACACAGTACACCTACTGAACACTGTATAGAGATTATACAAGTACACACAGTACACCTACTGAACACTGTACAGAGCATATACAAGTACACACAGTACACCTACTGAACACTGTACAGAGCATATACAAGTACACACAGTACACCTACTGAACACTGTATAGAGATTATACAAGTACACACAGTACACCTACTGAACACTGTACAGAGCATATACAAGTACACACAGTACACCTACTGAACACTATATAGAGCTTATACAAGTACACACAGTACACCTACTGAACACTGTACAGAGCTTATACAAGTACACACATTACACCTACTGAACACTGTACAGAGCATATACAAGTACACACAGTACACCTACTGAACACTGTACAGAGCATATACAAGTACACACAGTACACCTACTGAACACTGTATAGAGATTATACAAGTACACACAGTACACCTACTGAACACTGTACAGAGCATATACAAGTACACACAGTACAACTACTGAACACTGTACAGAGATTATACAAGTACACACAGTACACCTACTGAACACTGTACAGAGCTTATACAAGTACACACATTACACCTACTGAACACTGTATAGAGATTATACAAGTACACACAGTACACCTACTGAACACTGTATAGAGATTATACAAGTACACATGGTACACCTACTGAACACTGTACAGAGCTTATACAAGTACACACAGTACACCTACTGAACACTGTACAGAGCATATACAAGTACACACAGTACACCTACTGAACACTGTATAGAGATTATACAAGTACACACAGTACACCTACTGAACACTGTACAGAGCATATACAAGTACACACAGTACACCTACTGAACACTGTATAGAGCTTATACAAGTACACACAGTACACCTACTGAACACTGTATAGAGATTATACAAGTACACACAGTACACCTACTGAACACTGTACAGAGCATATACAAGTACACATGGTACAACTAGTGAACACTATATAGAGCTTATACAAGTACACACAGTACACCTACTGAACACTGTACAGAGCATATACAAGTACACATGGTACAACTAGTGAACACTATATAGAGATTATACAAGTACACACAGTACACCTACTGAACACTGTATAGAGCTTATACAAGTACACACAGTACACCTACTGAACACTGTACAGAGCATATACAAGTACACACAGTACACCTACTGAACACTGTATAGAGCTTATACAAGTATACACGGTACACCTACTGAACACTGTATAGAGCTTATACAAGTATACACGGTACACCTACTGAACACTGTACAGAGCATATACAAGTACACACAGTACACCTACTGAACACTGTACAGAGCATATACAAGTACACATGGTACAACTAGTGAACACTATATAGAGCTTATACAAGTACACACAGTACACCTACTGAACACTGTACAGAGCATATACAAGTACACACAGTACACCTACTGAACACTGTATAGAGATTATACAAGTACACACAGTACACCTACTGAACACTGTATAGAGCGTATACAAGTACACACAGTACACCTACTGAACACTGTATAGAGCTTATACAAGTACACACAGTACACCTACTGAACACTGTACAGAGCATATACAAGTACACATGGTACAACTAGTGAACACTATATAGAGCTTATACAAGTACACACAGTACACCTACTGAACACTATATAGAGCTTATACAAGTACACACGGTACAACTAGTGAACACAATTTGGAACTCATAAAATACCCCTATGTAACGCTAAATAGACCCCAATTGTCCTACTGGACTCATATGGAGGTATATGTACCTAGAGTTTACACATACACCATACTATAAGTACAGTACTATATGGAAACCTCAGAAATGTAATTTGCACTTTTGCTCATACCGTCTTGAGGCCGTATACCTTGTTTCCGCTATAGGTGCTATAAAATGAAGCCAGCCAACAGAGTGTGACTTACGTCGGCAGTAAAGGCAAGGTCATCTTAGTAGTGGACATTTTGGGATAAATATTTCATAATTGCAGCCAGAAATACAAAACCTATTTCTTAAATATGTACCAGACAGATGGTTACTGGTAGAACACAATACAAGCTAATGAAGCGGCCTCCGCAGTTATCGCCCCGATGCAGCGGCCCGATGCTCGTTCTTCTACGACTACTTCTGATTTTGCTGAATGGCTCTACAGTCAGAAGGAAAATAGGTACAGCAATTGGGAGAAAACAAAGGCCGTTCTGCGCGTGAGTGTGTGCCAGCCTATTCACATGAAAAGCGCATTGCATTAATATCTGAGAGAGCCTTCCGAAACCATTTCTGCCGGAATGAAAGAGGAGGCACAATCCTCGGGATCAGCAATTCCACACCATCCTTTTTAACTATAAACATCCATAAAAATGTCAGCAGCCCCTAACAAATGGCTAAATAATACATGGTATCAGCAAGCGGCACGCCATTCCACACACGGCCATGGCGCGAGCTGCGCTAGCACGGTGTCACTAAATCAATAGTCTATGATTTCCTCTGCCTGCTGCGAGTTGCTCCCTTTCTGCTTGAAATAAACACAGATCGACTCTCTACTGGGTTCGAGGAGCACAAATTCCAAATAAACGGATTTTGATAAGAAGTATAAAGCCCCCAAAGCTTTGCATACAGCCACCTGGGAAGACTTACCACCAGCGTCACTACAACTATAGGATGTGGAGGCAATAGAGGGGCTGTATCACCTCTTTGGGGGCAGATATTTTAGGCTATTTTCACACTTACACTGTTATTTTCCGATATAGAGATCCGGACCTCAAAATCGGAAAAAAAATGTTTCCATTTAGTCCTCCTGCATTCTGAATGGAAAGAGATCCGTTCAGGTTGCATTTTCTGTTCCAGCAGCATTCCGTTTTCTGACCGGACACAAAACCGCTGCAAGCTGCAGTCTTATGTGCGGTCATAAAAACAATGTAAGGGTCCATTCACACGTCAGTATTTTGTACTCCGCACCCATTCTGCAAATTTGCGGATCGAAACGAGGACCCATTCGTTTCAATGGCCCCGCAAAAAATGCAGACAACACTCAGTGTGCTGTCCGCATCCGCTGTTCCGTTCTGTTATGTGGATCCGCAAAAAAATAGAGCTTGTCCTACTATTGTCCGCAAAATGCGGTCTGTGGTCCCATTGTAGTCAATGGGTCAGCGAAAATGTGGATGACATACTGAAGGCATCAATATGTCATCCGCAATTGAGGATCCGTTTCCAGGAAAAAAATACTTTTTTAGTACCCTAGCAACATATATTCCTCCAAAAAAAAATTTCTGAAAAATGGAACAGATGCGCATGTACAATTGGTAAAAACAGAAGTTTTTTGCGGAAACACAGATCCGCAAAAAACCGAAACGGAAATCTGGAAAAGAAAAATACTGATGTGTGAATGGACACTAAGGGTCCGCAATCCGGAGCTGCGGTGCGGAACGGAGGCACAGAACCACTCCGTAGTGCTTCCGTGGGGTTTCTGTCTGCGTCTCCGCACTGCAAAAAAATCTACTGTTCTACGGTGCGGACGGATCACTGACCCATTCCGGCCGCCACACGGATGTTGTCCATGCATTGGGGACCGCTAATTGCACAACACCAGTGTGCATGAGCCCTAAGTCAATGGTGACGGATCAGTTTTTTTAGGAGCCTAAAAATCCTGATCCGTTACCCATTGACTTTCAATGTATTTAGTAAAGGATCCCTTTCTTTCTTTCTTTCTTTTGATTTCACAGAATCGCATCCAAACAGAACGGACGCATCCTGATGTGCAAAATTAAAACGTATCCGTTTAATTCCAGTATTGAGATCCTCTGCCGAAATAACGCAAGAGTGAAAGTAGCCTTAGGCTAGTTTCACATCTGCATTCCCTGTTCTGGTGGTGGAGTGATCCGGAAGTGAATCAGACTACCCGATCGGAAAGGTGGTGGAATGCCACCAGAATCTCAGTTTAAAGGGAACCTGTCACCTACAATACACGTATTAAACCACCGGCATTACCTTACCGATATCTTCATCTCATTTCTAAAGTTGCGATTGTCTTTGCCGTCTGATGCGTCTAATCCCTGAAAAAAATACTTTTATTGACCCTGTAAATTAGGGTCTTGAAGTCAAGCTCGCCGCGCTGCCTTTCCCATCACTCAGCGTTTGACTGATGGCCCTTTGCTTTCTTGTCATGTTGGATTTCAGCACAAAATCTGGCGCATGCACTGTGTCCTCTTCAATGCGCCTGCGCGTTGTTCCCTGCTACTGTGAGCCTGTTTTCAGTGGCTCAATGCACAGGCTTCCTCACTGCGCCTGCGCCGAATCCTGAACCGTGCGAGATTTCACCAGAGCACAGGGCTGGCAGACAGATGCGAGCGCTGCCCGGCCCTGTCAATCAGGACTTGGAGGGAGGCGACAAAGGTGGGAGAACGGAGCCTCTAGGAGCAGGAACAACGCCGCCCCCCCCCCCCCCCCCCGCTCCTAGAGGCTAATTAGCATATTATAAAAGTTAGACAGGCTTAATAGGGTTAAATCGGGTGACATAAAACCCTTTAAGAAACAGAAAATGACTCATTGAAGTCTATGGAGAAGTGTTGTGGGCGTGCTCTGTGACATGTGCAGGGAGAGAGAGAGGAAAAAGGGTGAGCCGATCATATAATCTGCTGTCAATGGTGGTTCCGGTGTTATCTGTCTCCAACTTTATAAATTAGGTTTTACCTCTCATTGCAATCCTGCCTGTTAATATAATGAGATGACTGCTGCCCGGGGTTGCCAACAAGAAATTATTATTTTTTTGGACAACTTATCCAAAATTCCCAGACAGCCAACATTGGAAAACGACAATGGAGGATAAAGATTATAAGTGATAGATTATAAGTGATATACGTCCTCATTACCAGCATTTACTGTGAGCTGTAAAATGATGATAATAACCAACAAAATAATCTAGTCAAGTACAACCAGCCTCAAAAATAATCACGGACACATCTATCTTTTTTCCTAGACACAGGAAAAAAAAAGTCTCCTATTTTTACGGACTGTCCATGCTGGCAACCCTGCTGCTGCCCCTGAAACCAAGACACGTAGCAAAAGCTGAAAAGTAATTGGTGATCTCTAAAAATTAGGAAGTGCCAGATTATAGTCAGGGTTCGGTGACCTGTACAAAACTGCAATACTCAAGGACGGATTTTTTAAAAAGAATTTACTATTAGAAGATCACTATTAACCCTTTAACAGCATTACAGGTCTTCAGTCTGTAGGAATGCCTTTCGACATCGCCCAGGACAGGTTAGTGGCTGCTGACGCTCTTCTGCTCTAAGAACAAGCTCGGGTTCTTACAGCAGGCTCCTACTCTATGTCTAGAGTCGGGGGACGATCAGATCTTGGCTGTTAACCCTATGATTGGCACGGTCCATTACCCCAGCAGGATCAAATGGGATCAGTTTTCCCCAATAAATGTCTCCTTTCTCTCCAATATTGTAATCACACATGGAAAGGTTCATTCCAACAACTCCTTCTTGGTGCATTATTTTTTTATTTTTTTTGTCTTGGTACCTGCAGTGACATGAAAAACTGCCCCACTGCTACACTCAGCTCTGCTACATCTCTACTTATGGGCAAAGCTGCTTCTTTATGATTTGAAAAGCAAAACACAAGCAGCTTCTTGGCAGCAGGATACAAACGGGGGCAGGTAGGGCAGATGATATAAGCGGAGTCTCGTCTTCCTCGGCCAAGCTGTCTATATTTTAAATCTTCTTCAGTCGACGGACGTTTAAAAAATGGTTCTTAAATGCAGGATAAATGAGAGGGGACGCTGGCGGAGGCAGTATATCAGCACAATGAGAAATACCGCTGGATTCACGGCACAGGCTCTGGAGCCGAGGCTGAGCCTTTACATCTCGGAGCCAGGAGACCCCACAAAATCCAGAATTTCTTCTGAATCATGGCTCTGCTTACTCAGTCCATACAAATTACTCACTGATGACGGCGGCATCTCCCATATACACTTTACAAGACCAAATAAACTGCCCTGTTAATAGCAAAGTCCGTTGTAATAGACTTCACAGGTCTGAGATACCGAGCTACACAATCCTATTAAAAAGGACAAGGAGCGGTGCGGAGGATTTAATTTCTTTTAGGTACAATATTCCTGAGCAGAATATTAAAGGGTAGTCGGGCGAGGTAAAGCTTATTCATGTTCTGCGTGCGCTTTCCTATAAATTCCTTCCGATGTTCACCATTTCCGCTTGCTCAACTAAACCCATGACTAGCGTAGCTTCACACAAAACGGAAACTTCTGCGACTGTGCCATTCATTTCAATGGGATTTGCAGAAATCCATTTGTGATGTATGGAACCCATTTATAGTTGTAGAGATTTCGGTAGGAAAATTGCCCCATGTGAAGACACCTTGAGGGGCTGGACTATTACTGCTGTGGATCTTGGGGCAAATCCGTGGTGATCTACACAAAGTTGGAAGGTCTCACGCACACAGGCGTATTACAGTGGCGTACAAAGTCCAAGCTGCATCTGTTCTGTATAAACCACTGGATACTAGATGGGGCATCCTGCACACCGCCGTATGTATTTTGCGGTCAGCAAATTGCATATCTGCAAACTACAGATACCGTACATTTTTTTGCAGACTTATTGACTTCAATGGGTCCGCGGTCTGCATTTTGTGGCCAAATATAGGACATCCGTATGTCAGTTCCGCAAAAAGAGAGAATATGTCCGCAGAACGCAGACCATGGACCAATTGAAGTCAATGAGTCCACAACAAAAAATAAATAAATGCGGATGGCACATGGACCGCATCCATACTTTGCGGACCACATATCCTTATGGAAATATTATGGAGGCCTTATGGAGATATTATGGAGGCCTTATGGAGATATTATGGAGGCCTTATGGAGATATACTTGCCCAGTCGTATTACTGGTTGGGTAGAATCCCTCCGTACAGGGCAGTATGGTGGCACCATGTAGCAGCACATGGCAAAGTTATGGCTCTATACTGCAGAACCATTGGGACCCCATGTACCACCCTGTAGGCTCTGCTGTGTGTATGACCCCTAATATGAAAGGAACTTCTTCACATCATAATTGCTTATCTGCTCATCATAGTATGGGGAGATGCTCTTTACAGACATGGGTAATCAGCTGAACAGTGGGCCGCTAAATTTTAACAGTTGCCAGACTGGAGGTCAGAAACCTCCCACCGATTCTTAATTAAAAACAGAAAATCCCTGGAACACAGACCCCTGGAGACAATCTATAAAAGGAGATAATTTAAAAGCCTGACTTTCTGATTAGCGGGATATTGCCACTCTCCTCAGAAAGCAGGGAATTAGTGACTCATTAGTGAGCACAGGCCTTCCCATCGACAAGGGCTGAAATTACGACCCTCACTGTAGACTTCCCATAAATTTGAGAACAAGTCCTGCAAAAAAACACGCATTTCTTTAAAGCACAAGGAATATTCTCCATTTTTCAAACCAGCATCTAGACCTGAATGCTTTTCTAAAACGCATGTAATTAAAAATGTATTATAGCAGAGTTATTCAATAAACTCTATCTGTACAGCGCCACCTGCTGTTTGCTCTTTTTCTAATTTCTCTGTCCTGCTCACTGAGATGGAAGCATGAAGCCGGCCCATAGAAGTGATTGGGGACGCCATAGTTGTAATTACACCTGCAGAACGCAGCAGAAAAAGCACTGCCTTCTCTTCATACAGCTGATCGATGGGGATGCCGGGAGTCAGACCCCCGCCGATCCGATATTGATGACTTATCCTGAGGATAGGTCATTAATAGTAAAAAGAAAAAAAAGGACAACGCCTTTTCACTAGAAAAAAGGGACTTTGTGCCCAAAAATGCGACAAAAAATGCTTTTTCGTTGCAACGGTTTTGTGATGCAATGTGAAAGAGTGAAATAGGCAGATAGAAAGAACATTTCATACAAATAAGACATTTTTATGTTCGCGTCTTGCTCCTGATTCACCAGGCCTAGCATGCTCAGAACGCAGGAGAAAATCTTCACTTGACAGCTAAACAATGCAGGCTCTGGAAAGAGAATATTTCAGACTGATTGCAAAGAGCCAAATACAGATCTATGAGAGACTGAGATGCAGGTGCCTTCAATCACGGTGCAAATGTGTTCTGAATGCATGCAATTATTACTGTAAATGAAAGCTAATGAGTCAGAGATAGCGCACGTGACGTCAGGACATTCAAAGGAACCTGAAGTGTAGACCATGAAATCTGAGAACTTCAGCTCGCTAGATCGTCCCCGGAAAAATCTAAATACCTACATTTATACTGGGTATGTGGACAAAAAAAAGCTGCGGTATGTTCAGC
Organism: Bufo gargarizans; assembly: GCF_014858855.1. NCBI lineage: Eukaryota > Metazoa > Chordata > Amphibia > Anura > Bufonidae > Bufo > Bufo gargarizans. Next base: position 23,162,442 of record NC_058083.1, on the reverse strand, counting down.
GAGCAGGTGCAGGTGGGAGGGCACCGACCCACAGTCCCAGCAATAGAAAGAAAAGAAATAGGCAGCACTCCAAGATATTTAAGTGGTGGTTTCATACTGGGTAGCAGAAATATATGCTGCTAAATCCTTTTAATCAGATCTAATGGGTGCTGAATGATCACATCTTTTGGATTATTGGATGGTCTTACAGAATATTTACTCCTAAGGGTAGAGAGGTCTTAGGAAAGCAGCCCAGAATAAACTGCCGTAGGCTGAATGGTCGGTCTCTAGCTCCCTCTCTGAATACTCCTGAACAAACTTCTACGCTCTTTTATGCCAAAATCAAAGTTCAACTTTGATTTGGGAATAAATCAGTTTACATGATCAATCAGGAGAGGTCAGAGAGGGACTGGAGAACGAGCTGTCAGACAGATTTATCACAGAAGGGTTTCCTGCAGCTGCTATAAACTGTGAAGCCTACAAGCTGCAGAAGCCAAACTGTACAAAATGTTTAATAAAAACCTGTGAATGGAACAAGCACTTGTAATTACACTGCGCCGTCGAGACTACACACAATTTAATCTTGACGAGAGTGTTTGCGCTCACAGATGATTGGCGGGGTTGCCGGGAGTCGGACTCCCACCGATCAGATATTGATGACCTATCCTGAGGAAGTGCTGGCTGCACAACCTCTCTTGACCATTCCATCACTCCTGGATCCAGAATCAATGACACAGGGCAAGACAAGGATTTCCAATGGAGAGGCTGGGTGACATTTAATGGAGTGATGGTGCATCGAACAGTGCTGCCATACAGATGTTTAGTGCACCTAAAACATCTTTTTCAGACAAATTAAATGAAAGCTATCTCGAGATTACTGGACAGCATTTTCATAATACGGGTATGTTTAGGCTTCTGGGCACCTACCCTACATAGAGTTATGTTTATGAAGAAGGTGATTTTGGAGCTGACAGACTTCATTTAAGCTGGCTGTACACGTTATATTGCACCACCACTGTCTATCTCATGCATCCATCTCTTTACGTCCATACTTGTAGAACTCACAGTATGGACATTATACAGCTTATCTGCTTATTAAGAGATCCCTCTTTAACATTGCATTAGGATGTGCCCGCTGCTCGGCATCTCGTACCTTTGTAACTGCAGTTAAGAGCTTCAGCGCCTTTGAATGAAGATTGGGATCGCCGCTCTCGATAAATAACTTCAGTGATGTCAGCAGCATGTCGTGCTCTAACAAGAGCGAGCAGATCGCATCAATACACTGCAAGAAAAAGAGTGACAGCGTGCATTATGTGTACAGCCGGAGAAATAGCCTCCATTCTTTACTTTATAGATGGTACATTTGTGTTGCTTTTATTTCATCTTATTTCAAAGTGGGGAAAAAAAAGAAAATCTGCATTGATCGTTAGAATAAAACAAGATCAAACAATGAGGTTAAATGAGAGGAGCACTTCTAAGGAGAGCAGTGCTGCAAATATCAATACGGCTGTGGTTGCAGACAGGGCATAAGGGTTATCTGCACTCAGGTCTTTAAAAAGCAGAAACATAATATAATACGTAAAATACAAGTACACAACATGTAACATACATTATAAAAGAAAAAATACATGTCATGGTACATTTTTTTTGTGCAAGGAGCTCGGGCAGTGTGAACAGGAATTTTTGTTGCAGTTCTAGATTTGCTGGATTCGAGCAGCGACCAAAGCATCTCACCATGATCTTCAACTGGGCTATTCCCCGAACCATATTTATCACCAATCCACAGGCTAGGTGAGGTGATAAATGCTGGATTGCGGGTGGGCTGACCACTGCCCCGCCCAGTGATCCTGAGAATGGTGGGTTCCTGATTCTCCTCTATGGATGGCTTGGTCCACCGCTCCATGCACTTCTATTGTACTGACGGGCGCTATCTACATCAGTCTCATAGAAGTGAATGGATTGGTGGTGGACCAATATGCATAATGTTCTACCTAAAGACCAAAAAGCAACAAAAAAAAAAATGGCCAAAACAGGTCAGATAACTGTTGGCCTAATGCTTGTTTGGCAAACAGCTACAGTCAGGTCCATAAATATTGGGACATCGATACAATTCTAACATTTTTGGCTCTATACACCATCACAATGGATTTGAAATGAAATAAACAAGATGTGCTTTAACTGCAGACTGTCAGCTTTAATTTGAGGGTATTTACATCCAAATCAGGTGAACGGTGTAGGAATTACAACAGTTTGCATATGTGCCTCCCACTTGTTAAGGGACTAAAAGTAATGGGACAGAATAATAAATCAAACTTCCACTTTTTAATACTTGGTTGCAAAGCCTTTGCAGTCAATTACACCCTGAAGTCTGGAACGCATAGACATCACCAGACGCTGGGTCTCAGGCCTCTACTGTAACTGTCTTCAGTTCCTGCTTGTTCTTGGGGCATTTTCCCTTCAGTTTTGTCTTCAGCAAGTGAAATGCATGCTCAATCGGATTCAGGTCAGGTGATTGACTTGGCCATTGCATAACATTCCACTTCTTTCCCTTAAAAAACTCTTTGGTTGCTTTTGCAGTATGCTTTGGGCCATTGTCCATCTGCACTGTGAAGCATTTGGCTGAATATGAGCAGATAATATGAGCAGATAATATTGCCCGAAACACTTCTGAATTCATCCTGCTGCTTTTGTCAGCAGTCGCATCATCAATAAATACAAGAGAACCAGTTCCATTGGCAGCCAAACATGCCCACGCCATGACACTACCACCACCATGCTTCACTGATGAGGTGGTATGCTTAGGATCTTGAGCATTTCTTTTCCTTCTCCATACTCTTCTCTTCCCATCACTCTGGTACAAGTTGATCTTGGTCTCATCTGTCCATAGGATGTTGTTCCAGAACGGTGAAGGCTTTTTTAGATGTCGTTTGGCAAACTCTAATCTGGTCTTCCTGTTTTTTGAGGCTCACCAATGGTTTACATCTTGTGGTGAACCCTGAAGTATTCTCTTGATTTTTGACTTTTACACACATACACCTACCTCCTGGAGAGTGTTCTTGATCTGGCCAACTGTTGTGAAGGGTGTTTTCTTCCCCAGGGAAAGAATTATTCGGTCATCCACCACAGTTGTTTTCCGTGGTCTTCCGGGTCTTTTGGTGTTGCTGAGCTCACCGGTGCGTTCCTTCTTTTTAAGAATGTTCCAAGCAGTTGTTTTGGCCACGCCTAATGTTTTTGCTATCTCTCTGATGGGTTTGTTTTGTTTTTTCAGCCTAATGATGGCTTGCTTCACTGAGAGTGACAGCTTTTTGGATATCATCTTGAGAGTTGACAGCAACAGATTCCAAATTCAAATAGCAGACTCGAAATGAACTCTGGACCTATGTCCTATTACTTATGGTCCCTTAACAAGTGGGAGGCACATATGCAAACAGTTGTAATTCCTACACCGTTCACCTGAATTGGATGTAAATACCCTCAAATTAAAGCTGACAGTCTGCAGTTAAAGCGCATCTTGTTCGTTTCATTTCAAATCCATTGTGGTGGTGTATAGAGCCAAAAATGTTAGAATTTTGTCGGTGTCCCAATATTTATGGACCGGACTATTTCTCAGCACCTACCCTTCATGCCCATGCCAGTATGGCTTGGCCAAGAAGGCATGTGTTATGAAAAGGGAGAGGGGAGTAAGACACGGCCAGACATCTCTGGTGAAAGGTCAAAGGGGTTGTCCAGTTTCCAATATTGATGCTTTCTTTTCAAACAGCTGATCGGCGGGGGTGCTGGGAGTCGGACCAACGCTGATCTGATATTGATGACCTATCCTGAGGATAGGTCATCAGCACTGGAAACTAGCCAACCCCTTTAACTAACCAAGAACGAAAGGTTGAAATCCAACAGCCCATCCCTTCTCCCCCTCCGTCGTCAGGTAAGAGGTGGCCACACATATTAGATGGTCAGCCAGTCCTGAAGAAATCAGAGAGTTCAGTCAATATATATCTAATTTAAGTCTTTGAGGTCTTTATGTTATTTATTCCTTTTTTTAAATTTCTCTCTTATTTTGTAGCTTTTGTGAGCCCTGTACCTTTTACATTAAAGTCCATAACTTCACTAAGTTTGGTCCTTGTATGCTCTAAAGAGTCCATAGGCTTTTCTTGGAGCATTTTAACCGTTTGACTACTGAAGAGAAATGTATATAGTGGACAATTACTGGTCCAGAATTCAGTAGCTGGTGAAAACCGTTTTCTCTCGTGAGGAGGGATTTAGAACACCCAGGCAGATGTTTGGCTGGTCTGCGAAAGTCAGTGGGTCTGGACAACATTTAACTAATGTGGCCACCTTTAGGATTGTTTTTAGGTTTAGTTCGAAATATGAATGGATGCAGAGTGCAAGTTAGTGACACTGGTGCTGTGACCTCCAAAGTGCTAGGCTCTGTTCACACTAGGGTCATTGTTTACATTTATTATGAAAACCAGGATTCTTTGGATATCTTTTCCTATCTGATAACAATGGACCTATTTGACTGTAACTGCCATTATTTTCCAGTCCAGTCTTGGCTGAGGGACACTTGTAAAGCTGTTTGGGTTTTGAAAACAAGGCAACATGTCCACCAGCTCACCATCCATGGTCATTAATATTTTATGAAACTTCTGAAAAATGTTTCCAACAATTCAACTCAGCTACTTAGTTTTGGTAACTCAGATACAACTATTGTATTATTGGCTTGTTACTGGCAGGGGTGCCCCACCAATGAGGCGAGGTGAGGCGATTGCCTCAGGCAGCACCAGATAGGAACAAGTGGGTGGCAGCGGAAAGGCCTTGGGAAATGAGTGCTCTGCATATTCAACTGTATTACTATATTAATCAGTATGTTTTGTAGCACTATATTTAATGCTTTCCAAGTATGCCTTTAACACTAAGGTTGGAGGGAAGGGGTTAGGTTGAGAATTTGGCATGGGGAAGAGGGGGCGTCATCTTAGTTTTCGCCTCAGGCAGCAGAAAGGCTAGATGCACCCCATGTTACTGGTATTTTAAAAGGCCATTCTAGGATTTTATTATTGATCATTAATATCTTATTGGCTGAGATCTGACACCCCGCACCCCTGCAGTAGCTCTGGCACTGGAAATACAGAGCTCTGTCCATTGTGTAGTAGTCTGAGCTGGTTACTGCAGTGGGGCTCGCATTCACTTCAGTAACCAGCCTTGTCCACTACACAATGGATGGAGATGTGTAGTTCTGGCACTGACACTATTGCAGAACAGCTGATCCCTATCCAACAGATATTAATGATAGGCCATCAGTAGTAAAATCCTGGACAACCCTTTAAGTCTAGGACCACTTCATGTTATGATGCTCTGCAGTTAACAACATACACCAAGAAGAAATTAAGCACCTGCCACATACAATGTTGATCTACAATACGGTAAATTATAGTAAGGGGGATAATTAGTTTTCCTTAGAGCAACTCAATATTATAGACTGAAACAATAGCATATGTGAAGGACCGAAGGTGTGGGGAAAAAAAAAAAATAGAAAAATGGAAATTTTAATACAGAGACACTTCAGTGCTCATTTGCCAGTATTAAACTCTGAAAATAGTTCCACATTGTAAGGACCTAATTAATTCCATTTGCTTTTTCTGCATGCACAGCCTGCATTTAAATAGGTTATTAATGAAGGGCACTTACAAGGCCAAGCAGATACGATGATAAATACAAAAACCTTTTGAACAGAGTTACCTCGCTGGAAAAGTTTCAGGTGTGAATTTAAATTATTGAACACCATATAGAGAGGGATCTGTGACGGAATAATAGGCAGCAGGAGCAGCGTCGAAAGAGACGAGAGAGATGGTTCGTAGTTCAAAGTTAGGACAGGTTATTATATCGCCATATAGTATAATATTCTGGGGGTCATATGGACACATTGCTTCTAGTTTCCCAACCTTCCAATTGAGACTGAGGCAACATTAAAAGTAAATGCAATTGATATCAATACAAGAACAAAGAAAATTGTAGTAAAGTGTGATAAAACAGAAATTAAAGGGGGGTTCTCCAAGTTAAAATTTGATAATGCTAATCTTCTGTGGGGCCAGTAAAATAATAAAATTACTTCGATCCTGCAATGTTGCTCCTACCTCTTCCGTGGGCTGCAGCGCTGATGCCACATATACTGCTGCAGCCAATCGCTGGCCTCAGTGGTCTTGTGCTGTACACCACTGAGGCCATGTGTATGAGACCTTTTTCTCTACTCTCTTCCATGGCAGCCATATTCAAGCAGGGGTCAAAAGTACTTGGGGCACATCAGCGACAGATTCCAACATTACTATAGTAAAATAGAAAGTGATCATCCTAGGTCAGTGATGGCTAACCTCCGGCACTCCAGCTGTGGTAAAACTACGACTGTGATGTACACTTGCTTGGCTGTTCTCAGAACTCCGCAGCTGGATTTTTTGAGGTTAGCCATCACTGTCCTAGAGTACGTAGAGGTAGGTTATACGGGATGCCGCTGCTGCAGTCACTGGCTGCAGCCTGGGAAAAAAGATGGAGCATCGGCACTGGATCGGAGGGGTGATCAGTAAACAGCCCATGTGATTTTTTGAGTTATGTCTGATGTCCCATTGTATGTCTAAGGAGGATACTGTAGACTGCCAGGAAATCATCCCCTACTGTGCTCAGCCGGTCTTACGTAAATGGTAATATACGCTCCTAGGCTCCACTAGTTCTGATGCTTGTATAAACCTACTGCAGATTGTCTTTGGTGATCCGATTAGCATCTGCCTGTCAAATGCCAATGCAGTTTGGCAGTACGAAGAGGCTCCTTTTGAACTGTTCAATTAGGCATACCGGGGGTCATTTATTAAGAGAGAAATACATAAAAAATGTACATGTGAGCAGACACAAGACAGAGACATACATGTCTGTTACCAGATGGTTAGGAGCCGCACAACATGATATCAAGGCCACTTGTGGCTTCCGGGCCACAGGTTATGCACCCCCGATCTATACGATCTGTATAGTGAAATGTATAGAAAGTGATCGTCCTAGTGTAGGTAGATTCAGGGTGGTATCATGAAAAGATACAGTCGGGAAATAAAGAGAAAGATCAGTGGCCCGATGGAGGGGTAAAGACTGACCAAACTCTCTTCCCACAACCAGGCAAAAGGTGGGTGGATTTTTTTAAAAGTCTAGTGGACCTCTGTAATAAATAATTACAACTAGAAGTTGTCTTTTAATGGAGCGCCCCTTTAAATCTGAATAGAAGATACTGTCCATATTTTTAGTATGAGAACGCCGCACCTGCATAGGAGTGTATAGAGCAAGATGGAGAAAGCGCGATCAGCCCTTAGATCTCTAGCGAGTTCCTGTATTTAATTGGGCGGCTCGAAAAGTCACTTAAAGTGCAAAACAGACCTATAGACAGACTCTTTATAACAGTTGCAATGAATGATATCACCAAATGAGATGTGAAGAGGAAAATGAAATACTGCAGCTATTTAATTATAGAGGAGGCTACAAAAATAGAAATTCAGTGAGATGGCAAATGTGGTGGCGCTTTGTTAAAGAAAAAAAATATAAAATCACGGGGAGAAAAGAATCGCTGGGCCAAAGCCAAACAAATATATTGCTTTCATTGCGGTGACATCTGAGCTTCTCGAAATAAAACTGCCGACCCTAAACGAATATGAATCGCTCAGCCTGTGGAGATTTCAAGACGCTGAATGTCGGAGCCAGACAAAGGCAGGGGAGATGGAGGTCCCCTTTCATGGTAGTGTTCATTAAAACCCTCACAAGCTATAAATTTATCCTCCATAGTATGGCATTTGCAGCAGTAGAAGGATGCCACCTCCATTAATGCACTTGGCAATCAACCTACCACAATCACATTTTTTTCTATCTTATAAGAGAAATTATTACTTCTCCTGAGCAATCGGCCTTTGGCAAATTAATCTGCTTTGAAGAAAAGTCCAGGCACCCTTGGAGAAATCTAATTCCCATGTGGTGTATGAATATCTAGACATAAAAGAGTAATCTCTTTGTCATAGTGCGGTTCACTATGACAGTTCTGGCCCTGGTTGCATGCCCTCCTGTGTACCGGCTGCAGGCTGTCTCCTGTGTATACTGGTTGCTTGGGGCTGCGTGTTGGCTGCAGTGTTTTGTGGAACTGCTGCCTGTGAATGTTGCTCTCCCCTTGTTTGCATCTCACTGTTGCTGTGCAGGCTGGCCGTGCAGGCTGGCTGCAGGCTCCCTCGCGTACTGGCTGCAGGCTGACACCTGTGTGTGCTGGTTGTTTGGGACTGGGTGCTGTGAACTGTGGCCTGTGTTTGTGGATTCCCGAGTCTGCCTCTCTGTGGCTGATGTCTCTGGTGCAGTGTAGGCTGGCTGCAGGTTCCCTCGGGTACTGGATGCAGGCTGACTCCTGTGTATGCTGTTTGCTCGGGACTGTGTGCTGGCTGCAGCCTTGCGTGTCAACAGGTTCTGAATATGGATGCTTTTCTGTTCGTCATTGTGAGACGGGTTTGTGTGTGCTCTGGCGTACTGGCTTCGGTGTACTCCGTGTATGATGGTTGCCAGGGGCAACATCCTGTACTGCAGCCTGTGTGTCTTGTGGTTCTGGTACTCCTGTTCTGGTGGAGTTAACTTCCCCTGATCTGTGTCACGGCCTCTGTTATGTGCGCCGTGACACGGTTGCCGTGCTTGCGTATTGTTGCAGCATGTAGGTGGCTTCTCCTTTCCCCTGGGTCCTTCCCTGGCTGGTGTGGATTTAGGCGTGTCTAGGGTGTGGCCTCTTGGCTCTTTATATGTTGTGTTGTGAGCATGAGGTCAGTTGCCATCAGCCTTTGTGTGAGCTGGAGTGCTGCTCCTATCCTGCATATACCATCTGTCCAGTGGGAGGGCCTCCTAGCTAGACATCAATGCCACCATGATGTCTCCCTTATGTTCCCTATGTCTTTACCTTCCTTTGTATCTATATTTGGTGTGGGTTATGTGCGGGGTCTGTTGTATGTCTAGTTGTCGTTACATGTCTGGCATGTGGCTTCTGTCTTCCAGCATGTTAACTAGACATTTCCCCTGTGAGTCGCCTAACCTCTGGAAGGGGGGGGGGGGGGGGTCTGGGTTCCCCGGAGGGGGAATCAGTAGTCTGTGAACAGCTCTGCCTGGGGCCGCCATGCTTGCTGTCTGTTGTGGCCGTGGCTCTTATTGGGTGTAGCCCCTCGCTGCTGACCCATTTTTTTTTCCTATCTGCCGTTGTTTGTAGTGTTACCTGGTAATGCATTGTTGCTGCTTTGTCTGATGTTGTGGTTATCTGTTCTATGATGTTGTCATTGCCTTGTCTGTTCTTCTGTAACTGTCCTGCCAGGGGCAACATGTCCTGTATGATGTTTATGTTATCCTTGTTAGCCTAGCAGAGCTCTGCTGCATCTGATAGCCTGGCAGTGCTAAACTGCTTATGATTGTATCCTGTCCCATGTCCTGTCTGGCAGTGCATACTGCTTCTGATCCTTGTCTGTTCTCGTCTGCCTGTAGTTCCTTTCTACTTCTGTTCCTATCCCGTGTTTGTCCTGCCTTCGTGAGAGGGTTCCTGGCTTCCCCGGATGGGGAATCTCTAGTCTGTGTGCAGCTCTGCCTGAGACCGCCATGCTTCTATCCTGCTTGGGGTCCAGGCATCTGCTTCTGTGCTGGTTCCCGTTTGTCTTGTTGTCTGTTCCATGTCCTGTGTTTGCTTGGGTTCCAGTTCTGTCGTCTGTTCCACTGGTACTTGCACCAGTGTGGTTCCTTGCAAGTAGGGGCCAAGTGTACCGGGACCTTCCTGGAGGTGCGACCAGTGAGCCCTCAGCCCAGTTCGTCCCCACCACCAGGGGCTCTGTGAAGAACGGGGCTCTCTGGGTTTTGCCTCTGGTCTGCTGGTGCAATTGGTTCTGTGGTAGTTCTACCACTATTGCCTAACCTGCTTACCGTCATGTGCTTTTATTACACTTGTAATAAGGTTCTCTGTGGGTCCTTGGTCTGTTTTGCCTGTGTCCAGTTCGCATGACGTTCCGGAGGTCTGCCTTGGGCCTCAGGCACGTGACACTCTTGATATTATTCCTAGAGTGATGGGCTCTTATGTGAGTGGGAGAGCAATCCTTCCAATAAATGATTTTAAAGGCGCTATCCTATGACTAATGTAAAGAATGAAAATCAGACATCATATAGGACAAGATAATCTCTTTCTAACAAACCTACAACCAGCCCTGTACCTCACATGGATCCATAGATCTCCCACATTCACATTCATTGCTCTGCTAGATTTATATCAAGCTGACAGCTCAGGGGGTTTGTAATTTCTGCTGAAGCTAAGGGTGTGTGTCTCAGCTCTCCCTATAACAGCTAAGGAGGCAGTTAAAGGATGAAACTGAGCATGTGCGGCCATCTCAGTGAACGGGTCAAAAAAATGAGAAAAAAAATACCAGTAGGTGGCGGGTCAAAAAAATACCAGTAGGTGGCGCTATATATTTCATGCAATTACAAAAGTATTCAGATCCAGGTGCTGGTTTGAAAACTGTAGAATGTCTGGCCGGGATAAACTTACAAGACAAAATACCTATACCTGGCAAAAGAGATAGAGGATGACACTATATAGTCCTTGCTAAATTGACCCCATTGGGCATGGGTCAGTGGCGCAAACTACCCAGAAGTCACTCAATGAAGCAAACATATGATATATGGTGATTTAGACCATCCAGGCGCACGTCTTCAAACAAAAAGTCCATTGTGCGTCCTTTTGTAGCAATTTTTGGTCCAAATCACCCCCCTTTAGGGAGGGAGTGCTGCCAATCACTGGTCTCAGTAGTATACGGGACATCTCTGCTGAGGCCAGTGATTGGTGCAGTGAGCTATGCACACTGAACGTTACTGCAGCCAGGAAAACAAACAGCAGCAGGGAACACAAGAGCACAATGCAGGCAAAAAAAGGTATTGATTATTTTGTTATTTTAGACAGGGACAGTAACTCAGAGAAATCTCTTTAAGTTAAAATGAGTTGTTATAGTGTTTTTATACTGTGTGTTTTACAGCAGGGTGTTTGTCCTTTTAAGTTCTGCTCTCATATCTCTCATCAACCCCTTCTGGTTCAGTTTCTGCTCTTGATTTGCTATCTGGGAGGTGTCCAAAGCATGCCCTGTACAGAAGTCTGATGTAGGCCTTGTTTATATTTCAGTATCCATTTGACATCTGTGAAAAAATACGTCCTTGCTTCATCCATAAAGATGTCCGTGAAAAATCAGTGTTTGGTCCGGGTGTCGTTTTTTTGCACTCCATGTGTCATCGGTATTCCACGGACACTGCTTGGCTGAAAATACATTTTCAGAGCATCTCCTACTAGTGGTCAGTGAAAAATGGACCGAACACAAATGCTGTGACCCAAAAACTTAAATGACTGCATTTGGTCCGCATCACGGACCAAAGAAGTGCATGTCTTCATGATTTTTTCACTAACTCATGGTCAGTAAAACACTACTGATATGTGAACAGACACATTAAAATCAATGGAGACTGTGTGTCCTCAGAAAATGCGGACAGAACATGTCAGAGAAAAACATAAATGTGAACAAGGCCTTACACAGGGGAAAATCCGAGCAGAGGCAATCAACTGGAATGATGTCCATCATGTCTTCAGACCTCCAAGAAATCCATTCCCTTGATTTCACAGATGCGGCACATAACCGATGCGAACAGAGCTGAACAGTCTCCACTGACTACAAGGGAGGCTCCAACACAGATGTTAACTTGTCCTAAACAAAATCTCACTATAGAGGACCATATCCCGTTATATTTGGGAAAATGGTGGTGGTCCCTGACTCAATCTGTGTGATTTTCTGGATGTGTACCGCTGGCATAGCTGCTAGGGTGTACTGGTTGGTACAGAGCCCAGCTGAGGGATTAAAGGGGTATTCCGGTTGTTTCAAGTTATCTGCTGTCTACAGGATAGAGGAAAACTATTAGATCAGTGGGGGTCCTAACGCTGGGACGCCCGCCAATCACGAGAATAGGGGCCCCGTACCCCCTGCAGCCTCCCTGAAAAGAAGTATGTGGTCGGTGGCATATGTGCAAGGTCGCTCCATCAATTTCTATGGGATTTTCGGAGATAGAGTACAGCGCAGAGAGGCTATTAGCACCCTTCCTAGGATCATAGGTCAGCCCCTTCTTAACCCACATCCCCGCTGACCTGAAATATGGCAAAATAGTACAAAATACTCACAAAGCGATGTGTTACATGGTAAAAGAAGTGCTATTACTATAATACCTTATAAATATGTTTACTTCCGTTACTCCATGGGGCGGTATAATTTGGCAACTAGATTCTATCACATTATGATTCCATTCACAATGCTGGCGGAAAACACATACTGATAAATGCATAAATAAACAAAGCTGCTATTCATTACATACATAGAATATGACTGCAGTCCGCAAACAAAACCCAGAGAAGCACCACGGAGGAAATTTCTAGATGACACAGACAGTGCGGAAGAAGAACGAGTCGGGAAAGAAAACACAACACACAATAGTTATAACTGAGAGGCTTTATTAAAGGGGTTATCCAACCCCTATAAGGACTCTACCAATGTCTGGGCCCCTCATGTGGATTAGGGCTCATGCACACGACCGTATGCATTTTGCTGTCCGCAAAAATGGATTTGCAAAAAAATACAGATGACGTACAGTACAGACCAAAAGTTTGGACACACCTTCTCATTCAAAGAGCTTTCTTTATTTTCATGACTATGAAAATTGTAGATTCACACTGAAGGCATCAAAACTATGAATTAACACATGTGGAATTATATACATAACAAAAAAGTGTGAAACAACTGAAAATATGTCATATTCTAGGTTCTTCAAAGTAGCCACCTTTTGCTTTGATTACTGCTTTGCACACTCTTGGCATTCTCTTGTTGAGCTTCAAGATGTAGTCACCTGAAATGGTTTTCACTTCACAGGTGTGCCCTGTCAGGTTTAATAAGTGGGATTTCTTGCCTTATAAATGGTGTTGGGACCATCAGTTGCGTTGTGGAGAAGTCAGGTGGATACACAGCTGATAGTCCTACTGAATAGACTGTTAGAATTTGTATTATGGCAAGAAAAAAGCAGCTAAGTAAAGAAAAACGAGTGGCCATCATTACTTTAAGAAATGAAGGTCAGTCAGTCCGAAAAATTGGGAAAACGTTGAAAGTGTCCCCAAGTGCAGTCACAAAAACCATAAAGCGCTACAAAGAAACTGGCTCACATGCGGACCACTCCAGGAAAGGAAGACCAAGAGTCACCTCTGCTGCCGAGTATAAGTTCATCCGAGTCACCAGCCTCAGAAATCGCAGGTTAACAGCAGCTCAGATTAGAGACCAGGTCAATGCCACACAGAGTTCTAGCAGCAGACACATCTCTAGAACAACTGTTAAGAGGAGACTGTGTGAATCAGGCCTTCATGGTAGAATATCTGCTAGGAAACCACTGCTAAGGACAGGCAACAAGCAGAAGAGACTTGTTTCGGCTAAAGAACACAAGGAATGGACATTAGACCAGTGGAAATCTGTGCTTTGGTCTGATGAGGCCAAATTTGAGATCTTTGGTTCCAACCACAGTGTCTTTGTGCGACGCAGAAAAGGTGAACGGATGGACTCTACATGCCTGGTTCCCACCATGAAGCATGGAGGAGGAGGTGTGATGGTGTGGGGGTGCTTTGCTGGTGACACTGTTGGGGATTTATTCAAAATTGAAGGCATACTGAACCAGCATGGCTACCACAGCATCTTGCAGCGGCATGCTATTCCATCCGGTTTGCGTTTAGTTGGACCATCATTTATTTTTCAACAGGACAATGACCCCAAACACACCTCCAGGCTGTGTAAGGGCTATTTGACCATGAAGGAGAGTGATGGGGTGCTGCGCCAGATGACCTGGCCTCCACAGTCACCGGACCTGAACCCAATTGAGATGGTTTGGGGTGAGCTGGACCGCAGAGTGAAGGCAAAAGGGCCAACAAGTGCTAAGCATCTCTGGGAACTGCTTCAAGACTGTTGGAAGACCATTTTAGGTGACTACCTCTTAAAGCTCATCAAGAGAATGCCAAGAGTGTGCAAAGCAGTAATCAAAGCAAAAGGTGGCTACTTTGAAGAACCTAGAATATGACATATTTTCAGTTGTTTCACACTTTTTTGTTATGTATATAATTCCACATGTGTTAATTCATAGTTTTGATGCCTTCAGTGTGAATCTACAATTTTCATAGTCATGAAAATAAAGAAAACTCTTTGAATGAGAAGGTGTGTCCAAACTTTTGGTCTGTACTGTACGTGTGCATTCCGTATTTTGCGGAACGGAACAGCTGGCCCCTAATAGAACAGTCCTATCCTTGCCCGTAATGCGGACAATAATAGGACATGTTGAACTTTTTTGAGGAACGGACATACAGAAACGGAATGCACACGGAATAATTTCCATTTTTTTGCGGGCCCATTGAAATGAATGGTTCCTCATACGGACCGCAAAAAAACTCGAATGGACAGGGAAAGAAAATAGTTTGTGTGCATGAGCCGAAGGGAGTCCACTACGGCCTGTACTTTGGGCAGATGACTTTCCCAGTCGGTACGTATCGCCGATGTGGACGAAGCACAATGTCCATTAGACGCTGAAAAGTGGCGGAAGAACCATGCAGACCAAAGGGTAACACTTTATACTGATACAGCCCCTCAGGTGTGATGAAGGCAGTTTTCTCTTTGGCAACCTGCGTTAAGGGCACCTGCCAATACCGTTCCGTACCTCCAAAAGAGAAAAATACTGTGCTCGTCCTAATTTCTCGATTAGCTCAGCCACCCGGTGCATGGGATACGCATCGAATTTAGATATTTCATTCAGCTTACAAAAATTGTTACAAAACCGTAACGTCCCATCTGGCTTGGGTATTAAGACTATAAGGCTGGCCCACTCACTTTTAGACTCCTCGATGATTTCTAGCCACAGAATTAGCTGCACTTCCTCCGAGATTTTTTGCGGACCCATTGAAATGAACGGAATGGACAGGGAAAGAAAATTGTTTGTGTGCATGAGCCCTTATACTTACTCCACTCTTCGGCTCTCTCACCCCAAACATCAGACTGTACTGCAGATACATGTATAGAAAGGACCGCCACTCGCTCCGGTAATAATTTTCAAGTGTTTTAATGGTCACATACATGCAAGTGACGCGTTTCGGCTACTATGAGCCTTTCTCAAACATAGTGATTACAAGTGACAAACAAATTTAAATAGCCCGCGATGGAGCCGGAAGTGACTTTGGTTACCATAGCAACGTCATAAACAAAGGGCACAATAATGCAGGAATAACGAGCTTGCAAGAAAATGTCATTAGTTCACAGGGCACAATGCTATACAGTGCTATATTATACTAAGCATTATTATAATTGTACATAATATTGAATGCTAAATGCTATATGCTAAATAGTGAACTTACGCCCTGACCAGGCACTAAATGACACAGGTTTTGGTAAGCATCAAGTTCTCTGTGGAAGAAAGAAAAAAAAGAAAAAAAAAAAGAGCACGTATCATTACCCAGGAGTGGTGGAGACAGGAATAAAATGCTCAAAAGAAGAGAAGCCTACTGGATTCATCGCTTGCAAACCCTAGAACCGAAGGGGTTAAATCGTGATTATGACTTGAATAGTTTCCTTTAATGTATATTCTGTAGTTACCCTTTCAACATGTTCTCTTTTTTTCTTTCTTCCACAGAGAACTTGATGCTTACCAAAACCTGTGTCATTTAGTGCCTGGTCAGGGCGTAAGTTCACTATTTAGCATATAGCATTCAATATTATGTACAATTATAATAATGCTTAGTATAACATAGCACTGTATAGCATTGTGCCCTGTGAACTGATGACATTTTCTTGCAAGCTTGTTATTCCTGCATTATTGTGCCCTTTGTTTATGAAGTTGCTGTGGTAACCAACGTCACTTCCGGCTCCATCGCGGGCTATTTAAATTTGTTTGTCACTTGTAATCACTATGTTTGAGAAAGGCTCATAGTAGCCGAAACGCGTCACTTGCATGTATGTGACCATTAAAACACTTGAAAATTATTACCGCAGCGAGTGTCGGTCCTTTCTATACAAGTTCGTGCGGATCTTCCCTGGACACGCGCACCGCATCACTGAGAGATGGAGTGCCGCCTGTATCTTCTTTGGATTGTACTGCAGATACATTGATGATATAATCTTTATTTGGGATGGGAATGTGTATATACTTTTGACTTTCATATAAACACCAACGATTGGGGACTAACCTTTAGTCTGGAGAATAGCTCCACAAAAGCCATTTTTTTAGACATCCATTTAACTTCATTACTTGACAAAATCATTACAAAAACCCACTTCAAAAAGGTTGATGCCAACAGTTACTGGGATTACACCAGTTGCCATCACCAGAAGTGAAAAAATAATATCCTCTTCAGTCAGATGAAGAGGGACAGAAGGAACTGCTTCGAAGATCATACTATGAAACAGCAACTTGAGACCCTTAAACATCGCTTCAAAGAAAAAGGGTACTCGAAAAAACTTATAGAAGAATCCATTAAGAGAACTCTGAATGAAAGCCAAAAAGAAGCCCTGAAACCAAACACATTGAGCCCAAAAATCCCAACAAAAAAACGCTACAGATTCTCGGCTGAGTATAATTCAAAACATATGACCATCAGACAAAACTAAGCATTGGGGGTACCTGAGAAAGATCCAGCTCTTAAAATTAAACTGCCTCGCTTTTCCGTGATCACTCATTGAAGAGCACAAACTCTAAAGAACATCATTGCACCATCCTGCCCTAAGATACAAATAAGGAAGGAAACCCTGTACCCCTCTATTAAAATGGATAATCCCGTTAGGAAATTGGCATATACACTGTAGGTGTAATACAAAAGGATGTAAATGTTGTTCTATCATTACCCATAATATTAAAGAAATTGTGAGCTTCTCCTCAAATGAAACATTCATTCTGAAACACGATATGGGTTGCAGGACCAGCAATATCATTTATCTCCTGCAATGCCCATGTAATCTACAATACGTTGGCAGAACTCCTCAAACCCTTCAGGAAAGAATGAACTCTCTTCGAATATTAAATGGGAAGTCCTCACACATAGCGTTTCCCAACATTTCTCCATCTGCCACGCTAGTAACCCCTCTGTCCTGAAAGTCACTCCTCTAGAGTGGATTCCGCAACCCTACCAATTATCACGTAGAAAGATATATTGGATTTATCGTCTTAATACTTTATCTCATTTTGGATTCAATGAATCCTTGGAATATACAAACTATTAAACACTTTGGGCACAACTATTATTTTACAAATATATTTTTTATACCCTGTGTTTTGCCCAGTCTATTCTAGTACTTACGAGAGAAGTCATCGTTATTTTATTTGGTCTCATTTTATCCTGTTTTACCATATGAATTTATTTATACATCTTTTTATACTAAGATGAATTCTTTTATACTCATCATCTTATTATATACTATATCTAATACTATCATTTGTATACGCATCATCATATCGTATTGTATGCCAATGGTGCATTATTTATTTATTTGTTTTATCTTATTACAACCCTATATCAGATGATCATACACTATATTTGATAGATATACTTTTTATTTTTTACTTTTTATATATTGTGTACTATTCATGTACTTTTCTTTATGATTTATTTTTCTAATGTCTCCTATTATTTTATTTTTTTATGATTATAATGCATACAAATATGTATTCATTGTCTTTAATGTTATATTTATTGTGGGGATTCGCTCTGGTAGGCAGGGTAAGTGGACGCAGAACAGAGGCAAAAAAACTGTAAAGCAAACTTCAGTGTTTATTCACACACAAGGCAAAAAAAAAGCAACATTTTTCAGTCATGGTGTTAGTTTCACACAAAAAGTCCACAGAACAAAAGAAATCACCTTGTTGGTGATGCAATCTCCAGCGAGCCACAACAGGCTTTAGGGGGGCCTGTTTCCCCAGCGTGCTGCTCTCAGCCCTCTAGCACAGCACCATGCCTCAAATCCCAAAACAGAGACACCTTGCTGCTGAGCCCAGCTGTCTCTTAAGGACAGCTAGGTGTTGTCAAAAACCGGACTGGCATTTAAAATCCAGTCCGGTGTTTGACCCCACCTGGCTGCAAAGCAGCCCAGCAGCACACAGTGGGAGGAAAATACCTGTCCTCCCAGACCTTCACTGTGTTACATGAGATAGGGCAGAAGAAGGTCCCAACCCTTCTCATCTTTAGACACCACCCTTTTTAACATGGTTTTTAATGTGTTTTTTTTTTAACCTCTCTACCAGACCGTTCGTTTGCGGATGGTACACGGATGTCCGTAACTGTTTTTTGATATGCAGCAACTTACAGAGCTCCCTCATGACCTTGGACATAAAAGGGGCCCCCTGGTAAGTCAGAACCTCTTTATGTAGCCCCACTTGGGAGAACATCTCCATTAGCTCCTTAGCTATAAGTTTAGCCGATGTATGACACAGTGGCACCGCCTACGGGTACTGAGTGGCGTAGTCTAGGATAACCAAGATGTGTTTGTCCTCTAGCGGACTTCAGCACTGGGCCTACGAGGTCCATAGCGATTCGCTTAAACGGAACCTCGATGATTGGGAGATGTGCCAAGGGACTGCTGAAAAGCTGCTGTTGGCTAGTTGCCTGGCAGGTCGGGCAAGACTTACAGATTTCATCCACCTCCCTAAACACACTGGGCCAGTAAAACCGTTGTAGTATCCGGTCCTGTGTTTACTGCATTCCCAGATGACCCCCAATAACATGTTGGTGGGCTAACTCTAACATGAGTTTGCGATAAGCCTGAGGCACCACCAACTGTTCAATGGGTTCCACCTGCCGGCCCCCGTGGTTGGAGACACCAGGGCGGTGGGATAGTCTTTCAAGTCCCCATGAATGCATATGACCCTGACTTTCCAGCCAGTATACTCAGCGGACCATACCAGGGGAGCCTTTTCTATGGTCACCAGACTGCCTGAGTCAAGCAGGGCCTCCGCTGGAGTGTCTCCCACTTCCACCTGGCAGAAGCGATCTAGAGTCTCTGGGGTACCTGTTGCACACAGCTTCCTGGCATATAGCGACTGACGGTAGCCATAGTTAGTTTCCATGGGCTCAACCCGATAGGGACAGTTAGGCCTTACATGGCCAGGCTCCTGACACTGCCAGCAGACTATCGGAGCCAGGTCGAAAGTACATCCTGGGCGGGTTTTATCGGCTCAAATCTCCGGGCCTGGGGTGGAGATTTCCGGGATTTGACTGGCCCTCTCCCGAAAACCCCCCTTTATATTCCTAGTAGCCTCATTGCGTTCCACCAGGTCCACCATCTCAAGGGCATTGCCAGGAGAAACCTTGCCGATCCAGTGCTGGAGAAGGGGCGGCAAAGCCCTCCAGAACATATCAGATAACAGACGGTCCAGCATAGCAGTGGGGTTCAGCAAATCAGGCTGTAACCACTTTTGCAAGAGGTGAAGCAAGTTATAATACTGGGGTCTCGCAGGCTCAGCCGGGTTGAAACCCCACTGATGCACCCACTGGGCCCGGACCAACACTTTCACCCCCAGTCTTGCCAGAATCTCACCCATGACTTTCTGGTAGTCGACCGCTTGATCGTCCGGCAAGTCGAAATAGACCCGCTGGAATCGGATGTTAGGAACAGAGCGACGACCTCAGCCCACTGATCTCGGGGTAGATAATCCCTTGTGGCCACCTTCTCGTACATCGCCAGGTAGGTTTCAACGTCATCTGATGGCGTAATCTTGGGGATCGCCGCACAGGCCGCTTTCCGGACATCATGGACACTCTGGGAATCTCCTGCCGTCTGTAAAGCCATCACGTGTTGTAACAGCAGTTGGTTTGTTTCTTGCTGGTGTTGGTTAGCCTCCACGAGAGCTTTCATTACAGCCTCTATTTTGTCACGTGACACAGGTTTGAATTTAGCTGGTTTAATCCAGGACATCCAGCCGTTTATGCCAGCCTCGCTGCTCTTGCACGCATCCTCCACTAATTGTGGGGCTTCGCTCCGGTAGGCAGGGTAAGCGGATGCAGAACAGAGGCAAAAAAAACTGTTTGCAAAGCAAAGTTCAGTGTTTATTAACACACAAGGCAAAAACAAAGCGACATTTTTCAGGCATGGTGTTAGTTCACACAAAGGAAAGTCCACAGAACAAAAGAAAATCACCTTTATGGCGGTGCAATCTCTAGCGATCCACAACAGGCTTTAGGGGGGCCTGTTTCCCCAGCGTGTGGCTCTCAGACCTCTAGCACGGCACCATGCCTCAGATCCCAAAACAGAGACACCTTGCTGCTGAGCCCCTGTCTATTAAAGGGTCATTCCTATCTTAGACAATGGGGGCATATCCCTAGGATATGCCCCCATTGTCTGATAGTTGCGGGTATTTTCGAGCGGAGCAGGGAGTGCTGTGGCTGGAGGACCCCAGATTTCCCGGGATCCGTCGACTACCAAGCGCTAATCCCCGTCTCTCCCTTAGAAGTGAATTGGAGCGTGCCGCGCATGCCCAGCCTATGCTCCCATTCATGTCTATGGGGCAGACGGCAATAGCCGAGCCAGCGCTCAGCCATTTTCAGCGGCCCCATAGAAATGAATGAAGAGCGGCTGCGCATGCACAGTGCGTTCTCCTTCACTTTCGGAGCTCCATTCTCGATATACTGGGATCCGTACCTGTCTGAGATGAGAAAACCCCTTTAAGGACAGCTAGGTGTTGTCAAAACCTGGACCGGCACTTAAAATCCAGTCCGGTGTTTGACCCCACCTGGCTGCAAATCAGCCCAACAGCACACAGTGGGAGGAAAATACCTGTCCTCCCAGACCATACCCTTCACTGTGTCACATTATCTAATGCCTTTTTATTATGTATATGTGCCCCATATGCGCACATGCTACAACAGTCAACCATTACACTATCATATAGTGGCTATATATTTTTTTACTTTACGCTTGCCTCATACGCTTATAGGCTTTAATAATATAACACCAATATACCCCTACAAATTTTGGAACATAGCTAGAAAAAAAAAAAAAATCGACATTGGCACCTCCCCCCTTTATGTGTTCCCGAAATATACTTTCATGAACGACAGGCAATCACACGCCTTTGCGTTCCACTTCTGCGTTTCTCTAAACGGAAGTTACAGCACGCCAGCTGATGCGTTCCACGGATGCTGGAAGTTGAGAACCGGAAGTTGCTTCCTTCCGATTGCGCCCGAGCCCGATATCCTCTTCCCCATCCCACACATCTTCCCTACTATTAATAGACAGAATTCCCACAAGGAGAAACTAACAGGCGCGTTGCGTGTATAATAATAAATATATACATCTGAGAAAACGGGCATGCGTTCCACCGTGGAACGCACATCTTCTGAAACCAGAAGTGACATATTTCCTCCCTCTCCGGCAGCCCCCCTCGTGCACAATTCAAGCGGGAACACACATTACATATATATATATATATATATATATATATATAAAAGACCCGTACAAAAGACCCGTACACCTCTATGATTTTATATGTGTACTGATTTCTCCTGAAGAAGGCGGTATGTGGTAACACCCCCGAAACACGTTGAGCCTTGATACCAATAAAAGGAATTTTCCAGAAGTACCATCCGTGGCAACTGCGGTTCTTCCTAAGATGTCTTGAGATGGGTGTCTTGAGTTTATCCTATAGACTATCTCCCCGGTGAAGTGAGTCACACACATTATATATATATATATATATATATATATATAGTCCAAAAAAATCTAGCAGCACTCCAGGATAATGTGGAAAATAGTGGTTTATTCACCTATTGGTGACGCAACGTTTCAGTTTCAACATGAAGCCTTTCTCAAGCCAAAACGTTGCGTCACCAATGGGTGAATAAACCACTATTTTCCACATTATCCTGGAGTGCTGCACGATTTTTTTGGACTGGATTTTTGGGTGAGCTTGCCCTTGAGCCTGCACCCGCAGTATTGTTTATAGGTTGGTGCTGCCTTACTTTTTCTATTGTGTGTGTGTGTGTATATATATATATATTCTGACTTGATTTCATACTCTAAGTGACAAAACTTTCCGAAACTATACCCTTATTTATGTCACTTTTTCCTATTCCACATCTCCTATTTCTGACAAAGTGAATCAGGTGATTGGTGCCCTCTCCGTGGCTAGTCCCTTTTCTTTCCTTTATGTCACCAGCCTCGCTCCTAATTCCCACATGGCAGTCACTGCATCTCCCCGTCGTGTGGATTAAAGCATCCGGCAACAGGGGCAGCCACAAGCAAACCGCGATGTTTTGATCCGTGTGATGGGGAAATGCAGCGGCGGCCATGTGGGAATCAGGAGCTACTGGGTGCCAGGGTAAGTCTATATGAGGTTCTCGGGCATCTGGGGGTCATCATAGGGGTTGGATAACCCTTTTAACTTATCCATTCCACATAGGGTTCAGCGTGAGTAGGACATCCCTTGTTTTTTTATTTATATTTTTTTTAACACAAGCAGGATTTTTATATAGATAATGTATAGCTTTCTCTTTATTTTATACTCGGAACGCTATAAATCGTTGCCTGAATGTTGGTGAACATGCCTGGTTTTCTCCAAGTATCATCAAGGACATATGGTAACTGGTAAACCTTCTGTACTTTTAGTTTTTTTCGAGATAAAATTTGTACTCTGTAAGCACAACATCGCCACGGCTAAAAACACATTTAGACAGGAGGGAAACAGATTACATCCTAGATTTATAGGGAAAACAACAAATGTGTCGGGAGCTGCTGCCAACCCCGAGTTACCTCCACTTTATTCTACAGGAAAGCGACTGGGATGATTTGGCACATCCCCTCGCAACACTATGAAAACGTTATTTACATGATCCAAAGCACATGAAAAGTTCTGAACCATATTTTATAATCAAGTTGTTTTTCAAAGCTAAATGCAACCAGGTATAAAAAACTGAGAGAAAAGACTGTCTTCACAATATAATGAAATGACAACCATCCCGGATGCATTATCAGACTTCGAAAAATACAAATACATATAATTATCTGTAATAACTTCTGGACTTTTGATACATGATATTATATTGAAACCAGATCCAGGTTTATTGGGTATAAAAGGGGGCAAGGGTGCTGCGGATGTCATTGTTAATGGGGCGGGCCTCTGTGGACATTACTGCTAAGGGGGCAGGCTTCTGTGAAGGTCAAAGATAAGGGGGCGGGCTACTGTTGTGGTCACTGTTAAGGGGGCAGGCTGCTGTGAAGGTCATAGATAAGGGGGCGGGCTACTGTTGTGGTCACTGTTAAGGGGGCAGGCTGCTGTGAAGGTCATAGATAAGGGGGCGGGCTACTGTGGTGGTCACTGTTAAGGGGGCAGGCTGCTGTGAAGGTCAAAGATAAGGGGGCGGGCTACTGTGGTGGTCACTGTTAAGGGGGCAGGCTGCTGTGAATGTCAAAGTTAAGGGGACGGGCTACTGTGGTGGTCACTGTTAAGGGGGCAGGCATCTGTGAAGGTCAAAGATAAGGGGGCGGGCTACTGTGGTGGTCACTGTTAAGGGGGCAGGCTGCTGTGAAGGTCATAGATAAGGGGACGGGCTACTGTGGTGGTCACTGTTAAGGGGGCAGGCTGCTGTGAATGTCAAAGTTAAGGGGGTGGGCTGCTGTGAAGGTCCAAGTTAAAGGCATAGCCTTCTGTGGAGGTCGATGTTAAGGGACAGGTTGCTGTGGAGGGTCAGTGTTAAGGGGATCAATTGCTGCAGAGAACACGGTTATGGGGTGGGGGCTGTGAAGGTCAGTTAATGGGGTGGGGCACTGTGGAGGTCATTGTTAAAGGGACGAGTTGCTGTGGAGGTCACTGTTAGAGGAGCGGTTCTGTAGAGGTCACTGTTATAGGGAACACTGTGGATATCTTTTAACCTCACACACAAACATTAAATGAAATGGTGGAAATATGCAAAGCTGGGTCATCCTGGGTTTAAAAAAGAAACAAATGTTTTTTCAAAGTTTTTTTTTATTTCAATTGCTAGGCTGCAATTAAATAAATCATTCTGGCTAAAATACTACGAGCGAATCTTACGATTTTGGCGGTTACGGTCTGATTGGCAGGTTGGAAATTGAATCCAGTGTGGAGCAGGGGAAGGGGGAACGCAAAGGAAAAAAAAAATAAAAATTCAGAACGGAAAAGCGTGACTAAAACAGAACCTTAGAGGAGGTGAGGAAGCAATATCTTCATTGGAAGCGCTGCTGCAGACAAGGTTATTATGTCTGAAAAGAACAGGAATGAGATTTGCAGCACACAGAGATTTAGTCTCCGTCCCGGCATACACAAGATGAAGTCATGGTTTGTTTGGCTAGTTAAGCAGTGTCAAAGTGCGCGCCTGTCAGTTCCGACCGTCTAAGTGACAGATATCAATGCAATAACTAGGAGGCCACGGCCAGGCAGGTTTTAAGTGGATTTCCTCCAGCGTGTCACATTTAACACCGGGAGAAATCCGCCACATAGCACTGAGATTTCCAACCACCGTATATTTATATTCACATAGCCAAATTGCTTCACACCGGATGCATGGAAACACTATATTTCTGGATGAAAGTCACAGCTTCCAGAAACAAAAAAACAAAAAATGTGCTTCATCGCCATGGCTACAATGTGCGGAGCAATAAATTCATAGGTGGCAGAGAATCTGCACTGAGTGAGAGAGCAATTTTAAAGTAACATTTCATACCGTACGGTGTGAAAAGCCATCAAAAGCATAAATGAGGAAGCAGAGCTATAAAAAGAAGCAAATAGCACAAATGTTTTGGAAGAGATGCAGATAAACAACACTGTGAGCCGGAGGATGAAGGCTGGTGGGGCTACATGTGTAAACATGCAGAAAGATCTATTATCCCTCACGTCTATTTCATCTATCCATCTATCTATCTATCTATCTATCTCATATCTATCTATCTATCTCATATCTATCTATCTATCTCATATCTATCTATCTATCTCATATCTATCTATCTCATATATATCTATCTATCTATCTATCTATCTCATATCTATCTATCTATCTCATATCTATCTATCTCATATCTATCTATCTATCTCATATCTATCTATATATCTCATATCTATCTATATATCTCATATCTATCTATATATCTCATATCTATCTATCTCATATCTATCTATCTCATATATATCTCATATATATCTGTCTATTATCTATCTATCTCATATATATCTCATATATATCTGTCTATTATCTATCTATCCCATATCTATCTATCCCATATCTATCTATATATCCCATATCTATCTATCTCATATCTATCTACATATCCCATATCTATCTATCTATCTCATATCTATCTATATATCCCATATCTATCTATCTCATATCTATCTACATATCCCATATCTATCTATCTATCTCATATCTATCTATCTATCTCATATCTATCTATCGCTCTCATATCTATCTATCTATCTCCTATCTCCTATCTATCTATCTCCTATCTATCTATCTCATATCTATCTATCTATCTATCTATCTCATATCTATCTATCTATCTCATATCTATCTATATATCTCATATCTATCTATATATCTCATATCTATCTATCTCATATCTATCTATCTATCTATCTATCTCATATATATCTCATATATATCTGTCTATTATCTATCTATCTCATATATATCTCATATATATCTGTCTATTATCTATCTATCCCATATCTATCTATCCCATATCTATCTATATATCCCATATCTATCTATCTCATATCTATCTACATATCCCATATCTATCTATCTATCTCATATCTATCTATCTATCTCATATCTATCTATCTATCTATCTCATATCTATCTATCTATCTCATATCTATCTATCGCTCTCATATCTATCTATCTATCTCCTATCTCCTATCTATCTATCTCCTATCTATCTATCTCCTATCTATCTATCTATCTATCTCCTATCTATCTATCTATCTATCTATCTATCCCATATCTATCTATCTATCTATCCCATATCTATCTATCTATCTATCTATCTATCCCATATCTATCTATCTATCTATCCCATATCTATCTATCTATCTATCTATCTATCTATCTATCCCATATCTATCTATCCCATATCTATCTATCTATCCCTTATCTATCTGTCTATCCCATATCTATCTATCTATCTATCTATCCCATATCTATCTATCTATCTATCTATCTATCTATCTATCTATCTATCTATTAATACAAATATCTAATCAGCAAAAGAAACCCTACAGTAAAGGTCTTCAGCTTTACAAATCAATCAAGACTATGGAGATGTGACCTAAGCGACTTTGATCAATGGATCAAGAGACACACAAGAAAGGCAGCGGGAGATTAGCAAGATTAACAAGTGGCTCAAGAACTGGTGTAGGAAGGAGGGGTTTGGGTTCCTGGAGAACTGGGCCGACTTCTCTCTCGGCTACAGGCTCTATCGTAGGGATGGGCTGCACCTCAATGGGGAAGGGGCAACCGTGTTGGGGGAGAGGATGGCTAGAAGGTTGGATGAGTGTTTAAACTAGGGATTGAGGGGAGGGTAATTAACGTTATAGGCAGTGATGAGCAGCAGGGGCAAATATTTGGGCGCATATTCATCATATATTCGCAAATTCGAGATCTCCAGTCATTATTTTCTTGATTACGAAAATCGGCAATCGGAAAATTTGTGATCAACACTACTCCTATATGCAAATTTCCTATTGGTTGCTAGGGATGTTGCTAAATGCCGATATTCGCAATAAATTTGCGATTAGAATATTCGTGAATATCAATATATAGCACTATATTCTAAATATTTGCGAATTCTTGCAGTGGCGAAATTCACAATTAAAATTAGCGATTCGAATATTCCCGCTCAACACAAGGTAATGGGACTGGGGGAGGAATGGAAGGAGGGACTAGAACAGTTCATAAGAAAAAGTGTAGAGTACAAAATATACATAAACCTCTAAATTTTCTGTATACTAATGCCAGAAGCCTGTCTAATAAAACTGGGGAACTGAAATTAGTGATGTGTGAGGAGGACTATGACATAGTGGGAATAACTGAGACATGGCTGGATGATAGCTATGACTGGGCAGTTAATGTACAGGGTTACAGCCTGTTTAGAAAGGATCGTCAAAACCGGAGAGGGGGAGGGGTCTGCCTTTATGTAAAGTCCTGTCTAAAGCCCACAGTCCGAGAAGATATAAGTGAGGGACCTGAACATGTGGAGTTACTGTGGGTAGAAATACATGGAGGCAAAACAATAATAAAATACTAATGGGAGTTTACTATAAGCCACCTAATATACCAGAGTCCACAGAAAATCTACTACTAAACGAGATAGACGAGGTAGCAAATCATAATGAGGTGGTTATTATGGGGGACTTCAACAACCCAGATATATACTGGGAAACTGAAACCTGTACATCTCATAAAGGAAACAGGTTATTGGCAATAACCTTTCCCAACTGGTTCAGGATCCAACTAGAGGGATGGCCATACTAGACTTTGTATTAACGAATAGACCTGACAGAACAACAAATGTGCATATCTGTAAAGAATAAATCAAGGCAACTGGACTTACTGTAGATTTTTTTAAACGTTTCACTCAAATGTGCAGGTTGGGGGAGACCTGGGAAATAGTAACCATAAGGTAATAACCTTCCAATTGTCATTCAAAGGAGTGTTTTTTCAGGGAGGAACAAAAATACCAAACTTCAAAAAAGCTAAGCGAGGTCATTAGCCTAACTAACTGGGACAAAGTCCTCAAAAATAAAAATACAGCCACAAAATGGGACATTTTTAAAATCATCCTAAAATCTAATTGTGAGAGGTACATACCTTATGGGAATAAAAGGTTAAGGAACAAGAAAAATCCAATGTGGATAAATAGAACTGCAAAGAAAGCAATAAGTGACAAAAAGAAAGCATTTCAATTACTAAAACAGGAGGGTAGTGAGGAAGCACTAAAATAAGGAAAAAAATAGACTATGTAAAAAAAAAATAAAAAAAAAAAAGCAGCCAAACTACAGACCAAGAGATTAATTGGCAAAGAGAGCAAAAACTAACTCTAAAATGTTCTTCAATTATATAAATGGTAAAAAGTATAAATCTTAAGGTGTCGGCCCTCTCCAGGGTACTGAGGGGGGAGTTGCAGAGAGCGATGAGGAGAAAGCAAAGCTATTAAATATTTTTTTCTCCACTGTATTCATGGAGTAAAATAAACTGTCAGATGAAATGCAGAATGTAAAAGTAAATTCCCCATTAAAAATAGACAAATCGCCAGGACCAGATGGCATACACCCCCATATCCTAAGAGAATTAAGTAATCTTATAGCCAGACCCTTATTTCTGATATTTAAGGACTCTATACTGAGAGGGAGTGTTCCACAGGATTGGTGCATAGCAAATGTGGTGTCAATATTTAAAAAGGGTCCAAAAACAGAGCCCAGAAACTATAGGCCGGAAAGTTTAACATCTGTCGTGGGTAAACTGTTTGCAGGTTTCCTAAGTGATACTGTCTTGGAGTACCTCAATGAAAATAAGCGAATAACGCCATATCAGCATGGCTTCATGAGGGATCAGTCATGTCAACCTAATTTAATCAGTTTCTATGAGGAAGTAACTTCAGCGGTGAATCAATGGATGTCGTATATCTGGACTTCTCCAAAGCAATTGACACTGTACCGCATGAAAGGTTAGTATATAAAATGAGAATGCTCGGACTGGGAGAAAATGTCTGTATGTGGGTAAGTAATGTCTGGTGTGGAGTGGGCCCGGCATGCATGCTGGTAACTGCTTTCCGTGGATATAATGGAGGCCATTTTGGCACCAAAAATGACAGAAATTCAGGCGGATCCAGCATGCATGTGGAACCTGCACTTTCTGAATTATATGATAGCAGTCATGGCACATAACAGGTAAAATTTAGTGTTAGGAACCCGTCTAACTAGAGATCCCCTTGACGTGCGGCAGACGGGCTCAAATAATTTTGTACAAAACGATTTGCCAAGCATCTCTAACTTATTAGTATAGTATTTGCAATTATGATGCAATTTTGTACTTTATTTGGTTTGCAGTGAGCTGTTGCATTGCATGTTTTGTTTAACAGTCTTGTTCTCAGCCATAGCAACGTGCCCCTGCGCTTTGGGATGTGCTGACTGACCCCCTTTTTCTTTGTAGCTTGTGCTGGAGGTGTGGCTGCCTCCTCAGTCGTGCACTCCTAACCAGCTCGTCTGCCCCATTGGCTGATTTTAATTAGTGTTAGTATATAGCTTGGCCTGCTCCCCCTCACTCACTGAAGCCATCTGGCACCAGGAGAGAGATAGTGTGTGGACTCTCATTGCAGTCTCTAGTGACCTTTTGGCGCCAGGGGTGGTGTGGAGTGGGCCCGGCATGCATGCTGGTAACTGCTTTCCGTGGATATAATGGAGGCCATTTTGGCACCAAAAATGACAGAAATTCAGGCGGATCCAGCATGCATGTGGAACCTGCACTTTCTGAATTATATGATAGCCGTCATGGCACATAACAGGTAAAATTTTGTGTTAGGAACCAGTCTAACTAGAGATCGCCTTGATGTGCGGCAGACGGGCTCAAATAATTTTGTACAAAACGATTTGCCAAGCATCTCTAACTTATTAGTATAGCATTTGCAATTATGATGCAATTTTGTACTTTATTTGGTTTGCAGTGAGCTGTTGCATTGCATGTTTTGTTTAACAGTCTTGTTCTCAGCCATAGCAACGTGCCCCTGCGCTTTGGGATGTGCTGACTGACCCCCTTTTTCTTTGTGGGTAAGTAACTGGCTCAGTAATAGAAAACAGAGGGTGGTTATTAATGGTACACACTCAGATTGGGTCACTGTCACTAGTGGGGTACCACAGGGGTCAGTATTGGGCCCTATACCCTTCAATATATTTATTAATGATCTTGTAGAGGCTTGCACAGTAAAATATATTTTGCAGATTACACTAAACTGTGTAAAGTAATTGACACAGAAGAGGACAGTATACTACTACAGAGGGATCTAGATAGATTGGAGGCTTGAGCAGAGAAGTGGTAGATGAGATTTAACACCGACAAATGTAAGGTTATGCACATGGGAAGGAATAATGCAAGTCATCGTACATACTAAATAGTAAAACACCGGGCAACATTAACATCAAAAAGGATCTAGGAATTTTAGTGAACAGCAAACTAAGCTGTAGAAACCAGTGTCAGGCAGCTGCTGCCAAGGCCAATAAGATAATGGGTTGCATCAAAAGGGACATAGATGCCCGTGATGAGAACATAGTCCTGCCACTTTACAAATCACTAGTCAGACCACACATGGAGTATTGTGTACAGTTCTGGGCTCCTGTGAACAAGGCAGACATAGCAGAGCTGGAGAAGGTCCAGAGGAGGGCAACTAAAGTAATAACTAGAATAGGGGGGACTACAGGTCCCAGAAAGATTATCAAAATTAGGGTTATTCACTTTAGAAAAAAAAAGACAACTGAGGGGAGATCTAATAACTATGTATAAATATATCAGGGGTCAGTACAGAGATCTATCCAATCATTTATTTATCCCCAGGACTGTGACTGTGACGAGGGGACATCCTCTGCGTCTGGAGGAAAGAAGGTTTTTACACAAGCATAGAAGAGGATTCTTTACAGTAAGAGCAGTGAGACTATGGAACTCTCTGCCTGAGGAGGTGGTGATGGTGAGTACAATAAAGGAATTCAAGAGGGGCCTGGATGTATTTCTGGAGTGTAATAATATTACTGGCTATAGCTACTAGAGACAGGTAAGTGATCCATTGAGTTATTCTGAGTGGGGAAAATTGGCTTCTACCTCACAGTTGTTTTTTTGTTGCCTTCCTCTGGATCAACTTGCAGGATAACAGGCCGAACTGGATGGAAAGATGTCTTTTTTCGGCCTTAAACTATGTTACAATGTGAATTGAATGAAAGGAGAATGTGAGGTTCAAGCTGACAGGAAGGTCAGGAAAAAAACAATGTATTCCAATAGTGATATGCAGAACATCATCTGAGAACATGCAGCAGAACATCAAACCTGGAAGTGGATGGTCTACAACTGCAGCTTTACAGAAAAGGCTGAGGCTACATGGCCTCTAAAAGTGGACAGCTGGTCAATCATATGAATTGTTCTTGCCTTATTCAGCAAATGATGCCGCTGACGCCTTCCTTTATCAGAATTTGAGGGCCAAGTGTTGATGCCTTGATTTTTACTTTTTAAATGTTAGTGATATGGTATTTCTTATGTAGGGTTCATTCATTAGTCAAAAGAATATTATCTTATTCTAAAAAGTTAAGGATGCCATCACATGTTTTTGCTTTCTTTAGGTAGGGGGTTTTGATCACATTTGCCGATATGAAAAAAATATGACATACGTACCACTGTGCAGTATTTTGGTCCCTCTCATAATAAAAAAAAGGTTGTAATGTGTAATTGGCAAAGTGATTGGATAAAAACAATAACCAGCAGAGAGGGCGTTTCCATGACTTGAAATAAACAAGGCTCAAGTTACCAATGTACAGCATCAATCTAGTTTTACCAGTGTGACACCCCCATATTTTCACAAAGGTGATCATATAACGCACAGGACTTTCTATGGTTGCACTAATCTCTGGTTTGTCAACATAAGAAAACAAACTGTAAGATAAACTGAGGTACGTTTTATACACTTGGCATGGTTCATGGCAAGTGGTGTAGCTCAGGAATCACCATGTTCTGGCTGGTGAAGTAATAGACGACTAAGAAGTTCTGGTCTAGATCAGTGTCTCTCAATGTTTCCAAGCCAAGTACTCCCTGGTCAAACAAAAGCCACCAAAGAAACCCCAAAACTATACCTCCAAAAAATAGTGCTTCCAAAGGAAGAAAAATGTTAGCCCAGTGTGCGTAATCCATAGGAAATGTACCACCTGGGGGACCTAGGATGTAGATAACCTTTACACAGCAATATCTTAAATTAACCAGGAGCAAGCAGCAATTATACTTCCTCAATCTGTGGAAATATACAGTAGGCCCCTTGGAACTTTCTTACCTCTACAGAAAATGCATGTCTAGACTTGTAGAAGGATCGGCACAGTTTTAGGACTTCAGAGGACATCCCCTCTCGTTTCTCGGCTCCACAGCTGGAGAGCATCGCTTTCACCAGTTTTACCCATGGGTTATCTTCTTGAGATGCACTAAGAGAAAGGGTGGAGATATCATTGGAGGAGCAAACTTATGGTAAATTCTTAAATCTGCAAGATATACAGTATTAAAACACATTTGATGGGCGACCACAGCCGTCCTGTGTTATATCTGCGTATCAAAGCGGCTTCTTATGAATATTCATGAAGGATGCCCCCACTCTGAATTTGCATGTAGGCAATTAAAGGGGCTATCCCATGATTAATATATAAAATTTGAATCAGACATCATAAAGTACATGACAGTCTCTTTCTAACAAATCTAGAACCAGCCATGTACCTCACATGGGTCCAGAGATCTCGACATTCAGTACTGTGCTAGATTGATATCAAGCTGAAAGCTCAAGGGGTGTGCCCTTTCTGCTGCAGCTCAGGGGGCCCACCTTACTGCTGCCGCTCTCTCCCTATCACAGCTCAGCAGTCAGTTAAAAGATGAAACTGAGCATGTGCGGCCATCTCAGTGAGCTGGATGAAGAAATAAGAAAAAGAACAGCAGATGGCGCTATACAGATAGATTTCAGTGACTAGGCTACATTTTTAATTACAAGCAATTACACAAGTATTCCAATCCAGGTGCTGGTTTGAAAAATGTTGAATATTTCTCATGGGACAACCTCTTTAGGCCACTTTCACATCTGTGCTTTGGTTTCCGGTTTTGAGATCTGGCAGAGGATCTCAAAACCGGACCAAAACGGTTCCATTTGATTTAACACATCAGGATGCATCCGTTCCGCTAGGATCTGACTGTGCTAAATCGAAATGGAACAAACCGGATTCATCACTAAAAAACAGATCCGGCACCACTGACTTACATTGTTTTTAGTGACGGATCCGGTTTGTTCCATTTCCATGATGGGACACAAATCCGCCGCTTGCAGTGTCTTTGTATCCGGTCACAAAGCGGAATGCTGCCAGAACTGATGCATTCTGAAAGGAGCATACCCCATTCACAAAACACTGGCCCTAAACAGAAACATTTCGGCCCGGCTTTCAGATCCTCTTCCGGATCTTAAAACTTGAATGCCAAAACGCTGATGTGAAAGTGGCCTTAAGCATCGTGTTGGGCAGGGGATACACAGTCATCGTAGCCATTTTGATCCTGGTCCTCTTGGGTCGTATGGCACCCAATGCATGCAGCTGTGTATGGGGGCACCTTAACATAGCTGACAAGGTACGGGGGCACTGTCAGGACAAGCAGGAAAGTTACAGTGGGCCCCTTGTTGATTTGAAAAGAAGGATTTTTACCCAGATCATAATGGACCTCTCTATGCCCAGTGGGCCCTGGCATCTGCTCTGCCTTACTAGCGTTGGCCTGGGCACTAAGCTGCAACTTGTCAGAGACCTGGACATTGCAGTTGCAGATTATTGTGTTACTATAGACATGGACCAACTCATGGGTATGTTATCAAGAATTCCGGGTATTGGATGCAGAATGGTTTGTAAGGTGGGCACATTGGGTCACTAAGAGCAGGCAAACACCTAATACACTGGTAGCACGGAGGAGTTTATTAGTGGTGTAGGGGGACAAAAACTTCCATAAAAGGTGGCTGTCTGATTCAAAAATGCCCTAAAGCAGCGACACTCCTGTCTGGTATTGAAAATCAGTTCCATTAAAGAGGTTTACATTTTTAACCACTTCTCGACCCATTTTAAAAATCATGGGCAGCAGACATTGACAAACACATTCACTGTAATGATCGCATGGGTATCGCCAGGGCAAAATCAGACATGTACATATGGGTTCCAAAGTAAAGTTTGAAGAAACATTAAAAAGAAATTACGAGAGTATGTGAGGGGTTACATGTTCAGCTCATTTAGGCATGAAGAGTTAAAGGGGTTCTTTGGGTTCAAAGCTGGACCCGGACATATCCACATTTTCACCCAGGCAGCCCCCTCATATGCTCTGATGCTTTCCTTTGCCCTGCGCTGAATTATGCAGGACAAGGTTTTTTTTGGGGAGATCCGGTGACGTACTAGGCTCTCCATGGATAAAGCTAGACGGAGGCTTCTGCCTAGCAGTGAGCACAGCGACATCACCTGCACTAATGGGCGGGATTTAGTGCTGCCCTAGCTTGTAAAACGGCGAGGGCAGAGCTAAAGCCCACCCATCAGAGACGGTGATGCCGCCCATCAACATTGCTAGGCGGAGGTCTCCACCTAGCAGTGTAAAAAATTCAAACAAACAGGCCTATACAGCGCAGGACAAGGGAGAGCATCAGAGCATAAAATGCTCATACCAGGGGGGCAGCCTGGGTGAAAATGGGGATATGTCGGGGTTCAGAGCTGAACCTCCTTAATAGGAGGGGGAGCTCTCTCTTGAGATCCCTGTTACTTACTGTAAAGTCTAATACCTAATATAAGTCTAATATCCTCATTTTCATTATTGCATCGGACTCATTTTGAGCCAAAAATTATTTTTTCAGCTGGTCTTATATTAAAAATCCTTAGCCCTAATTCTCAGCCTTGAGATTCTCTACTAGCAAGCTGTCTGTTTGCCCGGTGTCCTGTGAGGGAACTCAGCTGACAGCTCATATGAAGTCTTATCTCTGATTCCTGACAGCTCATAAACACTCATTACAGCTCCATTCTTATCTTACTGATGAGTGTTTTTGAGCTGTCAAGAGTTCAGAGATAAGGACGATACATAGCTGTCAGATGATGGCTGAAAGTGAACTTAAGATGTTCATTCATTTTTTCAGATCCTCAGAGTTCTTTGCCATTAGGTGCCATGTTGAACTTCTAATGACCAGTATTAGAGCGTGTGAGAGCGATAACACAAAATTTAACATACCTGCTCCCCATTCACACCTGAGACCTTGTAACACTAACAAGTCACATGACAGCGGGAAGGGAAAATGGATAATTGGGCACAATTTGGCCATTTTCACTTAGGGGTGTACTCACTTTTGTTGCCAGCGGTTTAGACATTAATGGCCGTGTGGCGAGTTATTTTGAGGGCACACCAAATTTACACTGTTATACAAGTTGTACACTGACTACTTTACATTGTATCAAAGTGCCATATCTTCAGTAATGCCCCATGAAAAGATATAATAAAATATTTACAAAAATATGAGGGGGTGTACTCACTTTTGTGAGATACTGTATTACTAGGATATGCCCTCAAGGTTAGATAGGAGCAGGTTCCAGAGGTGGTACCTGCACCTATCTTGAGAAAACGCTTCCCGAAATAAAGAACAGCACACAGCGCATGCGTGGTGTGCTCTCCATTCACTGATATGAGAGTTCCAAATACAGCCGAGCGTAGCGGTGAATGAGGAAGACACTGCGGACGCATGCGCACCTCTCCGTCCACCTCTATGGAACTGCCGGAAAAGACGAGCCAGCACTCGACTATTTTTGGAACTCCCATAGCAGTGAACACATGCTCAGCTGCCCTCTCTTCACTGAAGAGATGAATGCGTTCCAGAGATTATGCCATCAATGTGCGAGTTGGGAATACTTTTTCAATTTAATTAAAAATCTGTAATTATAAAGAGATTCCCATCCTAACAACAGCTCACTGCAGGATGCCCAAGAGTGAGCCCACCCATGTAATCACCTGGAGACCCCTTTAAAACCAAGGCTTCTTTTACAGATCCATGATAAACTGAAATTTGGACTTAGTTGACGGTATAAGTGGTGATGTAGATATATCTAAAGATCTAAATATATCTATAGATCTAAATGCACCCTGTGTGATATTTTCCACCTCCTGCTAAATTCAATCAGTCTTCACTCTGATATAGTTCACAATGTTTGCCCCGCACACTGACAAGGCTTTAAATCAATATTTAGCTTTCTCATCAGGCTGAAAAGGACAATCTAAACAGCGGAAAAACGGAGAGAACAAAATAGATGGCATGTGTGCGCTAAAATATTCTATATGATGTCATTGTAATAGCTACTCGTATTATAAAGTAAGCACGGATGTAGCAGAGGCCGGTTTGTCATTTAGTATTCTGTGCTGTGATATCTGAAGTCTAAGGCTAGTTTCACATATGCGGTAAAAGATACGGCAGACTGTTCTCTGTATATTTGCCGGGTCTCTGCCAGACTACATTATAGTTATTGGGGCTGGCGAGCATTCAGGTACCCTCCGGCAATGCCGGATCAAGAGAGCGCTGGCAGGCTGTGCTCTTACGGATCTCTTACTTCATAGGTGAAACTAGCCTAAGCTTAACTCAAAAAGTCCAGCTCTGGTATGTAAGAGGTAGTTAGATACATACAAGAGCCTAACTTTTTGAGTTTAGATTAGGCTAGTTTCACATAGGCAGTAAGAGATCCGGCAGGCAGTTCTGGCCTCGAACAACCTGATGGAGCTCTCTGGCTCTAGCTTTGTCGTACGGTACTTGAATGCTCACCAGTCCCACTATAATGGCGTCTGGTGGAGATTGCATTCCTCTTCCTTTAAAGACAGAGCCAGGTTTCGCCAGACATATTCGATAGGGTTCAAAACAGGGCTCTGGCTAGGCCACTCAAGGACATTCACAGAGTTGTCCCTAAGCTACTCCTGTGTTGTCTTGGCTGTTTAATTAGCTTTAGCATTAGCTCCAAAACAAATGATAATTTTGAGGTACGGAGGGGGACGTAATAAAACAATTTGCTCAATCCCAGGTTATAGAGAGAGTGGAGGAAGAAGAATTATCTAATGCTAATTCCTCCCCGCTAAAAGAAATATTGCTGGCAGTAAAGCAAAATAGGGATCTAAGGGTCCATTCACACATCCGTAGTGTATTGCTGATCCGCAATACACCCGGCCGGCACCCCCATAGAAATGCCTATTCTTGTCCGCAATTGCGGACAAGAATAGGACATGTTCTATTTTTCGCGGAGCAGCGGCCCGGAAGTTCGGGGACGCGGCACGGAAATGCGGATGCGGACAGCACACTGTGTGCTGTCCACATCTTTTCTGTCCTCATAGAGAATAAATGGGTCCTCACCCGTTCCGCAAAATTGCGGAATAGATGCAGACCCGTTTGAGGATGTGTGAATGGAGCCTAATACAGGACATTTCAATCCAGCTTGGATCAATTCAGAATGATGAAGTCCTGATCAGAGAGGACGTATATAGGATTCGAGACAGAGTTAATACTGTGGAGAATTCCATGGGTGCAATACAGAGTGAAATTAAAAAAACAAAAACTGAGATTTCGAACTTAAAGAAGGATCTTAATACCCTTAGAAAAAAAAGTGCTGGACCTGGAGGACAGTTCAAGGAGATGCAAAGTGAGAATGTTGGGGTTACCCGAGAGGGGTGAGGATAAGAATCGTACTCAATTTCTACAAAAGCTGATTTTGGAAAATAACATTTTCCCCCATTGATTTTAGTAGAAAGGGCTCATCGGGTCCCAGGAGGTAAATCAATCCCTGGGAGACAGCCACAGACACTTTCTGCTAAGATATTGATCTCTCGGGACAGAGATATGGTATTAAGAAGGGCGAGGGAGTGTCCTCTTGTTGTATATGATGGGAATAGATTGACTTTTTTTCCAGACTTTTCGAAGGAGATCCAAGAAAGAAGACGTTCTTAAAATTGTGGTTAAAAAGCGCTTACAAGAAAAGGACATCAAGTACTCACTTGTTTATCCAGTTAAACTTCGGATCATCTTTAAGGATGGAACTCATTTTTTTGATACGTCGGACATGGCTATGGATTGGCTTAATCGGAATAATATCTGACTAAGCTGTTAAAAAAATTTATTAAGCCGGATTAATATTTGATTAAGTTTTGTATTTTCCCTTTTGCTGTTTACTAGTAATGGTGGGGCCGGGCAGTAGTGAGAGGGGGAGGGATGGTCATATTTAAGAGATCTGTTACAGAAGGTGGAGGATCAACTGGATTGGGGGGTTAAGGGTGGGTTGTGATGCATCTCGTAGGATAGGGGGAAAAAAAAGGGTCTGTTAAAAATCTCTAGGGAGTTTTATTTTTTGATTTAATGTCAATCAGAATTTTTACTTGGACTGTTCGGGGGTTGGGGGATAGACTAAAGAGACAAGCGGAGTTTGATCTTGTGCGGAGACATCTACCAGCGATTGTTTGTTTGGTGGAGACTCATCTTTCTAAGGATACCTCCCTGCGAATCGCTAGGGGATTGGCTGCGCAGACGTATCACTCCACCTTTACTAGTCATTCTAGAGGAGAGACAGCCGTTATTCATAGGGCGATTTAATCTGCGAGGCATCCTCTGTTGATGAGAAGGGGAGATTTGTTTTCCTATATTGTAAACTTGCAGGAAAATGATGTACTTTAGATTTTGTTTATATTCCATCTCCATTTTCCTTTTCTGTGATTAATTCCCTGCTATCTTTTAGGGATCAATGGCCTGAATGTCCTTCATTAGTTATTGGGGATTTTATTTGTGTCATCAATCCTACTATAGACCATGTTTGTTTAACTAATGGATCATTAACCTTTTTGGATCATTTTTCAGATTTATATAAAGCAGAAGCTGTAATAATATTAATTCCGAAAAAAGGTAAGGATCTCTCAGATTTGGGATCATACAAACCCATATCATTATTAAATACGGATTTGACGCTTCTCTCAAGAATTCTGGCTACAAGGCTTTCTAAGGTAATTCTCTCTATTATTCACCCAGACCAGAATGATTTTATTCCAAATAAGGGTACTCGTCATAATCTCCATCAGCTGTTTACAAACATTCAGTCTCCCGGGGGGTCTCTCGCTCCATCTTGTCATTAGATGCCTCTAAGGCCTTTGACAGGGTGGAGTGGAGATTCCTCTGGAAGGTTTTGGCTAGGATGGGTTTCGGAGATAGATTTATTGATATGATTAAATTATTGTATAGATCTCCTTCGGCAAGGCTGAATGTTAATGGGATCTTGACACCTAGCTTCGATTTGAATAGGGGTATTCGGCAAGGTTGCCCACTATCTCCATTGTTATTTGATATTTATATCGAGCCTCTGGCTTTAGCTGTTAGAATGATAAAATAAAGGGTTTGGATTATTAGGGATGGAAGATTGTATTTCCCTATACGCGGACAATGTCTTATTTTTTATAGATTATACAGAAACAACTCTCCCAAGACTCATCCAAATGATTAACTAATTCGGCTGGGTTTCTGGTTTAGATAGAAATGCTTATGCCATTGGACTTTGTACGCTCCAATGAGGCTTTGCTGACTGAATGTTTCTGACACCTTTCATTATTTGGGGATGACCATATCCCCTAAGATTGAAGATTTTTTACAGCTTAACTTGATTCCACTGATAATGAAATTAAGGTAAAAAATTGGGATATGGCTGCGACTTCCTTTATCTACAGCTGATTGAGTATCCCTGGTTAAGATGGTGATTCTACCCCAATTCCTTTATATTCTTAGGAGTTCACCCATATGGATAGAGGACATATTTTTTTAACTTATGGAGAGAATTATTAATGACTTATTGTGGGGAAGGAAGCGAGTAAGGCTCAAATTGGAATATTTGCATAAACCACTGGAGCAGGGGGTTTTGAATCTCCCCTACTTCAAGGGATACTTCATTGCCGGCCAGCTATGGTTGTGTCATTAATGGCAGAAAAGTGCATTCCTTTCGACTTTGGTGAGGAGATCCTCATATAATAATATTTACTCTTCTAGAATCTGGACAAGTAATCAATCGGGAGCAGGACTATAGAAAGGCCACAAAATTATCTAAGACTTGGGGAACTATTAGATTATGGTTGGGGGTAAAAGGGCTGCTTCAATTTACTCCTCTTTGGCATAATTCTCATTTACAGGTTTTAGGCGGTATAGCTGAGGAGCAGTTTTGGCAAAAGAATAGGATTTTATATGGTACACAGGCGGTGAAGAATATAGAGATATTGCAGTTTGGGGATTTAGCACACAGGGTGGATAATTTATCGTAGTTTATATACTTTCAGTTGTGATCGGCACTTTCTAGTTTGAAGGATAAATCACTGTTAGAGATAGATGCTTCTTTTTTAAATAAGAATTTAGAACAAAGACTGAAGATTGCAAATATATATAAATTGTTTCTAAAGGCACAATTTATTAAAATCACCAGAACTAAGGGCCTGGGAGGTGGTTTGTCCAAGTATTCAATAAGAGGGATGGGGGAATATATTTTTGAGTTTAGGTTTATTATCTCATAATTGTAATCACATTTTGGTACAATTTTATATTTTTCATAGATTATATGTCACGCCCCCTATGGCTTAGAGGGTTAAGAGATAGTTCTATTTGTGGTGTGATTGTCCAGGTGTGGACCACTTACACATGTTTTGGTCTTGCCCAGAACTAAAAGAATATCGGAATGGCATTAACAACTTTCTTATCCATTCCTTTTAAAGGTATAATTTTTTATATTGAGTGATCTCTCTAAGTTCAGTACCGTATTTTTCGCCCTATAAGACGCACCTAGATTTTTGAGGAGGAAAATAAGAAAAGAAAAAAATGTGAACAAAAATGTGTGCTTTTGTTGGGTTTTGAACTAATGGTGGTCTGTGGGTGACACTGTTATGGGGGACCTGTGGGTGACACTGTTATGGGGGATCTGTGGGTGACACTGTTATGGGGGATCTCTGGATGGCTCTTATTGGGGTCTGTTATGGGGGGGGGAACTGTGGATGACACATATATAGCATCTTATGCTATGTGTCATCCACAGATCCCCCCCCCTTAATAGTGTCCCTGCGGTGTGAATCACCCCAATACAGGGGGTGGGGGTCGCATCTGGTTTTATGACGACAGCGGGGCCCGTGCAGTGACTGTATTCTACTACACAGGCCCCACTCACAGTATATAACCGTATCTATAATTGTAGGCATTGTTAATATATAAAATATATATAAAAGTATATATAAAAAAGTTCAGGGTAATAAGTGCCTGTATACCGTACTTACAAGCGCTTGGTAGCAGAGAGGAGGGAGGAGGCAGGCCAGGAGGACGGGCACTGGCAGTATGAGTCACTACGTCATGCGCCCACGCCGCCTGCTTCATTCATAAAGTGGGTAGCGCAGGCGCGTGACGTAGTGACTCACGCTGCCAGCGCCCGTCCTCCCTCCTCCCCCCTCTCTGCTACAAGCGCTTGTAAATATACAGGCGCTGATTATCCTGAACTATATTAACAATGCCTACAAATATAGATAAGATTATATACAGTGAGCGGGGCCGGTGTAGTAGAATACAGTCACTGCATGGGCTCCGCTGTCATTATAAAAGCAGATGCCGGTTCCCAGCCCCTCCTCCCTCTCAGCTGATACATCCGCCGTGTGGCATCGCGGCACGGCGTATCATTGAAAATTCGGAAAAATGCAGCATTCGCCCCATGAGACGCACTGCTACCCCCCCCCCCCACTTTTGGGGCGAAAAAAAGTGCGTCTTATAGGGCGAAAAATACGGTAGTCATAAATATCAAAACATTTTTCTACGAAGAATATTATTCTTGGTCAGACTTTTTGGGTTATGGGGAAAGAAAAATATATTAATAATGAATTCTGATTTAGTACTAAAATTTTAATTGTATTTGTTTTATCTCAATAAAGATACTATATAAAAAAAAATTATCTAGAAAAGTGTAGTCAGGTACACTGTTCTACGAAAAGGAATTCTGCAAAGTATATTATTAGATTTTTTTTTTACATGGGAGCCTATGGGTGACACCCTTGACTGTACCGTTTATTATTCAAAACTATTAATGAAATAAACTAAAAAAGGACTATTAAAATAAACTGATTTAACTGACACAGCATTTGTATTATGCGATATATGCCCCGCATGCCTATAAAATCACAGGCATCAGAGCCTTCTGTCAGGGGCATAACCCCAGGAAATCTCATAGTCATCTTTCTCAATTTAATTTAACCTTTAATTTAACAAGAACAAGAATTGACAGGTACCAGATTATGATATATTCTGGACTATATTAAGGAATAGAAGTCTGTTTCTCTATGAAAGTCTATGGGAGCCCCAATGCGAATTTCACAGACTTGCATAGACTTGCTTCTGGCTGGTCAGGTTATGAAATGGCATCCCCAAACAGAGCTCATCATTCTACGAAAAAGCAGCCGTGGTGATTGACTGCATTACCCTGTCCTTTGTACAGTTCATAAAAGTGCCAACCATAAACAATAAAATCTTGAGCGCCAAACATAAAATTAATTTAAAAAAAGTCCTACTTGGTTTAGTCATTGTGACATCCCAAATTACATTGCAGTTCTGCACTGGAAACAACTGTTGGCTTATCAGAGTTTATAGATTATTGGATGTCAGATTCAAGGAAATCCAGTGGGCACGTTATTTTAAATCCAAAAAAGCATATTTGTCAAAGAGCTGGTTTCCTCCTCGTGGTGGAGTGCCCAGACAAGTGGCAGTAAGAGTGGGTACTGACCAGTATGGTCACATTAGTGGACAGGAACATGTCCCCACACGGTCGGTCAAAAGCAGTGTGCCGCAGTACTACAGCACAGCAGGAACATGGCCATTTATTACTAAGAAAAGTTATTTGTTCCAAAAAGTGGGATTTTTTTTTTAAATAGAAGACAGAGACCTGTACTTTCCTGATTGAGGTTTCCCTTTCAATTTGCCAGCTAATTAATTAAGCCTTGAAACTCCATTCATCCTCACAGACAGAACATATTCTAAATCCCTCTCATAGTCAGCGGAAGACCTCAGGTGTACAGAGATCCGACTCATTTCTGTCAAAAACCAACAACTGACAATAAAGTATTAAGTAGGATCAAGGAACTCAAAATAATAATGACAATTACACCGCTCGCATCGTGAAGGGAATACATAAGACTACCGGACAAAGGAATAATACCAAAGGTGGAGGGACAACGGAGGATGAGGTAAAGGTGGCACATCTGTGAGCAGCTGGAGACATAATAGGCAGAAGGATTGAGGTCAGTGACCTTGAAATGAAGCCGGCTCAAGGTCACAAATTACTATGTAGAAGAAAAAATGGGAAGCGCTTCAGGAAAGAGCAGAAGTGACACCCGTATAAAAAAAACAGTAATGCAAAGGGAATGTAGGACACAAGTCCATAAACTGTCCATTGTAATGTAATGCCTAATAATCATCCTCACTGCTCTATCGGTTCAAGTAGCTTTATGGATATAGATCAATACATATACAAATGTAGCAGAGTGTGACTGTTCCTCTTGGTGCAATGGGATATTACCACAGGAGAACCTTATATCTAATAGAAAACCACAAGTATCCAAAAGAGGAAGAAACAATCTCCATTTCTATATATAAAGAGCAATTTACTGCAAGATATAAAAACAGAATTCAAAGAGATCGTCCAAATACACCTTGTGGGAGAGAAGAAGTCTCCTTCTTGAGACCACCTCTAGCCAGAGTGGAGAGTCACCGCAAGATGCAACTTCCACTTGCAACCCACCTCTCTCTACACCCACGATGTGACCTATGGTTCCAACAAATGTGGAATTCAGTTGATAAGCAGCGGGATGCTTCACCCTGTGATGCGGTCTTCAGTCCTCTTCCTCACTCACAGGTGATTAGGAGTGAAGAATAGGGAAACATAAGCCCGCTTTTGAGGGTTTAGTGGTTGATGTTCTGTAGTCAAATAAGGAGACAATTTTCTAATATATCCTGCCTTACCAACTCTGCCTCGGAAGGCATAAGATGGAGAGGTTTTAACACTATCCCCTCATAGGTAACATCTAGTAAGTGTGATCTTCTGGGCAGAAGTACTTATTAGCCATTCAAAAAACTTACAGGAGCATGCTTATTGTGTAACTTCGCTGTTGCAACACATAACAACTAGAAGATTTGGGATACATACAGAAAGGTTGTACCCTATCCCAATCTCAGCATCT
This sequence comes from Bufo gargarizans, assembly GCF_014858855.1. Lineage (NCBI taxonomy): Eukaryota > Metazoa > Chordata > Amphibia > Anura > Bufonidae > Bufo > Bufo gargarizans. Next base: position 23,118,359 of record NC_058083.1, on the reverse strand, counting down.
GGAACACTATTTGATCATAGCATGGACACCTTCAGCAGTAACTCTAATAATCCTTTTGAAAACAGGGACATTGTAATGGAAAGATTTGGATCAAAGTAGGACCTAAACCCCTACACTTGAAGGAGTTTTGGTTCCTTGTATCTCAACACAACAGAATCAGAAACTAATTATCTTGCTCAATTGAGCCAATGTCTGCCACTTACAATGCCGTTCTAACACATCTCCTGAGGCAGTTTAATCGCCTAAAAGCTACAGACATGCAACTGCAATCAACATCTTGCCTCCATGAGGTTCATGACTTCATGTTGATTGTAATAAACATATTATGCTCACTGAACACCAGGATATGCCCCCAATGTCTGATAGGTGTAGGTCCCACCTTTGGGACCCACACCTATCCTTAGAAAGGAGCCCACAAAATTCATTTCTATGGGAGTGCCGAAAATAGCAGAGTGCAAAGTCCACTGAAATGAATGGGAAGCGCACCAAACAAGTGTGGTCACCGCTCCATTCATTTCTATGGAGCTTACAGAAATAGCCAGGGCAGTGCTCAGCTATTTTCGGCAGTCCCATATAAACAAATGAAGGATGGCTCCAAGTTCGTTCATGGTGTGACCTCTCTGTTACTTTGCAGACTCTGTTCTAAGGATAGGTGTGGGTCCCAGAGGTTGGACCCACACTTATGAGACATTGGGGGCATTTACTAGTGATATGCCCCCAAAGTCCAAGATGGGACTACCCCTTTAATGCTGGAGATTCTTGAACAAGTCATTCAACTTGAGAAAGCCAGTTGGATGACTAGCGAAAGGTCTTTAAGAGAAAATAAGTGCAGATCTTACTTGTTACGACTGATATACCATGACCTAGAAGATCCTCCCCAGACAATGATAGCCCTGCTTTACCTGGGTCAAACATTAATTTTAGTGCCATAATTTTATACCTAAATAACCTTTACAAGAAACTTGTTTCCACATTACCTACCAATCCCCATAGATATGCTCCTGGAGCCATGCCTTTCATACCTTGCACTAATGAGGGCTACCAAGTCAGAAACAGTTTATGCAAGTTGATATAAAGGGCTCTGTAATGTTAGGTTGTATCTAGGTTAGACATATGCAAGTCGTAAAAGACCATGGATAAAAGGATTTGGCAGGGCTCCACTCACTACCATAAGATGAGGAATAATCCATAAGTCTTTGGGTTTTGTCATGAAAGGGATGACCGGCATAAAGTGTACAATTTTTTAAGAAGGCAATGGTTGGCAGTATATAAATCAAGGGCTTATTGGTTCCTTTACCCCATCATCACCCTACTGGTTGCCCTAATTTGATTTTAGAGAAGGGACAGAAAACATGAAATCTCAAAGGAACACTGGAACCTTAATAGTTAATTGATGAACGCCAAGATACCAACACAAAATGTTTCTTCCTAATCAAAAACTATGATTAATTATGGTGCGAAGGACCTTCCGTGAGCAGTCTATTAATTATACATAAAACCATTAATTAGATACAAAGATGGTAATTTATTGTCACCGCAAAGGGCAATAAAAAAGTGTGGATAAGTCTTTTAATGGCTCATAGTGCTCTTTGAAAGTGAGATGAAAACTCTGAATACAGGAACTTCAAAATGACTCATTAATGTTTTATGTGTCGGTAACGGGTACAGATTTTTTAAACAGATGTAATCATTTCCCTGCTACAAACAGGATTTCACAATAAAAAAATAATAATACAAAGGCAGAGATTCACAGGGGACTGCTTTTTTATAGGCCCAATGGGTACAGGAAAGTGTTGATGTAATGTAAAGATTGACCTTAGTGCATGTTAAATGTGACAAGATTTATTATATATAGTGTAAACAAAAAAATAAAATACTCAAAAATACATAGTAATAGTAAAGAGGATGATTAACCCTCATGAAAAGAAACTGTGCCCTAGATTTTTTACAAAAATGTATGAAATCACAATAACAGTACTACCACCTCCACTATCCAATGGGTGTAAACCTGACAAGGTAATTCATCCCACAACTCTCAAGCTACCCTTTAGATTCTTTAGGACTTCTACACTAGAGTAGTACTTTGGTTCCTTTTTACCGTGTATACTTTTTTGCCCAAAAAACTTTTCCTACTATTTTCTGATGGGATCAAGGTGATTAATTGTATTTTATGTTCTCACCATTCTTACAGTAGCATGGATGGCAGTATGGGAATACAATATTGTGGTACCTAATAAAGTGGAAAACCCAAAATGTGATTAAAAAAAATAGTCCAAAGACAAGTTAACAGGAATATGGTGGATCATTAGCAGCTCCACTGCTACTTATGAGACAACGGAGAAGTCCCCATATGAACTTTCTTTCACCGATATCCATGCCATGACATTTTAGCTCCATGCCCAGAGTGGGGGCATGGTTGGGGGTATTGGGGAGATGGTTAACTTATTGACAATGGTCCTCTAGCATCAGAAGATCAACAATGAGGAAATTATGCTGATGTACATGCAGAGTCCAGACACGGTGCTGATGAGAGCGTTTATAACTCATGCATTTACAGAAATCAGCAGGTCGGAAAAACACCAGGCAAAACTGCCTTTGATCGGGAGATACTGGTGGATAGTACACTTAACTTCAGCAACCAGGCAGCTGCTGCCAAGGTAAATAAATTAATGGGATGCATCAAAAGATGTATAGATGTTCATGGCAAGAACCCAGTTTTGCCTCTATACAAATCACTAGTCAGACCATAGTTGGATTATTGTGTACAAGTTTGGCCAACTGTGTAGAAAAAGGACATAGATGAAGTGGATCGGGTGCAAAGGCGATCAGGTAACTAAAGGAATGAGTGGTCTGCAGTACCAAGAAAAGTTATCAAACTTGGGATTATTCATAATTAGATCAGTTGTCTTTATTCTGAAGTACAAATATATGATTGGACAGAAAGAGGTCTTCATAATGATCTTATATGTAGGCCTCTAACCATGACAAGAGGGAATCCTCTACATCTGGACGGTAGAAAGTTTTACTATCATTATACACAGAGATTCTTTACTGTAAGAGCTGGGAGACTATGGACCTCCTGCCACAAGCTCAAGAGAACATGTCTTTCTTGAAAATGATACTATCACAAGTTACAAAATCCAGGGATTTATTGTGATCTGAGTCTGGAAGGAATTGGGGTGCCAGGCATCCACCCTTATAGGGTTTTTTTCCTTTTCGTTCCTCTGGATCAACATTGTAGGGTTAAATGTTGGACTGGATGGACCGGTGTCATATTTCAGCCTTATCAAATATGTATCAATACAAAAAATTTATACATTTCCTGATAATTATTTTCCTAAACAGTGGCACAAAACTTATCACATGCACATTGAGCAGGAACTTTATATATACATATTGTAGGAGGGTTCAAGAGATGATAGTGGATGATAGATGTGTGTCACCGGGGTTGTGTTAGCTGTGTTAGCTGCTTGACACGTTGCTATTTAGTATGGCTGTAATAGCTGATCCGGGACGGCTCTTACTGGGAGTAGTCAAAGTGCTGGGTGCTACTCCACAACTTCCAGGCCGGGTCTTGGTTTTGGGCTAAAAAAAAAAGGCAGAACTGTCAGGTGGTGTGGATTACTCCTCCCTGACAGTGGAGCTCTATCAGTCTCTGTGTTTGGACCTGGGAGTTTGGGCCTGGATTAAGGCCTGCTACCTTGTTGGTGTGAAAGCAGGTGGATTCTGATTTGTCCAAGGACCTCTTCTTTGCTGCATGGTGTGAACGAACACCAGAATCACAAGGTGACTGTTTTCCTTGAAACTGACTTTTTGTTTTGTCATTTACTTAATGTGTGAATAAACACTGAACTGTTTAATTCAAAGACTTTGTTGTTGCCTCTATACTGCGTCCGCTAACCTGCCTATCAGAGCGAATCCCCACAATACTGCAAGTCATTCTCAAAGCAAGAATGATATGCTTGGCATTTACAATGCAAATATAGAAAAAGAATAGTAATAAAAATCATCTCATACGAGTCAAAGATGGTGTACATCTGCAGATATTGTCCCCATGAACAGGATGAATAGACATATGAAGCTCTGGAGCAATGCCCTTATAGAAGTACTTTTATGCTTTATTTACGTCATTTTCCAATGACAACTGCTGAAAAATACATATGTAACTTGTTCCCATATATGATATGAAGAACAGACATCAGTAAGATCATTGGACCTGGTTTTCCAGTGTCATCACTACCAGCACTGAAGTCTTAGGTACTTACAACTTAAAAAGACGAGGCTGAGCGGTGTTATGATGAATCAATGGTGCACCCAACAGAGCGGTCCCACCGACAGTGTACCGAAAACCTTATTTTCATAAAAATAAAAAGAAGCATTTCTCCGATTCAGAGGACCAGATTTTTACTATAATGGTATGGTTATGTTTCGAGGCACCTACCCTATATAGAAACTGATTTTGGGGGTGACAGACTCCCTTTAACTCAGAGAAGCGAAGGTATTAGAAACTATCAGATCAGATCATCATTTTTAGTTGGCTTTCTCCTTTAAAATTCCAAAAATTCCATCCATCAGTGTGTCCAGATAAAAGACTATGGGGGTAATTACTCACGCCATTTACTGCAGAATGTTGGTGAAAATTAGAGCCAAATTTTGCTGCACCCCAAAAAATTTGCAACTTTCTGCAATTTCATGCCACACTGGCCGCTTTTAAAAAATGGATGGAAAAGCGATATCACACCAGATAATTTTGCTAAAAATACGGCAATCTTGGGTGGAGCACAAAAACTGGATGCTGTGTTCAAAGATGCAACAAACTTATCAAACAATGGTAAGTGTTTGATAAATTTGACGCAAATTATGGCAAAGTGATAAATTCACATTATTGATCATGTGTTATTGAGCTCTAAGCTAGGGATGATGACCATGAACCTACAATGGAATGAAGAAAAGTTATGCCGTTTACACTGATTATCCATTGACAATGGCACTCGTCAGAGGGTGGGATATATTAGGCAGTTAGTTCTTGAAGCTGATGTGTTCGAAGTAGGAAATATGGACAAGTGTAGGGATTTGAGTGTCTTGACAATGGTCAAATTGACGAATGGATGTCAGAGCTTCTCCAAAATGGCAGGTCTTGTGGGTGTCTTCCTGGTACGCAGCGGTTATTCCCTGTCAAAGTGTCCCAAGGAAGCACAAGGGGTAAATTGGTGACACCCAAGTCACACTGATGAGCTAACCTGTCTGGTCTGATCCCACAGAAAATCGCTTAAAAAGTTGAAGGGAAACTGTGACTAGCTTCATGCTGTGCTATCTGAGAGTAACATACAGTAAGTTAGGGTCAGAAACCCTGATTCAAATTCAGGTCACTTACTTTTTTTCGCCCAGTCATTTTCTTAAAATTCCTGATGAGCAGCGGATTCTGAGTGCCGGAGTCTGCACTCTGGCCAGGAGATAATGATCCTGACCAGAGGACCCTGATTCTATTAAAGGAGCGATGCCAAGATTGTAGCTTGGATAGAGGATGAGTATCTGATCAGTTGGGGTTTGACTGCTGGGACTGTCACTGATCTTGAAAACAGGGGTCCAGTTCCCCCATATGTAAGAAGTGACAAATGATGTCCCGCAATTTGTTCTGGGACTGCCAAAGATATCTGAGTGTAGAAAGTGAACTGAGTGGCAGCACAAAAGCACAACCTGGTGTTCCAGTCATATGAAGGAACTCGACCCATGTTCTCAGGATCGTGGAGGTCTAAATGGTCAAACCCCCATTGATCAGATACTTATCCCCCAATCCTGTGGATAGATGATAAGTTAACAACACAGAACAACCCCTTTAAAGGGGTTGTCCCACGAAAATGAATCTACAGTTTTCAAACCAGCACCTGGATCTGAATACTTTTGTAATTGCATGCAATTAAAAATGTAGTATAGCCACTGAGTTACTAAATAAAATGTATCTGTATAGCTCCACCTGCTGTTAGTTTTTTTTCTTATTTCTTTGTCCTGCTCACTGAGGTGGCCGCACATGCTCAGTTTCATCCTTCAGCTGCCTCCTGAGGTGTTATAGGGAGAACCGAGACACGCCCCCTGAGCTGTGATAGGCAGCACATGGACACGCCCCCCTCAGCTGCAGAAGAAAAGACACTCCCCTTGAGCTGCCAGCTTGATATAAATCTAGCAGAGCAATGAATGGGGAGATCTCTGGATCCATGTAAGGTATAGGGCTGGTTGTAGCTTTGTTAGAAAGAGGTTATAATGGACACTATGATGTCCGATTTTTTTTTTTATATTATTCATGGGATAACTCCTTTAACCATGAAAATGGACAATACAATAACATAATTTTCAGCGGAGCCAATGGACTGGATGACCACACTCGCTGATGATGCAGGCTGGGTGACCTGCAGTGGAGAATAATTTGGCCGCAGATGATACTTGACAGTTCTTTTCCTTTCAATTGAAAAACCTTTCAGACAGAAAGCAATGCCCACAGACTGCTCCTCGAAAGATCAGAAATGTATTCATTTTACATCAAACAGGAAAAAAAAGAATAGACTCTGAAACAACCCAGCTTGGAGGAATTTTTGGGGTGGTGCTGAAAAGGGCATAATATACAGTAATTCGTTTTTTTTTTTTTTTTTTTGTTTTTTTTTCAAGAGAAACTGCCCCTTAACTTCAGTAAAGATGAAGCGTTTATAATCCCTACAGGGAGTCTATTTCCTTAGTTCAAACAGAGCGGAGATCAATGGCAGAGAGAAAGTTTCAGTGGAAAGAGTTAGTAACTCGCTTCCACCCCACCACTGACAAGTGAAGAATGACACTTCGTGCTGAGTAGCCTATAAAAAAAAGTTAATTCCGACACTCACCTTGAAGCACAGATAAAAGGCTGAATGATTGCTGATGGTGGAAAGAGCGGGCAGAGAGTCTGGCTCTAAATCATGGAGTGTTCAGCTAAACCATAAAAGAACACAACCCCTCCAGCGCCCCTCATCTTGCCAATGTTTGTTAAGACTGTTAACCCCTAATCCTCACCTGTCTTATTTTAACTTTTTTCTCTTGAGCAGTAAGAGCAGGTGCTACAATGGTGGGGAATAAAATTTAAACCGCACTTTAATGAATTGATATAATACATATCTACTTTTTATATATCCAAATTTTGCATGCTGATAAATTCTTGTGAACACCATACAGTGCAGATGAGGTTGAAGCAGATAGCAAAATTATATACAAAACTGTAAAACTGGGTATAATGATTTTGCTTTGCTTCCTTCAACGGTGGTTACTTTTGGGGTAGGAACACACCTAGTTTTTTGGAGGAAGCTTGGAGACAGATTTTCCTGCAGGTTTTTCAGTTAGAAGTGTATTAGTAAGGGAATGGAAATATAAAGAAAGGAATTGCCGCACTTTTTGCTCTATAAGACACACTTTATGTCCTCTAAAGGTGGGGGAAAATGGCAGTGCGTGTTATGGAAGCAAACACTAGTACACAGTAGGAAATGGGAGTGGTGAATATAGCTCTCCCGATGCTGGATGTACTGGCCTCTCCCTGGTCTTCTCCAAGCACCTCACTGCAATGTCCTGACGTGCGATGTTAGGTCACAGTGCAGCAAGGCACCCAGAGAAGACCAGGAAGAGTCGCTGAATCTGCAGAATGGTGACGAGGCTGCAGAGGTAAATTAATTTACTTACATCTGATGGAGGTCTGATCTGAGATCTAATAATGAATAGGGGTTTGATCTGAGGTCTAATGCTGAATGGGGGTCTGATCTGTGGTCTAATAGTGAATGGGGGGGGGGGTCTGATTTAGGGTTTAATAATAAATGGGGGTCTGATCTGAGCTCTAATAATGAATGGGGGTCTGATCTGAGGTCTAATAATGAATAGGGGTCTCAACTGAGGTTCAATAATGAGGATTGAGGGTCTGATCTGAGGTCTGATGATGATTGAGGGTCTGATCTGAGATCTGATGAAGATTGGAGGTCTAATCTGAGGTTTGATGAAGATTGGGGGTCTGATGTAAGGTCTAATAATGAATGGGGGTCTGATCTGAGCTCTAATAATAAATGGGGGTCTGATCTGAGCTTTAATAGTGAATGGGGACTGATCTGAGGTCTAATAATGAATAGGGGTCTGACCTGAGGTTTAATAATGAGGATTGAGGGTCTGATCTGAAGTCTGATGAGGATTGAGGGTCTGATCTGAGATCTGATGAAGATTGGAGGTCTAATCTGAGGTTTGATGAAGATTGGGGGTGTGATTAAGGCTCCTTTCACACCTGCGTTCAGGTGTCCGCTCGTGAGCTCCGTTTGAAGGGGCTCACAAGCGGCCCTGAATGCAGCCGTCTGGCCCTAATGCATTCTCAGTGGAGGCGGATCCACTGAGAATGCATCCGTCTGCCAGCGCTCAGCCTCCGCTCCGCTCAGTGAGCGGACACCTGAACGCTGCAAGCAGCGTTCGGGTGTCCGCCTGGCCGTGCGGAGGCGAGCGGATCCGTTCCGACTTACAATGTAAGTCAATGGGGACGGATCCGCTTGAAGATGACACCATATGGCTCAATCTTCAAGCGGATCCGTCCCCCATTGACTTTCAATGTAAAAGTCTGAACGGATCCGCTCAGGCTACTTTCAGACTTAGAAAAATTTTCTAAGTAATAATGCAGACGGATCCGTTCTGAACGGAGCCACCGTCTGCATTAATATGAGCGGATCCGTTCAGAACGGATCCGATCGGACGCAGGTGTGAAAGTAGCCTTAGGGGTCTGATGAAGAATGGCCATCTGATTTTGGGGTCTGATCTGAGGTCTGATGAAAATTATTTTCTTCCTCTAAACCCTTGGTGCATCTTATAGAGCAAAAAATATGGTATATTTCTCCTTCCTGCTGGATTCAGGTACTACCATGCCAGAATCTTTCACCTCAATGACATCACCATAAATTTACCATTCCCTGCCATTCATAAACAAACTATACATGTCTCACTTCCCTTGATGAAAAGGCAAAATGACTTGTGTGCCAAAGGATGGGTGGAAGACGTAGGGAATAAGCTCATGTACTAAGGCAGACACATTTGGGAAAGGAGATTGTCTGTGAATATATTCACATGCTCATAATTTGGTCAATATCCTAACTATATAAATGTTTCTGAGATGATTGTCTTAGGTACATGGCTTAACTGTGGTGCCTGGGGCCCACCAGTAAAATTAATTCTGGGGGCCCACTGTAAAGTTACATGTAAATTTGATCTGCTCACACAGCGGCAAGATGCTACAAGATGATTATGGGAGCGCCTGCAGTGACTTTTGGAGGAAAGCTTCCTGGGGCAATCGGATGCTATTTGTAGTGCAATCAGTGTTATTTTACAACAGTACTTGATTGAGTGTCTACTAAAGATTTTTGCATCTGAGGTGTGCTGATTTTAATTTTTTACATCAGTCATGGCATAGCCCCTTCAAAGTCCCTGTATCAAAGTTACACCCCTCTCAGGCCCTTCAATAGATATACCACAGTGTACTAAATAGTTTTCCATAGCGTGTTACTTTAAATGTTGAATATTTCAAAAAGAGGCTAGTCCACATTTAGTGTTGCAAACACTCCTGGTTATGTTAATTTACTGTCAAGGGATCAAAGGTTCTTGTCACCATCATGATCTAAAATCTATAACCCTACTGTCTGTCCAAACAGAAATAGCTGTCAAGTTGATTCTGGTGACAGAGCCTCTAAAATAAAATTCCTTTTCTAAAGGGATTATCACATGATTAAAGGGGTATTCCGCTTGTTTCAAGTTATCCCTTATCAAATCAATGGGACACCCCTTGATTAACGAGAACGGGGGACCTGTACACCCTGCAGCCCCCCTGAAATGAACAGAGGTGCGTGTGGCCACTCCATTCATTTCTATAGGAATTCTGGAGCTAGCCGAGCGCTGTTCTCGGCAATCTCTGGAACTCCCATAGAAATAAACCGGAATACCCCTTTAATTATGGGATAATCCCTTTAGAAAAGGAATGTGATTTTAGAGGCTCTGTCATCAGGATCAACCCTATACAACCAGGCTTATAGCCTGGCAGGGTTAATTAGGCTGATTAAATTGATACCTTTATTTTTAGTGTTGGTGGTGGCGTTCAGGAGAAATTCAGACTTGCAAATGAGCTAATCAAACAAAAGGAGCCAGGCTTAAATGCTCAAGCGACGCCCCTGGTGCTAAATACTAACAACTCTCTCTAAAAACAGCCCCCCCCCCCCCCCTCTTAGATTGACAGCGCTAGACTTCAGGGATAGTGCTGAGATCATGTGCCTGCTCAGAAGCTCACTAGAACGGCGAGTGCGCAGAATGTTTTTGGCTTCTTCCAGAGAAGTGAAGATGAATACTGCGCACGCGCTGTTCACCTCATAGAACCCAGAAGTGCAGCTACGCTCGGCTTCAGGTGAAGCTGGCTATTCATCTGGTCGGAGGGCATGTTCAGATGGAAAGAGGTGTTAGTATTCAGCACCAGGGGCGTTGTTGGAGCAGTGCTCATACAGCTTAAGCTCGCCTCCTGGTGCTCGAATAGCTCATTTGCAAAGGAACAAAAGTCTGAATTTCTCCTGAATGCCGATACCTAAAGTGAAAATAAAGGTATCAATTTAAACAGCTTCATCAACCCTACCAGGATACATGGTATAGGGTTGATTCTGATGACAGAGCCTCTTTAAAGTTTCTCAGATGGCACACAGTATGACAATGCTTAGGGGCTCTATATGTTGCCGGGCATCCAGCAGAAAAGGATATTTAGGAGGAGCACTGTGCTAAGAGTTGCATCAGTTGCATCTCAGCCAATCATCAAAGGTGCAAGAACACTCCTGGCAATAGTCCACAATACTCCTCTCAAATGTTCTTTTCAGATGGATGCCAGGCACAGTACACTGCTCATAGTACAGGGAGACCATAACGCAAACTCATACTTATTATAAACCCAAAGATGACATACAAGTTACCTAATCGCACATAAATCAAATTGTAGGATAATACTATACAGTATGTATACTGACTGACCATAAACCCTACAGGGAAATTTCCCAATGGGCCAATGCCCAGGGGGCTGCCCGAGCCCTCTAATGCTCTAAGCATCAATGTAGGAGCATCAGGTACTTATGCACCTGGCCTATGGCTATCCTCCTGATTTCAACTGTATAATTGTCCTCCGGACGGTGATACAGTTGAATACTGTGGTGAAGGCGGCGGTATTTTGTGCTGAACTGTTATATTTGCTTCTGCTGGGGCAGTGTTTTGAGCTGCAATACAGTACTGCAGGCCCTGCCTACTTGTGTTGGCCAGCCATCTGTCAATTTGTCCCCGCCTACACCATGGGGCCACGTTTATTTATTTATTTTCCACTTTAATTTCCCTGTCGGCCAACGTGTACGTCATATGATACTATAAAAGTGGAGCAAGGTGCAATAGTATTAGTGGAATAAGTCATTTAAAAGCTATGTACACCTTTGGAGGCAATTTTTTTCAAGATTGCATTTTACTCATTTTTGGCTAAAAATATTTTTTTTAAATTCACCTTTATTAAAAATATTGAGCCGTTCTGTCACTAAGGGTTAACAGTTTTTTCTAGCTGTGTGACTGGTATTTTCACTTTGTGCCGGTCATCTAATAAACACCTATTTAACCCCTTAGGGACACAGACTTTTTACACCTTAGGACCAGGCCATTTTTTGAAAATCTGACCAGTGTCACTTTAAGTGATGATAACTTTAAAACTCTTTGACTTATCCAGGCCATTCTGAGATAGTTTTTTCGTCACATATTGTACTTCATGACACTGGTAAAATAAAGTTAAAAACAATATTTTTTTTTTGCATAAAAAAAATGTCAAATTTACCAAAAATTGGGAAAAATTAGCAAATTTCAAAGTTTCAGTTTCTCTACTTCTGTAATACATAGTAATACCCTTAAAAATTGTGATGACTTTACATTCCCCATATGTCTACTTCATGTTTGAATTATTTTGGGAATGATATTTTATTTTTTGGGGATGTTACAAGGCTTAGAAGTTTAGAAGCAAATCTTGAAATTTTTCAGAAATTTACAAAAACCCAATTTTTAGGGACCACTACAGCTCTGAAGTCACTTTGCGAGGCTTACATAATAGAAACCACCCAAAAATGACCCCATTCTATAAACTACACCCCTCAAGGTATTCAAAAGTGATTTTACAAACTTTGTTAACCCTTTAGGTGTTGCACAAGAGTTATTGGCAAATGGGGAGGAAATTTGAGAATTTCATTTTATTGCCTAATTTTCCATTTTAACCAATTTTTTCCACTAACAAAGCAAGGGTTAACAGCCAAACAAGACTATCTTTATTGCCCTGACTCTGCCGTTTACAGAAACACCCCATATGTGGCCGTAAACTACTGTACGGCCACACAGCGGGGCGTAGAGTGAAAGGTGCGCCGTTTGGTTTTTGGAAGGCAGGTTTTGCTGGACTGGTTTTTTGACACCATGTCCCATTTGAAGCCCCCTGATGCACCCCTAGAGTAGAAACTCCATAAAAGTGACCCCATCTAAGAAACTACACCCCTCAAGGTATTCAAAACTGATTTTACAAACTTTGTTAACACTTTAGGTGTTGCACAAGAGTTATTGGCAAATGGGGATGAAATTTGAGAATTTCATTTTTTTGCCTAATTTTCCATTTTAACCCATTTTTTCCACTAACAAAGCAAGGGTTAACAGCCAAACAAGACTGTATCTTTATTGCCCTGACTCTGCCGTTTACAGAAACACCCAATATGTGTCCGTAAACTACTGTACGGCCACACAGCGGGGCGTAGAGTGAAAGGTGCGCCATATGGTTTTTGGAAGGCAGGTTTTGCTGGACAGTTTTTTTGACACCATGTCCCATTTGAAGCCCCCCTGATGCACCCCTAGAGTAGAAACTCCATAAAAGTGACCCCATCTAAGAAACTACACCCCTCAAGGTATACAAAACTGATTTTACAAACTTTGTTAACCCTTTAGGTGTTGCACAAGATTTAATGGAAAATAGAGATACAATTTCAAAATTTCACTTTTTTGGCAGATTTTCCATTTTAATATTTTTTTTCCAGTTACAAAGCAAGGGTTAACAGCCAAACAAAACTCGTTATTTATGGCCCTGATTCTGTCGTTTACAGAAACACCCCATATGTGGTCGTAAACCGCTGTACGGTCACACGGCAGGGCGCAGAAGGAAAGGAATGCCATACGGTTTTTGGAAGGCAGATTTTGCTGGACTGTTTTTTTTGACACCATGTCCCATTTGAAGCCCCCTGATGCACCCCTAGAGTAGAAACTCCAAAAAAGTGACCCCATTTTAGAAACTACGGGATAGGGTGGCAGTTTTGTTGGTACAAGTTTAGGGTACATATGATTTTTGGTTGCTCTATATTACACTTTTTGTGCGGCAAGGTAACAAGAAATTGCTTTTTTGGCACCGTTGTTTTTTTGTTATTTACACCATTCATCTGACAGGTTAGATCATGTGGTAATTTTATAGAGCAGGTTGTCACGGACGCGTTGATACCCAATATGTATACAATTTTTTTTATTTATGTACGTTTTACACAATAATTTCATTTTTAAAACAAAAAAAATGTTTTAGTGTCTCCATAGTCTAAGAGCCATAGTTTTTTAAATTTTTGGGAAATTATCTTAAGTAGGGTCTCATTTTTTGTGGGATGAGATGACGGTTTGATTGGCACTATTTTGGGGTGCACATGACTTTTTGATTGCTTGCTATTACACTTTTTGTGACGGAAGATGACAAAAAATGGCTTTTTTTACACCGTTTTTTTTTTTTTTTTTTTACGGTGGTCATCTGAGGGGTTAGGTCATGTGATATTTTTATAGAGCCGGTCAATACGGACGCGGCGATACCTAATATGTATACTTTTTTTTTATTTATGTAAGTTTTACACAATGATTTCATTTTTGAAACAAAAGAAATCATGTTTTAGTGTTTCCATAGTCTAAGAGCCATAACTTTTTCAGTTTTTGGGCGATTATCTTGGGTAGGGTATGATTTTTGCGGGATGAGATAACGGTTTGATTGTTACAATTTTGGTGTAGATGCGACTTTTTTGATCACTTTTATTACCTTTTTTGGGAAGTAAGGTGGGCAAAATTCCAATTTCATCATAGTTTTTAATTTTTTATTTTTATGGCGTTCACCGCTCGGGTAAAGTAACATTACCGTTTTATAGATCAGGTCGTTACGGACGCGGCGATACCAAACATGTGTAGGGAATTTTATTTTTTTCATTTTTAATCAGTGATAAATGTGTTTTTTGATTTTTACTTTATATTTCACTTTTTTCACTTTTTTTTTGACCCAGACCCACTTGGTTCTTGAAGATCCAGTGGGTCTGATGTCTGCATAATACAGTACAGTACAATATATATTGTACTGTACTGTATTTTACTTACACTTTGTCTGAACAGATCTATGCTTTCAGTACAGATCTGTTCAGAACCATGGACAGCAGGACGCCTGAGAAGGCGTCCTGTTGCCATGGGAACCTTCCCCGTCTGCTCAGTAGTGGCCAGAACTGCGCAGACGGGGAAGGGTAAGGACGGGGCTTGGGGGGCTGCCTGGAAGCTCTCTCCCTCTCCATTCGGGGGACTGCAAAGGCACAGCAGCCCCCCGATCGGAGAGGGAGGGAGCTCCCTCTTACTGTTAACCTTTTCCATACAGCGGTCCGTACGGACCGCTGTATGGAAAGAGTTAAACGGCTGACATCGCATCACCGATGTCAGCCGTTTATACCAGGGTGCCAGCAATGTGCTGGCACCCTGGTATACCCACTAGACGCCAACGATTACGCAATGGGAGGCGGGCGGGGGATCGCGATCCCGCCTCCCGCACCGCCCGCACCCCTCCCCCTCCCACCGTGCTCAGGGACCGCGGGGATCAGAAACTGCAGAAATCGCAGCAAACCGCAGGTCTGAATTGACCTGCGGTTTGCCGCGATCGCCGACATGGGGGGGTCACGAGACCCCCCCGCGCATTTAGCCTAGGTGCCTGCTCAATGATTTGGCACCCCGGTCCCGTCGCAGACTTTACCAGAGCTCTTCAGACAGACCAGGCAGACTGTCATGGCGGACGCACCTTCGGAGCCCACCAGTCCTGCTTCATCGGACGGTAGCGGTCTCACAACAGACACGGCGGCTCCGGCTACGGGTCAGAACGACTTATACAAGAATATAGCGGCCCTGTTCAAAACGGAGTTATCCCAAGCCGTTACCGAATTTTCCCGCCAAATTCAGGACCTGGGAAATAGAGTCTCCGACATGGAGACTAGAATGGATGACATGTCGGACGCCTTGGAGCGCGACAAGGAGGACTTAGTCTCCCATGATGCCCACCTGATTGAATTGGAACTTAAACTCGAAGACCTCGAGAACAGATCCAGGAGGGGCAATCTGAGGGTCAGAGGCCTCCCGGAGTCCTTCAATGATCTGCAAGCCACCCTCACCACACTGTTCGTCGCCCTGCTACCACAGACTGAACTCAGTCTCCTCAAGATGGATAGAGTTCACAGGGCCCTGGGGAAGCCTCGTACTCCGGACCTACCCAGAGATGTAATTCTTAAGTTCCATCATCCGGAAATGAGAGACAGAATCCTGCATGCGGCGAGAGACTTACCTGAACTCCCTGGACTTCCAGCCTCAGTACATCTGTATGCGGATTTGGCGCCGTCCACACTTCGTAGACGCCGGGAGATGAGACCAGTCACACAGTCCCTGCAGAAAGCTCACATTCGTTACAGGTGGGGATTCCCCTTTAACCTGTCGTTTCAGCTGAACTCTCGCCTCCATACAGTCCATTCATCGACGGAGGGGTTGGAGGTCCTGCAGAGAGCAGGGATACCCTGCGAACCTCAAGTCCAGTTACCCACATCGCCGAAGCCTCAAAGGCCAGCTAGAGTTTGGACCAAGGTTCCTGCAACCCCGAGTGGATCGAGCAGATCGAGAAACACATGAGCTACTCCCTACAGGATTTTGGCAAGGTTTTATTTTGCTGTTTGCGGTCTCTTAGGGGTCCCATGTTGTTTTTCCCCTTTTAGATGGCACGAGGCCAACCCTCTTGAATCAGGGGTTCGATAATGTGGTTTATCATGTTGTCCCTGTTTATGGGTTTTTGTGAGAGAGTAAGGCGAGTCAAGTACGAGCTGGTTCTCTGCTCACTCTTCCCACTTACGATAGCTTTTTGTTTAGGGCCAATCAGCCCTACTTTTTGTTTTACGTTATTCTATGTTATTTTGGTATGTAACTGTACGGTTCTATGCTTCTTGGAGACGCGGCATGGAGTTTCATGCTATGAGGTCCTGGAGGGAGGTACTGCTGGGGTGCGATTGTCCCTGGGGGCGGATGAGATCAGGCTTCACTATTACATTGCTCCAACCCCGATACCATGTGTAAGATACTAACACACAATGTGAAGGGTATTAATTCCCCACGGAAGAGGAAAACAGCATTCTCCATTTATGTTAAACACAAGCCGGATGTCATCTGCCTCCAGGAGACTCATTTCACTCCCACATCCCACCCTAAGTATTTTAATCCACAGTATACTACTTTCTATTCCTCCTCATTCACTTCAAAAAGTAGGGGTGTGGTGACACTGTTGAAAAACTCCTTCCCTTTCACTGTATCCCAAACTTGCATAGACCCGGAAGGGAGATACGTTATTTTACTGGGAGCATATAGGGATGAGTCTCTTTGCCTGGTCAACTCGTATGCCCCTAATGAAGATCCCATTACCTTTTTTGAGAGGGTTGGAAAAGTGATTGCATCCCTAACTTTCCATAAACTAGTGTGGTGTGGGGACTTTAATTTTGCTTTCAATCCGGTGCTAGATCGCTCCTCCCCACCTTCTACCTTGAGACCTATAGCGCAGACGAATAAGATCCAGCGAGTCTTACAGTCCTTGGCCCTAGCTGACACCTGGCGAGAACACAATGGCGCACAGAGAGGTTATACTTTTTATTCAGCAGCTCATAGGGTGTATTCACGCATAGATATGATTTTATCTTCCACCTCCCTTCTCCCCTACATGTCCTATTCCAGACATGTAGTGTCCTCATGGTCGGATCATGATATGGTTATATCGGATTTTACGGTTCCACAGGTCAGTCCGGTTCCGTTTCACTGGAGGCTAAACGAGTCACTTCTGACTCATACGACACAATTTGCTCAAATTAAAGATGACCTCTCAAACTTCTTGTCTGAGAACGTCTCTCCTGAAATTAATCCCATGACTTTGTGGCTGACACACAAGGCATTCATGAGGGGAAGGCTGATAGGTTTAGCCTCCAGGAGAAAGAAAGAGCGAACCCAGGCTCAGGTTGGGCTGGAAGCAAAGCTGAGCAGACTGGTATGGGCTCATCAGAGATCCCCGTCCCTCTACCTACTAAAGGCCATTAGAGATGTCAAAGTACAACTTAATATGATACTTACAAATTCCACTGAAAAGGCCCTTAGATGGACAAACTCCTTCTATTACAGGTACGCCAATAAGCCAGATAAACTTTTAGCCAGCCAACTTAAAAATAAGCAGAAGATCAACCAGGTATTTAAAATTAGTACGAGGTCAGGTCAGACCACCTCCAATCCTGACACAATCTATGCTATGTTCCAGGAATTCTATACGCGCCTTTATTCAGCTCCCCTAGGAGACTCTGGATCAAAGATAAATGAGTTTTTATCGTCGGTCCGTCTCCCTGTTCTGCCCTTGGAGTCCCAATCGGAACTTAATAAACCAGTCTCAGCGGAAGAAGTACAATATGTTATCAATTCCTTAAAGTTAGGAAAAGCCCCAGGTCCTGACGGCTATTCAGCCTTATACTACAAAAAGTTTGCCCCACTACTTATACCACATATAGTTAATTATTGCAACTATTTGATGCAAGGATCTACCCCTCCAGGAGAATTCTTAAAGGCTTCTATTACTGTCATACCCAAGCCCAACAAAGATCCTCTTCTCACTGCCAACTATAGGCCGATCTCCTTATTGAACATTGACAACAAACTCTTCACTGCTATCCTGGCCGGTAGACTCAACAGATATCTCCCAAGTCTTATTAATAAGGATCAAGTGGGTTTCATACCTGGCAGGGAAGCCCCTGATAACATCAGAAAAATACTTAACATTATCCAGTACTCCAATAGGTGCAAAATCCCACTAGCCTTATTGGCCCTAGATATAGAGAAGGCCTTTGATTCTGTTACATGGTCGTATCTATATGGGGTTCTTTCGACAATGGGAATCAAAGGTCCCTTCCTGGCCGCTATTCAAGCTCTATACTCCAATCCTGAAGCTCAACTTAAATTACCCTCCACCAGGACCTCTCCCATCCCCATTAGAAGGGGAACTAGGCAGGGGTGCCCCCTATCCCCGGCCCTATTTGCCCTAGCCATTGAACCACTAGCAGCCCATATAAGATCCCATCCAGATATTACAGGTCTGAATATCGGGGGAACAGAATATAAACTTAATTTATTTGAGGATGACCTTATGTTAACCGTCACTAACCCCATTATATCTTTTCCCTCGCTACTGAAGCTATTGGACTCATTTTCCAAAGCTTCGGGCCTCTCCATAAATCATGCTAAGTCTGACTTACTTCTTTGTAACACCCCTTCTTCTACTAGAACACTGCTCACTCAAAATTTCCCTTTCCAATATAGACCCCGATATCTCCCATATTTGGGAGTGATGCTGCCGAACACTCTAGACTCAGCATATAGGATTAATTACCTGCCCATGTATAAAAAAATACGTCAGGACCTGAGGAACTGGCAATCCCTCCAAGTATCTTGGGTGGGAAAGATAAATATCTTTAAGATGGTTGTCCTCCCGAGACTCCTTTATTTATTCAGGGCCTTACCGATTCCAGCTCGGGTTGGGGACCTGAGGGCAGTCCAGGGAGATGTTCTGAGATTTATATGGGCTAATAAACGTCCGCGTATATCCAAGGCTGTGATGTGCAGGCATAGGTCTCAGGGGGGGCTATCAGTACCGGACTTAGTAAAATATTACCAGGCGGCTAGGCTGGCTCAAATGTTCCTGACCCACTTGAAACCGCAGGATCATCCCCTATGGGTCCCACTTGAAAGTGCAGTCCTTCTCCCTTACACATGGAAAGCTCTGGTCTGGAATACTGCTCCCATCCCTCCGGCAGTTCGTAATAATTCCCTTCTGACCTATTACTCACTGATCCTCTGGAGGTCGGTTAGGTTTAGATTTTCCCTGCAATCTAGGCCTTCGCCCTTATTGACCATAGTGGGTAACCCGGCTTTCCTTCCAGGCCTAGAGAGCAATAACCTTAGTTGGTGGTCATCTAATCAACTATGTACCCTTCACAAACTCCTGGTGAGAGGCAAATTGTTATCCATCTCAGACTTTAAAGAGAAATACACACCTCCTGTAGGTGGCTACCTTTTCATGAACCAGGTTTTCTCTTATTTTAGGTCCAACCTGATACCAGACCGTAGTGTAGAGTTTTCTCCCTTTGAGCGCTCTATTACCTATTCGCTATACCGGCAGGGTCTCCTTTCAAGAATGTATGCAGCCCTGAATTCCATTCCCGAAGGTCATAAATTAGAATATATGAAGGCGTGGGAGAGGGACCTGCAACAGGAATTCTCTGCCTCTAGATGGTCTCAGCGCTCACTCACTCTTACGAAGGGTTCTTGGCAGGTTACCCTGGCGGAAACTTCCATCAAAGTGCTGCATAGAACCTATATGGTACCAGCAAGGCTCCATACGATTTACCCTGAGGTTTCCCCCTTATGCTTTAGAGGTTGTACAGAGGAGGGAACCTTACTTCATACGTGGTGGTCATGCCCTGTGGCCGAAAGGTTTTGGACCCAAATAGTAGACTTGATATCTGCTGTTTTGGATTGTAGTTATCCACGTACACTGCCTATGTGCATTCTGGGAGATAAACCTCATTGGCTGCCCTTTGCCAGATTCAAGCTTTCCCAATATATTCTGCTGGCTGCGAGAATACACTTAGCTTTTAAATGGCGAACTGACTCGCTATCTTACCAGTGTGTTATAGACAGGGTAAATAAAATAATGGTCTTTGAAAAGTTATCAGCTATACGCACAGACACATTCCCGATGTTTGAGAAGGTTTGGGAACCTTGGTTAGCCTCCTCCCATGCTCCGGACTTGCGATATACTGTCACCCTGTGATTTAGCTATCTATACACTCCAGTGCCGCGTCTCTGCCTCTCGTTGCTCCTTTCTCCCTTAAGAAGCACTACTACTTTCTATAGTATGATGTACCAATAAGTTATAGAGAGCATAGTTCTCCGAGAACTGTTAATGTTTGTGTATAACATTTTATTACTTGTTCATGTCTATGCAGGAATACGGCTGTATTCGATAATATGATGTAACAATGTGCATTATGACTTATATTTTTCCAAGAATTGCTTTTGTTTTTGTATACCTTATCCTTTTATTTGTGCATGTTCACGCATGTCATTCTATGCTAATGCCCAATAAATATTTTTTTGAAACATAAAATGCCCCCAAAGGTGTACATAGCTTTTTATTCTTTAGCTCTGCTCTGTCCAGCTTGATAACCTGCAACGATAATGCAATGGAAGTATCTACAGCCTATGTAGAGCCACACATATCACAGTGATATCAAGATGATATCTGCAAAATGACAAACTGAGCTCTGCTACACCTACAGGTATCTATTATCCTGAAGGTTATGCAGGACAAAATTAGGCTGTTAGCAAAAAAAAAAAAGAAAAAGGTTCTAGCAAGACACAGAAGAGTAGAACATTGTTAGATATTCTTTGGCTTGAACTTGTAGAGGTTGAAGCATTAGATTTCATTTGCTGACTGTACCTGCAGTGAAGTTAGAAGGCCATTACTTACATGCTTAGTCCTTTCATCGGAGGCCAGGCTTGTAGAAGTAAAACTAAGTGCTGGAACTCTGGGAGCGTGTGACTGATGTCCAGCAGCTTCACAAAGAGAAGATATCTTTTTTCTTCATTTTCAATGTCAGCCACATCAACCTAGAGGGTGAAAAACCACAGCTCAGACCTTGAATCCATTCAGTGTAACTGGGTAAAAAGTAAGGAGCATGACAAATCCTCTACACAATGAAACGCCAAGAGCTCTTTGTCAAAGTCTATAGCTGAAAGTCTGCAGAGCAAGGAAACATGGAGCAAATCATCTGCTCTTTACTGATATTAATGTAGTAAAAACTGTAGAGAACTTCAGGGGTTATTAACGCAGATCATTGGATTTAAAAATTCCTCGTTATGAGGGTCCCTTTACTGGAAGCTGATCATCAAGTGTCCCCATGCTGGAACCTCTAGTGATCAGTTTTAATTTGGGGGAGAAACCTGGCATTAAGCAGCCCCCTCAACAGGGGACACTAAGCATTACACCCAGCTTATTCAAATCAATGTGTGTTTAACCCCTTAGTGACCAAGCACATTTTTATTTTATTTTATCCATCATCGCTTTTCAAGAGCTAGAACTTTTTTTTATTTTTCTGTTCATGTAGCCGTATGAGGGCTTGTTTTTTGCAGGACAAGTTGCAGTTTTTAATGGTGCCATTTTGGGGGTACATATAGCTTACTGATTAACTTTTATTAACTCTTTCTTGGAAGGGGTGTGTGAAAAAAACAGCAATAGTGCCATTGAATGCGATGTTGTTATTTATAAATTATACATTTTGCAGCATTAATAGCACCATAACATTCTCTGGGTCAGTACGATAAGGCCTGATGCACATGAGCATTACATTTTTTGCGGTCTACAAAACGCGGATGCGCAAAAAAACGGAAGCCGCCCATGTTGCCTTCCACAATTTGCGGAACGGAACGGGCACCAGCAATATAAATGCCTATTCTTGTCCGCAAAGCGCGGACAAGAATAGGACATGTTAGATTTTTTTAGCGGGGCCGCGGAACGGAGCCACGGATGCGGACAGCACACGGAGTGCTGTCCGCATGTTTTGCGGCCCCATTGAAGTGAATGGGTCACATCCGAGACCCAAACAACGGTCGTGTGCATGAGGCCTAAGGCTCCTTTCGGACGTCCGCACTTTTGCAGGACGACTTGCAGTTTTCATTGGTACCCCATTGGAAGAACAATTCATGTAGCACTGGAACCCATTCGCAAACATTAAAGCGTGCTCAATGATGGCTGTCAGGCTGCCACTGATGACTACGTTAACTGAAGCTGCCTGATTCACCCACTTTCGTATTTAAAGGTGCGGTCTCATGAAGAAAACCTTAGTACCTACTGTATGTGCCAGAACTGCAAGTCACTCCCACTGGAGAACCAGAATGATCCTTGTATTTCAAAGAAGGTCAAAGATCTGAATAGAACACTACATCTACCCTGAGACTGCCGGTGAAACTGGCAAAATCAGCCATTTGCTGGTGGTTTGGGGGAGGGACCCGGGGAGACCAGCCAAAGAGAAAACATGCTAAGGCATTTATTTCTATTTAGTGTGTATTAATATTATTATTATTAGGTGCAAAAATCATAAAATACTACCATTAGAAATCACATGCACAAAAAAACCCAACATATAATATAAATGAAATAAAACAATGTCAAATGAAACCACAACGGCTGACTACAGGAGCTCAACGTAAGTCCAGAATCAAGGAAACGGTGCACGGATGTAGCTAAATATAGGACCATTAACATCCAGGCCCATTTCACAAGGCTCAGCTTCACATTTGGATTCCCCAGCAGTAGGTTACGGACATAAGGGAACACAGACTTTCTTAAATGTCGCCATTATACCCCGGAGCCTTGGCATCGTATTACTAGTTATGACAGATCTGATCTTTATTTCCTTAAAATGACTTTGTTAAAAGTTCAACTTATTCACTTAATTTTCAATGTGATGGCATTTTCCTCCTTTGCTAAAATATAACGTCCTTTTTCTGGGGGGAAAAAAAATCCAAATTTGTCTTCCCTCTGCAAAAGTGTTAAGCACTTCATTGAATTGGGTGACTTTAACCATCACTGAAGTGAGATTTCAGGCTTGTTTGACTGCTTATCAGCAATATATCCTCCCTCGTTGACGCTACGCGCCTGGTCTTTCAGTCTCAGGAATCACGTTAACCTTGTGTACGGTTGGCTATGTGACATGCGGCATCCGAAAAGGTGTCCGGTGGTTGCGGTCACATATGAAATATCACCAACCTGATCTGATTTATATTCTTGGACAGGAGGCAGCGTAAGGCCAAGTTCACACAGCAAACATTTTTTTTTTCTTTTATAGCTAAAACCATCCTAAAGTGACCCCTCGGTTCAAGAAAATAAAATATCACATAAAATGAGTTATCCTACAAAAGATAATGACGACTTATCCTCAGGATAGCTCCCATTCTTACCACGTAGGCGGGGGTCCGAGTCGCAGCACCCTTACTGATCAGCTGTTACAGCGCCATACATCATATAGTGGTTGTGCTTGGTATTGCAGCTCAGTGACTTGAATTGGGGTGAGCAGCAACCAGGCCATGTGATCGATGTACAGTGACATCACATGACCTAGGAAGAGGCAGCAGCACTCACGGAACACCTGGCCTCTTCTAATACCTGATTGACAGGGGTCCCAGATGTCGGACCCCCGTAGATCTGATTTTGATGATCTATCTTAGGGATAGTGTAAAATGAGATGGCCGGCACTGCTCCTTGTAGTTCGGCGGTGCACGTGTCGGTGGGCACGCTGTAAAGGAGGGACCTATCGATGACCTATCCCTAAGATAGCTTTAAAGGAGGGACCGGCACTCGCGCTTGATTTTTTATGCAGAATTACATTTTAGTCACATATTAGTTCATAGTGACGCGTTTCAGCACTCACGCGTCACTATGAACTAATATGTGACTAAAATTAAATTTTGCATAAAAAAAATCAAGCGCGAGTGCCGGTCCCTCCTTTAAAGCTATCTTAGGGATAGGTCATCGATATCTTTTCCCAAAAAATCCCTTTAAGGCCCCATTCACACAACTGTATTTTTCTTCCACATACGATCCGAACTCACATCGGATGCCGACCCATGAATTACAAAGGGACCAAAAAAAATGTCTGCATCCGTATGTCTGTTCCGTGGGCCCGCAAAAGATAGAACAAGTCCTATTCTTGTCAGTTTTTCAGACAAAAACAGGGATTGTTACAATGGGGCCCGCAAAAATGCACACAGAGCGCATCCATATCTGTAGACCGCAAAACAGATACGGTCAAGTGAATGGGCCTAACTGGGGAATGAACTGAACTGAACACTTTTAGGACGGCTTCCTTTTCATCTTTTTCGTTACAAATCCTCCAATTCCTGGGCTCCTCTTCTGTCATCGAAGATGCGCACCTCTTCTTAGTCTGCCTGATGTATGCTGTGCAACAGTAGTCCAAGACAATTCCTGCTGACCTTGGAATGGCCAGCGACGCTCATGTGAACAATGTTGGCCAATCCAAGGGCAGGGTTGGACAAGTAGGAAGCACCTTGGGCTACCAGTGCACAGTGTGCATCGGATAGGCTGAGAAGCGGTGCGGCCATCTTCGATGGGAGAAGTGGAGCCCTAGAATTAGTGGATCTATGGCTAAAAAGCTGAAAAGAAGGTCACATGTAAGTGTTCTGTTTGTTCCCAATGTGATTTTTTTCCCCCTTTAACTGGAGGGTCACTGGAAAAGCAAAGAAAGGAGGATAGGCCCTAGGTTCAAAGCTATTTTCTTTTGGCGCTACAGTATTGCGTACCGTCGTACAGTGTGCAAATAACCATATCATTCAGTGTCTAATTATCAACGTCATATAGTGGATATGAACATTACACATCTACCGCCATACAATGCAAAATTTATAAACCTTAAAGTGACTAAAAGTGACCATACACCTTCAGTGGCTGCCGGCAGAACACTTGTTTGGCCAACAGCTATATCTTCTCACCCCATACATATGCATGCTCTGCTCAACACCTCTATTCTCTCCAGACACCACTGTCAGTGGATCTCCCATGAGAACATGAGGATGGGCAGCACGGTGGCTCAGTGGTTAGCACTGGTGCCTTGCAGCGCTGGGGTCCGACCAAGGACAACATATGCATGGAGTCTGTGTTCTCCCTGTGTTTGTGTGGGTTTCCTCCAGGTTCTCCAGTTTCCTTCCACACTCCACAGAAATATTAATAAGGAACTTAGATTGTGAGCCCCATTGGGGACAGCTTGATGCTAATGTCTGTAAAGGGCTGCGGAATATAGTAGCGCTATACGAGTGCGTAAAATAATAATAATACAGAGGATCAGGCTTGCTGAGATCCAACAGTCCCAAATAGTCTTTCCCTCATACATCTGTCATTGGGTCACATTAGATGTTCGGTGAATTTGAAATAATACCAACATATGGTAACAACACAACAGCTTCATACACAGAGTAACCAAATAACACCGCTATACACTTGATTAGGGATGAAGCAAAATGCCACCCACTGCCCATGGACAAGAGTGGTGCTGTTTCTGGAAAAAATAAAAGGAGACATTTTTTTCTAATCCTAGACAACAAGCACAGGATCACTGGGACATATCTCAGTTTGCCAACTAAGCCTAAATTATTTTTCTGTTCTAGAACATGATCTAAAAGAAAAGCAAGACAAGAAAATACAAACGTATTATTTTATTATGTTGCCTATAATCTATTCTCATGTAAATCTGCCTGCAAGCTTTAATACTACATAAAAACGGTATGTTTAGTCAAGTGTGATGACACTCGTGTTTTCCTGCCTTTGGTTTTGCCATTGGCAACCAGCTAAAGTTACCCGCAGTGCATTCTGGGCAATACACAGAAAACAATTCCCAGAGGAACCTGCTATGATAGAAAAACCATCTTCTGATTATTCATCAAACCTGCCACCATTTTTGTGCAAAGCAGCATTAAAAAAAAAAAATTAATCATAAAGTTTCAGCTGGCCCAGAACACTAACATCTGTGTACGGTAGTAAATGTGTATATTACTACGGCTACAAGCGAGAATGGCAGCAGACTGTGAATGAACTCACCTAAGGCTAGCCATGCAGTAAACTGGATGATTGCGGTAGATATAGCTTATAAAAATAGGTGACAACAGTAGAAAAATAAACATGTTCTGAACCTCGCGCATTATTACTCTGCAGTAAGTTGATTAAAACTAAAAATGCTTCAACCTCTGCACCGTAGACAGCTCTCAGTACATTCTCCCATGAGCTCATACAGATTTATACAAATTCTAGAAAATGTCAAACAGAAAATAATATTTTATAATATTTCCTTGTTCAGACCTGCAGTAACACAACGCAAAGAAACATCAGCCCTTTAATCACTTTGCGACTTGTTCACTCCATTCCTACTGACCTATCTGCCTGACTCTGCAGGGTTGTGACACAGCCTCAAGAAAGCACATGAAGGGGAGGAGGGCTGGGGCCAAGCTCCTCCCCCAAAGAGCAATTAGTGATTTGTTAAGCAGGATCCTCCCACCGGAGGGGAATTGGTTCCAGATTACTTTTTATTTTCAGGACTGAAACAATTTTAGGCCATTTTCCTTTTGCTGTCCACAAATTGCGGAATTGCAAAATACAGATGCGGTCCGAGTGCATGTCACATTTTTCAAAGGATCCAATGTAAAAAGATTAAAAAAAAAGCATATTCTTGTCTGCAAAATTGTCAAGAATAGGGCAGGTTCTATAATTTGCGGCCAGGATGCACAGATGCGGGCACCGATGACATACATAGAGACAGCAGATTTTGCTTCCTAGCTTTTTTCCACATACTCAGAAGCATCACATAGGTGATTTTAGAGAAGTACTCAGCAGTATCGATGTGAATAAAGCACGTGGGGTGAGATATAACAGCAGTGTTGACAGGGGTGACTAGAGCTCACCCATAAAACGCATTTTAGGGGCCCACTGTGTGTGTACATGCAATTATCCAATTACCACCATTACTACATTTTGGTCACTGTTTTTGCACACAGCCATGCCTACTCTAAATTATTTGAAGAAAGTGGTGGATGGGATCAATCTAAGTCAGTATCCAGAGATGGCATTCATGGTATATCCTGTAAACAGTAGGATTACTCGTAATTCTGTTGGCTGATAGAGAAGGAATAACTTGGATTTAATTTTCAATTGTATAGTACTGTCAAAATTTTTAAAAATTATACAAAAAAGTTTTCTATGAATACAGAGTTTAAACAATATATTACTTTCTTACAGAAGGGACTCTTTAAGGAAGTTCCTTGTGGAATATCATTCTGTGGGAAATTAGAACTCCCCGGAGGTAGAGCCTGGAGAGGGAGGACAGTGACTAGCCTTTGTACCCAATTTATTATAAGAAGATAGACTGGCTGAAATGTTGCCTATCTTTATAAAAAACGACATTGGGGAAATGTCGCTCGCGTAGACGGCTCACTACACTGGTGGATGGGGCCACGGAACCTCCTGGATACAGGAGGTTCTCGATGATCTCTTCCTGAAATTTGAGGAAGGATCCTGTTCTCCTAGCCTTACTGTAGAGAACGAAACTATTATACAGAGCCAATTGAATTAAATATACAGACACCTTCTTATACCAGCGTCTGGTGCGGCGGGACACTAAATATGGAGCCAACATCTGGTCATTGAAGTCCACCCCTCCCATGAGCAAATTATAGTCGTGGACCGAGAGGGGAATGGAGGAGAGCATGTGAACGTCACTCTTGTCTCTCCATTTCACCGCGAGCAGTTCTTCATTACACAAGGCAGCCCTCTCCCCCCTTGCAAGACGGGTGGTAACGAGCCGTTGGGGGAAGCCCCGGCGACTAGGTCGCGCGGTGCCACAGCAGCCAATCTGTTCTAGGAAAAAATGCCTGAAGAGGGGCACACTTGTGTAGAAATTGTCCACGTAGAGATGGTACCCCTTGCCAAATAAGGGTGACACCAAGTCCCAGACTGTCTTCCCACTGCTCCCCAGGTAGTCAGGGCAACCGACCGGCTCCAGGATCTGATCTTTACCCTCATAGACACGAAATTTGTGCGTATAGCCCGTGGCCCTTTCACAGAGCTTATACAATTTGACCACCTACCGGGCGTGCTTGCTTGGGATGTATTGTTTAAAGCCAAGGCGCCCGGTAAAATGTATAAGGGACTCGTCTATGCAGATGTTTTGCTCTGGGGTATACAAATCTGCAAGTTTGGTGTTAAAATGGTCTATGAGGGGCCGAATTTTGCGGAGCCAGTCAAAAGCTGGGTGGCCTCTGGGACGTGAGGTGCTGTTGTCACTAAAGTGCAGGAAACGCAGGATGGTCTCAAATCGTGTCCTGGACATGGCAGCAGAGAACATGGGCATGTGATGAATTGGGTTCGTGGACCAATATGACCGCAATTCATGCTTTTTTGTTAGGCCCATGTTGAGGAGAATGCCCAGAAAAGTTTTAACCCCTTCAAGACACAGCCTTATTTCACCTTAAGGACCAGGTCATTTTTTGCAAATCTGACCAGTGTCACTTTAAGTGCTGATAACTTTAAAACGCTTTGACTTATCGGGCCGTTCTGAGATTGTTTTTTCGTCACATATTGTACTTCATGACACTGGAAAAATTAAGTCCCAAAATTAATTTTTTTTGCATAAAAAAATACCAAATTTACCCCAAATTTGGAAAAATTTACAAATTTCAAAGTTTCAGTTTCTTTACTTCTGTAATACATAGTAATACCCCCAAAAATTGTGATGACTTTACATTCCCCATATGTGTACTTCATGTTTCAATTATTTTGGGAATGATATTTTATTTTTTGGGGATGTTACAAGGCTTAGAAGTTTAGAAGCAAATCTTGAAATTTTTCAGAAATCCAATTTTTAGGGACCACTACAGGTCTGAAGTCACTTTGCGAGGCTTACATAATAGAAACCACCCAAAAATGACCCTATTCTATAAACTACACCCCTCAAGGTATTCAAAACTGATTTTACAAACTTTGTTAACCCTTTAGGTGTTGCACAAGAGTTATTGGCAAATGGGGATGAAATTTGAGAATTTCATTTTTTTGCCTAATTTTCCATTTTAACCCATTTTTTCCACTAACAAAGCAAGGGTTAACATCCAAACAAGACTGTATCTTTATTGCCCTGACTCTGCTGTTTACAGAAACACCCCATATGTGGCCGTAAACTACTGTACGGCCACACAGCGGGGCGTAGAGTGAAAGGTGCGCCGTTTGGTTTTTGGAAGGCAGATTTTGCTGGACAGTTTTTTTGACACCATGTCCCATTTGAAGCCCCCTGATGCACCCCTAGAGTAGAAACTCCCTAAAAGTGACCCCATCTAAGAAACTACACCCCTCAAGGTATTCAAAAATGATTTTACAAACTTCGTTAACCCTTCAGGTGTTGCACAAGAGTTATTGGCAAATGGGGATGAAATTTGAGAATTTCATTTTTTTGCCTAATTTTCCATTTTAACCCATTTTTTCCACTAACAAAGCAAGGGTTAACAGCCAAACAAGACTGTATCTTTATCGCCCTGACTCTGCTGTTTACAGAAACGCCCCATATGTGGCCGTAAACTACTGTACGGCCACACAGCGGGGCGTAGAGTGAAAGGTGCGCCGTATGGTTTTTGGAAGGCAGATTTTGCTGGACAGTTTTTTTGACACCATGTCCCATTTGAAGCCCCCTGATGCACCCCTAGAGTAGAAACTCCATAAAAGTGACCCCATCTAAGAAACTACACCCCTCAAGGTATTCAAAACTGATTTTACAAACTTCGTTAACCCTTCAGGTGTTGCACAAGAGTTATTGGCAAATGGGGATAAAATTTGAGAATTTCATTTTTTTGCCTAATTTTCCATTTTAACCCATGTTTTCCACTAACAAAGCAAGGGTTAACAGCCAAACAAGACTGTATCTTTATTGCCCTGACTCTGCTGTTTACAGAAACGCCCCATATGTGGCCGTAAACTACTGTACGGCCACACAGCGGGGCGTAGAGTGAAAGGTGCGCCGTATGGTTTTTGGAAGCCAGATTTTGCTGGACAGTTTTTTTGACACTATGTCCCATTTGAAGCCCCCCTGATGCACCCCTAGAGTAGAAACTCCAAAAAAGTGACCCCATTTTGGAAACTACGGGATAAGGTGGCAGTTTTGTTGGTACTAGTTTAGGGTACATATGATTTTTGGTTGCTCTATATTACACTTTTTGTGCGGCAAGGTAACAAGAAATAGCTGTTTTGGCATCGTTTTTTTTTATTGTTATTTACAACATTCATCTGACAGGTTAGATCATGTGGTAAGGTCATGTGATATTTTTATAGAGCCGGTCGATACGGACGCGGCAATACCTAATATGTATACTTCTTTTTTATTTATATAAGTTTTACACAATTTTTATAGAGCCGGTCGATACGGACGCGGCAATACCTAATATGTATACTTCTTTTTTATTTATATAAGTTTTACACAATGATTTCAGTCTAAGAGCCATAGTTTTTTCAGTTTTTGGGCGATTATCTTAAGTAGGGTCTCATTTTTTGCGGGATGAGATGACGGTTTGATTGTTACAATTTTGGAGTACATGCGACTTTTTTGATCACTTTTGTTATCTTTTTTGGGGAAGTAAGGTGGGCAAAATTTCAATTTCATCATAGTTTTTTATTTTTTATTTTTATGGCGTTCACCGTTCGGGAAAAGTAACATGACCGTTTTATAGATCAGGTCGTTACGGACGCGGCGATACCAAACATGTGTAGGGAATTTTTTTTTTCTCATGTTTAATCAGTGATAAATGTGTTTTTTGATTTTAACTTTATTTTTCCTTTTTTCACTTTTTTTTTTGACCCAGACCCACTTGGTTCTTGAAGATCCAGTGGGTCTGATGTCTGTATAATACAGTACAGTACAATATATATTACACTGTGCTATATTATACTTACACTGAACAGATCTATGCTTTCAGCATAGATCTGTTCAGCACCATGGACAGCAGGATGCCTGAGAGGCGTCCTGTTGCCATGGGAACCTTCCCCGTCTGCTCAGTTATGTTCAGAACTGCGCAGACGGGGAAGGGTAAGGACGGGGCTCTGGGGGGGCTGTCTGGGGGCTCTCTCCCTCTCCATCGGGGGGCTGCAAAGGTACAGCAGCCCTCCGATGGGAGAGGGAGGGAGCTCCCTGAGCTGTTAACCTTTTCCATACCGCGGTCCGTACGGACCGCGGTATGGAAAGGGTTAAACGGCTGACATCGCATCACCGATGTCAGCCGTTTATACCAGGGTGCCAGCAATGTGCTGGCACCCTGGTATAACCCACTAGACGCCAACGATGATTATAACGGGAGGCGGGCGGGGGATCGCGATCCCGCCTGCCGCACCGCCCGCCTCCCGCAACTGCTGCACCGCCCCGCACCGCCCACATACCGCCCCCCTGCACCCCGCCGCATAAATGAATTCAGGGGTGCAGGGGGGTTAAAAAAATCGGTTTGGGGCAATTTTTAGGTTTCTGATCCCTGCGGTCAGGGACCGCAGGGATCAGAAACTACATAAAGCGATCGCCCATAGGGGGGGGTGCCTAACTACCCGATCGCCGATACGGGGGTCACAGGACCCCCCTCGGCATTGAGCCTGAGTGCCTGGCTGTGTGTAACAGCTGGCACTCAGCGCTGTCACCATGTCTGCAGACATGGTGACAGTTAAATGCGATGAGGAGTATACTAGTCATGGAGCGCTAAGTAGCAGTGCTCCATGACTAGTATACATATGTCAGGTACAGCAGAATGTCACTCTCTCCTTCTCTGATCGCTTCCCTGACAGGAATGGGGACGATCAGAGAAGGAGAGGCACACAGTCCCTCCCTAACCCCCCTTACCTGCCCCGATGCGCTGCGATTGGTCCCTCTGCAGTATTGGACCAATCACAGCGATCGTGGGCGGGTCAGGGGGCCAATACATCTCCTTCCGGCTTCTCTGGTTGCCTAGCAACCCCAGCACGCCGGCTTCACTGAATCTTCAGCGCTTCGGTCCCTGCGCTGACAGTGAAAGCCGATCACGTACATGCACGTGGGGATGCGGTGAGGCACCACATTCCCCCACGTACATGTACGTGATATTGCGTGAAGGGGTTAAATTCGGAAACTTGGACGGGTTTCCACCGGAAAGACTGGGCATAAAAGCTTCCCGGGTTGGCGGCTATAAATTGAGTGGCATACCGATTTGTTTCTGCCACAACTAAGTCCAAGAGCTCCGCTGTCAAGAACAGCTCAAAAAACCCCAGTGCTGATCCGATCTGAGCTGTCTCAACCCGAACTCCAGACTGGGCGGTGAAAGGGGGAACTACTGGTGTGGCTGAAGTTGGGGCTGCCAATCAGGGTTTGCCAGCACCTTAGGGACTCTAGGGGCTCTACGGGCCTGTCTGTGCGGTGGCTGCGACGGGGGAACTACTGCACGTGCCACCGTACCAGCTTCAACTGCCCTTCTGGTGCTCGCCACTTCACAATGTTGTACGGCAGTGCTGGTACTAGGTCCAGGATGGGCTGGGCTGCTGGTGTATGCCTCACCACGTAATCCGACAGCGCCAGCCCCACTCTGCTGCCCTTGAAGCGGATCCTGCGCAACCTGTGGTTTAGCAACAAGGGGCTGGGTATGCCTGGTGGTATCAGGGACCTCAACCTCATTGTCCGAACTTTGGGTCAGACTGCCACTGCTTTCTACAGGTTCTTATTCTGACCCGCTGGATTCGTCAGCTGAGGGTTCCCATTCCTCATCCGACTGGGTCAGAAGCCTGTAGGCCTCTTCAGAAGAATACCCCTTATTTGCCATTTGGTCAACTAAATTTAGGGGGTATTCCCTGAGACTACCCAAGAAAAAAAAGCAAGCCTGGGAGGCTAGCGAATGGGAGGCTAGCGAAGTACCGGAAGCCGCTGCGATTGATAAAAAATATCAAAACAGATTTTTTTTTATTGCCGCAGCGCTTGTAAAGTGATTGTGCAGTGATAAAAAAAAATATATATTTTTGTCACTGCGGCGGGGCGGGTGTGGGTGAACGCACGTGTGGGCGACCGATCAGGCCTGATCGGGCAAACACTGCGTTTTGGGTGAAGGGTGAGCTAAGGTGACACTAATACTATTATAGATCTGACTGTGATCAGTTCTCATCACTTACAGATACTATAAAAGTACCAATGCTGATTTGCGATACGCTAATCAGCGAATCAGTCACTGCGGTGCGGTGGGCTGGGCGCTAACCGACGCTAACTATCTAACAAAGGGGCCTAAACTATCCTAAAACCTAACCGTCAATACTAGTGAAAAAAAAAGTGACAGTTTACACTGATTACTTTTTTCCCTTTCACTAGTGATTGACAGGGGTGATCAAGGGGTTAATTGGGGTGATGGGGGGTGATCTGGGGCTAAGTGTAGTGTTTGGTGTGTACTTACAGTGATCTGTGCTCCTCTGCTGGGACCAACCGACGAAAAGGACCAGCAGAGGAGCACAGAAGCCATTTAACACCTTATATTTATAAATATAAGGTGTTAAATTGCTTCTGATTCGATTTTTTGAAAAACCCAGCCTGCAAGCGATGATCATTGGCTAGCAGGCTGGTGACGAAATACTACTTTAACTTTTGCCGGCCCGCAATGCGCATGCGCGGGTCAGCTGAGTGCGTAATCTCGCGTCTCGCGAGATGACGCACGGATGCGTCGCCGAGGAATGAATCGACCGCCTCCGGACCGCGATCCTGCGTTAGGCGGTCCGGAGGCGGTTAAGAAAGGTTCAGAGGAAGAAAACAGATGGAGAACAAGGCAAGTTTCTCTAATTCAATATATTACAAAGTTTCTTATAATCGATTTTAGTTAGCCAGAAAAAGATAACTAGGACCAGAGTTCTTTTTGTGAAGACCCTTCAAAGAGCTCCTCATATCTCAGATTCAGGATTCAATATGGGAAATGGGTAAATGGATGTATCTGAAGTCAGACACTTTTTTTTTTAGATTTTGAGTAAAGTTTAACATCGCTAAAGGCCGACATAAGGAAAACCACAGGTTCCCTGCACATAGCCAAGCGTGTTTTAGCAGCTGCTAAATGACATTAGCGCTGTTTAGCATTCAGTACTGAAAACACAGGTGTCTCTGCGCTGCTATGTTCTTAGCTGAATTATTTATAATAACTAGGTAGGCTTATTTAGCTGAAAGTAGTTTTTAGCTTTCGAAGTAATAGTGAAAAGAAACAAACATGCATTTTTATTTTCATCACTGAAAAAACACATCTCCTTCCACCCACGGTAATGCTGCAACAAATCACTGTAATTTTGCAGCGATAGGTCCAGCCTCGTAAACGTCTGTCATTTGCAAAATGAAAAGGATATTTTCATTTTCCCATCTACTAGTTCTGTTGGAAGTACACAGATCCCTAGTTACTCAGCCGTCAGTGTATAGTTATCCATTATAAAGCCTACGGCCAGCCAGAAGAGGACATCTGTCCAACTCAACCATAGCTATCATATTCTAATGCTGAACAACTTCTTTTTGGGACTATTTGAAGCCTGAGTGACTCTCTAATACTACATCTTACACTGGTATCCTACTGATACTACATCTTACACTGGTATCCTACTGATACTACATCGTATGCAGTTTTCCTACTGATACTACATCTTACACTGGTGTCCTAAAGATACAGTACAAGGTCTTATGCTGGTTTCCTATTGATACTACATCTTATGCACTAATACCACGTCTTATGATGGTCCCCTACTTATACTAGGTCTTATGAAGGTCTCTTATATAAAGGTCTACAACAGAAGCACAACTTGAAGCTCTTAGGCTCCAATGCAAAATGTGTAATAGGTTCAACTCCACCTACTGTGTGTAGTTTATGAAACTGTCTTAGGCTACTTTCACACTCGCGTTTGGTGCGGCTCTGTCATGGATCTGCACAGACGGATCTGTTCAGATAATACAACCGTCTGCATCCGTTCAGAATGGATCCATTTGTATTATCTTTAACATAGCCAAGACGGATCCGTCTTGAACACCATTGGAAGTCAATGGAGGATGGATCCGTTTTCTATTGTGCCAGATTGTGTCACAGAAAACCGTCCCCATTGACTTACATTGTGTGTCAGAACGGATCCGTTTTTGCTCAGTATCAGCGTTTTGGTGTCTGCCTTCAAAGCTAAATGAAGACGGAACGGAGGCAAACTGATGCATTCTAAGCAGATCCTTTTCCATTCAGAATGCATTAGGGCAAAACTGATCCGTTTTGGACCGTTTGTGAGAGCCCTGAACGGATCTCACAAACGGAAGGCCAAAAAGCCAGTGTGAAAGTAGCCTTATGTGACAGAGGTGCCTTTGGGCCACCACTCCTACCCATTCATATAAGGTTGTTTTTAATGAGAACAGAATACATGTATATAGCTGAATTCTACCGGCCATGGGTTCGTTACGGAGTCTTAGACCTTAGAGTGACAAGTCTGGGTCTCATCTGTGTTTGTGTATTGTAAGGGTATTTTTAAGAACTGATTGGTTCTGTCCCCTTTAATTCTGTCTCTTTTATGTTACTTTTAATATTTTGTAATGTATTGGGTCAGTGAATTACCCATCCTTCATTGTGCTGATAAGACCACATTCCTGAGTAATCTCTGAGATGTGTGCTACGTACTGGAGGAGAGGCTAACAGGTTTAAACTTTGTGACCCACATACATTCAGGAGACTCCATTGAAGCTTTTTATATTTAATCACACTAAGTAAATATATTTATTCACCTAGCCTACGTAAGCTTATTCATTCTCAAATCTTTTGAATTCTCGTTATGTTACACTTTGCCTTGTCAAGGAAGATAGGCTCACACAGTTTGATAAAAATGTTCAATGGTTACGTAGCGCTCAAAGTGCAATTCTATATAGGGCGTGACTGTTACGGTACTTCTGCACCCCCCATAGTTACCCCTTAGGTATAACCCCCACAAACCTCAATCCATTTTCGCCAATATCACCCTCATGCCTCTAAAGGACTGCCATCCACTGACCTCCTGACTCTACTACTCTCAAAATAATTTCAAGGTATGGCTACTCTGCTGCCATAACTACTTTCTTCCTCCTCTGGTCACAGAGAATGCTCCTCTACTCTAACCAGAAGGCCCTCTATTTTTACAACCTTACCATAACGTTTAAACTCTTTACTCCAGCTTCCTAACCACACATTAATAAAATAAAGCTTTTTCTAATCCTGTTAAAAGGGCATGTCCAGTTTAAAAAACAAACAAACTAATTTTCATATACCTTATCAAGAAATGCTGAGTTAAAGGATCCCGACTTCTGTTCAGGATCCTCATCTTTTGACCAGATGGGAGAGAGTGTCTACAGAGAGGGTCTCTCCCTCTGGAAGATCTGTCCTGTATTACATGGCACCTAGGATTCAAATGCACTGTGTAATGCTTATTTCCTTCTGTGGTGGTGCTGCAGGTACATTGAACACTTACTGCCTGGTGTCCACACAGATTACAGCTGATCACTGATGGTACCAACAAGGAAACCCCTTTAACAGTCTGCGAGTGGACTCCAATTTAAATGTGCCTGTTTTCCATCCACAGGCTACATTTAGTTACACCTGCAAGGCTTGGGCCATATCAGCCAGTCTTGAGTGGGACTTGCAGACTCCTTCCTCCTCCCATTGCAAGCATGGCTACAGGCTGGAGGTAACTGGTGAGTTGGCTATGAGTCGGACCTCACGCTCCTGTAATTCGCCCACTGGCTCCTGGTATTGCTCATATGGCACAGGTAGGTGAGTGTTAGGTCCTGAGCTACTTGAGAAACCTTGGCGCGGTGCTCGGGCTCAGGCATGTCCTCCACAGTAGGACATGTTGGCTAATCTCTCAATTTTAACATCAGTTTGAGGGTTTAGTAAGACCGCAGAGTCCACCTGTCTTTGCAAATGTTATATTGAGCAAATAAAAAAACCTTCATATTTCATGACAAGTGGAGATGTTGAAAATCCCACAGAGATAAGAGATGGCACTGCCACAGTGTCACAGAAGTCTGGCATTTGAAATTGCACAGTTAACATTGACCATCTGATCTGTCACTCAAGATACATTGCTAAATTACATGGAGACAATACATCAACGTATACAGGGGTGCAACGCTCTTCTAGTTTGGATCTGACAAAGGAAATGGGAACGTGACATTGCGCCAATATGAATTCTTACGCTTAATTCTTCTGCTCGAGCTAGGTAAAAAAGATAAAGAGCAATTTCTGCACATAATGCAGGACAAATAATAACAGAGTTGTTTAAGATGATGATGAGAATATGGCTCCTTTCTGGCAGAAACAGTGGCACTCTTCTCCATGGGCTATGGAAGGCATCGCAACTTACATGAATATATGTGGATATATATATATATATATATATATATATACTTACACACACACTACTACAGACCGACAGACCTTCCAAGTGTCCCTCTTTTGGAGGGACAGCCCCTCTTTTTGACCCAAGTCCCTCTGTGCTCCTTAAATGTCCCTCTTTTTGATCTGAGATATAGATTTGTATTATTACAAGTTACAAGATTGACCCAGAAAGTGTTTGTCTTGTTCCTCTCGTTATTTCGAGTCTGTCTTCTTTATTATTTCATTATTTGATGCAAATGGAATTTTAGAAATTTCTAAATTCAGATTTTGTTCTGCTATTTTGTAAGAGAAAACTAGCGAAGTGTATAGATATGCAGGAAAAATTGATATTTTGCAAATTTGCACAATAAGTGTCCCTCTTTGACCGTCCGAAAAGTAGTATGCTACTACTACTACTACTATTTCCCATCACGTATGAAAGGTATACCCTATCACAATAGACAGGAGATAACTGTTAGATTATACAGCCAAATCACTGTAATATATATATATTTACCTATATTATATTGTGTACTGTAATTATACATTTAAGTATTTATTTATTTTTATTATCCTCTGGATATGTCATCAGTATATGATTAGTGCAGATCCAACACCAGGGATCCCCACTGATCAGCTGTTTGAGAAGACAGCGCCGCTCCCGTGGAGTGTTACGGCCTTCTCGCTGATTTCCCTAGGGCAGTGACATCACATTCACCGTTCACGTGGCCTATACCAAGCACAGCCGCTATTCAATGTATGACGTTATACTTGGTGAGCTGTGAGAAGGCTGATCGGCAGGGGGCCTGGGTGTCGGATACTGAGAATAGGTCATCGGTATAAAATGTCGGAAAACCCTTTTAAATACTGTGTTGGGAATAACTGTGTACACTGTATAGCGTTAGGAAACATGAAATCTGTTTATACCAGGGAAAGGCAGGGAAGACTAGGCGCTACAGGTGGGGTTATTAATATTAATAACTAATATTCATCATCTTCAGCCCTGTAAAAAAGTGTACATGCCCTGGGTGGACGTAGTCTTAGTGGCTTTTTTCCGCAGCTTGATGCAAGAACATAAAGTAGGGAAATATTACAGTCAGAGGTGCAACTTCAAACTCCTTTGGGGCCCAATGCAAAATCTGCAAGAGGGTCTACCACCTACGGCAGGGGACCATTTTGTGACTGCTACCTCTGCCCACCTTATAGCTACAGATTGGAACCAAAATCCAAAAGTTCATATCCTGATGTTGTTCAAATGCAAGTTCATGCCTATACTCGCTCTACACTTAGAGGCCATTTTACACGTTGGTATAATGCCTATGATTCGATCACACAGCTATTTGCTACAGGTCTTGGAAAAACTGAACATGTTCTTACATCTCATGATCCCTCGATATTGCAATAGAAATGTTAATGGTACCAAAGTCTAGATGGCTGGTTGCATTGGCAGAACATCAAGCGCTTGGATTGACACACAGCTAACAGTTTTAGCACACATGAAGATGTGCGATCAAAGTGGTCATGTGGTCAAGAATGAACATGCTGAGAAAATTGCAAGCGACAATCAAAATTACTCCAGTCGTACAATTATCGAAGCTCGTAAAAGGCACTTAGCTTAGGTCAAAACCATCCAACTGTGCACACAGTATGACCAAAGAGAAGCTGCATTAAGATTCATTCTGCACAAAATGGTCTAAACCTGAGTGTCGATAATTTGTCAACAGACTGATGAAACTATCTCCCCATACCAAGACTGTTTATCCTCAGCTCAACGTTGTCTTAAGAGTGAAAAATTATTTCGCGAGTAAATGGAAGCCGTGATGAATAGGAATTGCCCAATAACTTAGTATTTTCCTGGCTTTTTCTGTTTAAAGAAGATAGGATTGAGAGATTCACACACAGGAAGCAATGAAAACGGAATAATGATGTTCTTCAGGAGCGTTCCTGGGTTTCGCTGATGTCCGTGCATTCATAAATAAGTAAATGTTGGCAAACATGTGCTGGACCAAAAAGGAGGTTCGGGAGACACACCAATGAAAGAATATCTAAAAATATAGAAGATCTTCTAATGGGAGAGAATAGGGAGACATTCATATAAAGTGTTACCCACAATGCCTAATCTGTGTGGTTCACACCCCTTAATCCATCCATTTTTGTCTGAATGGGGGTCCTGTGACTCCTGTTCCCCTATTCACAGTGGCTGCATTCCTCTCCGAATTCAGTGGAGATGTGGGAGTGCACCTACTGTATCATGCACTTGTAGAATACCCTTTAGTCTGAAGGTATATATAATAAGTCAAACTTATTCCCATATTTGTAGACTAAAGCTTCTTAAAGTGGAAAAAGATCCTGTTATGTCAAACAGCTTAAAAAGTACCACAAAATTCTGCAATAGGACTGCATGCAACTTTCAAATGATGTCACAAGTTAAAGGGAGTCTTTCACCTAAAATCACCATTATAGAACACTAACATCAGGATCTCCATTACATTCCCCATATTAGATGCTACCTTCCATATTGCTGTCCATCGCCGATTTTCTAAGAAAAACACTTTTATTCAATATGGTAATTAGCTTCTGAAGATGCCCAGGGGCGGCGTTCATGCGGTCGCTGCCCAGGACCCTCGTCGCTTTTCATATGAAACCCCTCCTCTTTCACCCCTCTGGCCCACCCTAGGTTCTTCTGATTACATCCTCCTCTTAGTGAGAAATCCAGCTCCGTTCAACAGATTCGCCGCGCCTATGCACTTCATTCCCCATTATGGGCAGAGGTACAAGAGCGTTTAATGCGCATGTGCCGGCCCATACATCCCGATCTAGCCGGCCTTGTGCCTCTGCCCATAATGGGGAATGAAGTGCGCAGGCGCGGCAAATCTTTTGAACGGAGCTGGATTTCTCACTAAGAGGAGGACGTAATCAGAAGAACCTAGGGTGGACCAGAGGGGTTTAGTATGAAAAGCGACGGTGGGCCTGGGCACTGGCTGCATAAACGCCGCCCCTGGGCACCTTCAGAAGCTAATAAACATATTTAATACAAGTGTTTTTCTGATGGACAGCAATATGGAAGGTAGCATTCTAATATGGGGAATGTAATAGAGATCCTGATGTTCGCGTTCTTTAATGGTGATTTTAGGTGAAAGACTCACTTGAAAAAAAATCTAAACAATGGCAGGTCACCATAACAGAGAAAAAGCCTGAGGCACAGCTTGAAGCTCCTGGGCCCTGCTGAGAAAGCCACCAGGTCCCCTCCATCTATAGCGTGGAATGATTGAATTTATACTTTCTTTCAATACCAGACAAGCAGGGAACAAATACACTTTTGTTATCAGGGATGAAATGTTGAATCATGTGCTGAATACTAGGGACAAAATACTAATGCCTCATGCACACAAATGTATTTTCATTCCGTGTCCGTACGGACAAACTGAATGCACATGGAGTACCTTCCTTTTTTTTGCGGACCCATTGAAATGAATGGCTACGTATACGGTCTGCAAAAAAAACAGAAGGTACTCCGTACTCTGTGCATTGCGTTTCCGTATGTCCGTATTTCTGTTCCGCAAAAAAAAAAAGAACATGTCCTATTATTGTCCGCATTATGGACAAGGATAGGAATGTTCTACTAGGGGCCAGCTGTTCCATTCTGCAAAATATGGAATGCACATGGATATCATCTGTATTTTTTGCGGATCTGTTTTTGGCGGACCGCTAAATACATATGGTCGTGTGCATGAGGCCTAAAAGGACCTTCTGCCCACCAGGAACAAAATGTTGACAAACCTTCTGGCCACAAGGGACAAGATACTGAAAAACCTTCTGGACACCGTGGACAAATTCAGAAAAACCTTCTAGCCACCAGGGGCAAGATCCTAAAAAAACTTCTGACCACCAGGTACAAGTGCGGAAAAACCTTCTGGCCATCAGGGACATGATGCTGAAAAACCTTCTGGCCACCAGGGACAAAATGCTGAAAAAACGTATGGTCACCAAATGGCGATTGACCTGCTGCAAACCAGAGACCAGATGCAGGACGATATGTTTCCTACTAAGGAAAAGAAGAGGAATGACCTGTTGGCTCGGAGCCAGATGCTGAATAGGCTTCTGTCTACAAGGGACATGATACTGAATGACAAACTGTGAATTACCTCTTGACCACCAGGGACCACATATGGAAATGTAATACTGCTGTTGTAGCTTCAAACTAAGTATATTGTAGGAGAGAGGGTTGGGGCTGTAGTGTACTGTGGGGCTGTAACTCTAATACTATTGGGAGCCATATCTGTATTGGTAGTAATGCGGGGTACTATAGCGTTGGCACTAATAAGCAGTGGAGCTGTGTAATGCTACTCCTTTCAGAGAAAGATCTATTCATTTCCATTCCTGCTGCCTTGGCGTATCATAATTCAAGTTATTTCAACAGTTTACAATGTGAACAAATTGCAATAGGAACCAACCACGGCTATGGGGCCTGTAAAAGCATTAGTTATATTTCTGCTCATTCAACATTTTCATTATAGCCATGTCCATCTCCTCGCCTGAATCCCGCTCCCCTAACGTCTTCTGGAAGCAAGCTAATATCATGGTTTGATGATACAATGGCGCTGTATCATTATGACACTAAATATAGGAACACAATAGAATTTTGCTCTGTTGAGTACAATGCATGAATGAATCGCATATGGATTGACTGCAATAAAGAGATGTCCACAAACTCAATACCCACGGGATGTGAAGAGACACACCGATAGTTTACAGTGAGGTTCATTTCCTTCCCTTGTTCTAATTAAATGCACACTGCATGTAGCCGATATCTCCTTCACGTTATAGAAAGATCTAATTACACAAGATGCCGACCACATCACACCTTCCATAACCTCGTACTGTGCAGCAATCACTGACTGGACAGACAACTGGGGTCATTTCTCAAAACTGAACCAAAAATGTTTGATCAGAAGTCACTTTCACTCAAGTAAATAAGGCAATCACATTATGGGCAAAATCTCAATAAAGGGGTTTTCTGAGATATTGATACTGATTACCTATCCTCGGGATAGGTCA
This sequence comes from Bufo gargarizans, assembly GCF_014858855.1. NCBI lineage: Eukaryota > Metazoa > Chordata > Amphibia > Anura > Bufonidae > Bufo > Bufo gargarizans. The sequence goes on along the minus strand of NC_058083.1, from coordinate 23,075,900 downwards.
TCAGTATCTGATCGGTGGGAGTCTAGTGCTGTCAATCAAACTTGAAGAGTGAGTGTAATGAGCACCAGGCATGTAGCTTTAGTGGTGCTCAAAGTACTACAGTCAGCCCCTCGGTGCTCCAATTGCCTCATTTGAATAAGGATGTAAGTCTACATAAATCAGCATGATCAACCCTAGCAGGCAATCATGCTAACAAAGGCTCTTTAAAGGGAATCTGTCATCAGTTTTATGCTGTCTTAAGGGCAACATAAATAAGTGACAGATCCCTTTAGCAAAATGCTGGGCCATCTTTCTTTAGCTTATGCAACAGTTTTGCTAAAATCTTATAATAAACAGCTCCGGCACATGCCATTGAGTCCTTAATATTTCTGAGCTCCTCATTTTCTCCATCCTCCTGTGGAGGTCACTGTTATGGGGGCACTGTGGAGGTCACTGTTATGGGGACACTGAGGAGGTCACTGTTATGGGGGCACTGTGGAGGTCACTGTTATGGGGACACTGAGGAGGTCACCGTTATGGGGGCACTGTGGACGTCACCGTTATGGGGGCACTGTGGACGTCACCGTTATGGGGGCACTATGGACGTCACCGTTATGGGGGCACTGTGGACGTCACCGTTATGGGGGCACTGTGGACGTCACCGTTATGGGGGCACTGTGGACGTCACCGTTATGGGGGCACTGTGGACGTCACCGTTATGGGCGCTGAGTATAAGTGAAAGGGGTTGTGCACAGAACTGTATCTGTTTTGCGGTCTGCAAGTCGCGGATGCACTAAATAAGGTTACTGTCTGTGTGCGATTCACATTTTTTTGCAATCCTATTGAGTTCTATGGGTGTTAGATCTGAATTATGAGGACCAGAATAGGACATGTTCTATCTTTCACAGAACTGACATACAGATGTGGAATGCACATGGACGTCATCAGTGTGTTTTTTACATCCATATGTCAGTTCCAGTAAAGACAGAACATGTCCAATTCTGGTCTTCAAAATGAGGACCTCAAGTCCATGGAACTCAACGGGACTGCAAAAAATTTAGATTGCAAAATGGATACGGTCGTGTGCACACTCTGGAGATAGTGAGGGAAGAGCATGTGGACTGTCAGTGATGGGATTAGATACACCGCTCAGCAGGCTGTATCACACAGGATAGGATTAAATACAGATGTGATTGGATACACTTGCTGATTCAAGCTGTTTATCACACTCTGGAGATGGTGAGGGAAGAGCCTGTGGACGGTCAGTGATGGGATTAGATACACAGCTCAGGCTGTATCACACAGGATAGGATTAGATACACATGTGAGGGCAGAGCCTATAGACTGTCAGTGATGGGATTTAGACACTGGGTGAGAGGTAGATTCCTGTCTGTGTGTAGACACAGGAGTTATAGATGGTGTAGCTGCTGCAGACAGAGCAGGGTGGGGGGCGTGGCCAGCCAGGCTTGGGTATCAATAAAGTTATGTATTCAACAAAAAAAGAAGAGGAGAAAGTAAAAAGATCTGCCAGGATAATGTGATGTCTTCCGGGGGGGAAGGAAAGCTCAGACATGAAAAACAGGTATTGGGGGCATATGTATGCATGGTGTGGGGTGTTAGGAGCACATTAAAAAAAATGTAGATTTTGGGACCGGACAACCTCTTTAAGGTTAATAGCTGGAGTTCAATTATCCTGCATAAACAGAGTTACAAGGGTTTCCCAGGACTATAATACTCATGACCAATTTGTAGAATAGGTTCCCCAATATCAGAACAGTGGGGGGTCTGGCCTCAGTACACCAAGTAGTTATCCTGTACTTACATACTGATGACCTATCGTCTGTATAGGTTATCAAAATCAGATTAGTGGGGGTCCGACACCCCGCATCCCCACTAATCAGCTGTTTCGGGCAGACACTGGCGCCTTAAACTATACAGTGGACTGAAGGCTCACTTGGGGTGGGTGATGAGCTGCTGTACCCTGGCATGGACACTACACAATGTATGATAACTTGTGCTCCTGGCTCCATGCACTGTATAGTTTCCAACCCTGGAGGCTGCCCAAAGCAGGTAGTCTTAGTCTCCGGAAACCCAATTAAAATGGGAGCTGTGAATGAGCCATCTACCTAGTGCACTCAAATGCCAGGTCCTCCAGAGAGTTGCTTTTTGTAGACGCTGACAGCATCTGAAAATGGCTTTTCTAAACCAGACAAACCATGAGGTCTACCTAAAACTTTTTTATTACTGAATGGGAATCTGTCACCCCGTTTCTGCTGCCCAAACATCAACTCATTGTAGAGACTCTGGTTCAGGCTTCATACACACGACCGTATCCGTTTTGTGGTCTGCAAATAGCAGATCTGCAAAATACGGATCCCGGCTGTGTGCATGCCGACATTTTTTTTTTTCACTCCTGTAGACATGTCCTATCCTTTTCTGCAAAATGGACAGGAACAGGACATGTTTTATCTTTTTTGCGGGGCCACGGAATGGACATACAGATGCGGACAGCGCGCGTCCGGACATCCTTTGCGGCCTCATTGAAATGAAAGAGTCTGCGTCGGATCAGATGTGGACCTTACATACGTTGTGTGCATGAGGCCTCAAATGGAAGGTGATGTTTTTTGAGCAGTCGTTTTCTTAAAAATCACTGGTGAGCAGCTCCAGCAGGTCGTCAGCACTGGAGTCCACTCATATTCATTAATTGCTGCTTCCCCTGTCCTTCTTTGGATGATTGACAGCTTTCCTTCTAAACTGAGTAGGAAGGGGTGGCGAGAACCAAGAGCTCAGGATTATGAGGACTCTAGAGTGGGTGCACTTTACTGAGCGGAAGCACGGACTGTGCTGGAGCTGCTCACACGTGATTTTGAGAAAATGGGTGCACCAAAAAGGTAACTGACCCCAGATTTGAATCAAAGACCTTGTCAGTATTGTGTTACCGTACCATAGGATAAGGCATGAAATTCTCTTTCATGAAAAATGGCTTTTGTTGCGTGAAATTTGAAACCCCTTTCATATGTCCATATAGGGGTTACACAGATGGAGACTCATATGAGTCAGAGCTAACAAACCTAGGCGGCCATTTGCAGGAGGGCTCAGAATAAAGGGGTGGCCTGTAACGAGCAGAAGCAGAAATACATGTATAATTCAGTGGAAATTAAAATGTTGCCATAATCCTATTCTGATCAGAAGATTTCCAAACCAAAGCAGAGAGCTCGAACGTTCTCCATTGTCCTCCAATGCTATAAAACGGCAGCATGCTCAACTTCATATATGAACCATAGACGGACATAAAATTTACATTAGCAACTGCTCCGGGAAAGGCTGATGAAGTGCATTTTTGGTATGAATTTACGGTTGCATAATCTTCAATTCATAACGTAAAGCTTCATTTTATACAAAGTGTACATTTTTTTTTAAGGAAATGCCAGTATTTTGACCCATATTTTTCATGCACCAGTTAACTAGAAAATTACAGAACCTGAAGTGTCCTGATAAAATGTATCAAGGGGATTAGAACAACACAGACGTCCCCCCCACCACCACCACCGCTGGAAGACTTGTACGGCTAGTGAATGTAAAATGAGGTGGAGTTATTAGATTTTTTTATTTTTTTATTCTTTTTGTGCCATTGAAAAATGAGGACCTCTGAATTTTCAATTGTGTGAACTAATCATTAGAAAACTGAAGATTGCCCGAGCTAGGGCTGCAGAATTTGTGGCTTCCTACATACAGCACATTTTTAATTTTGCACAAGCTGGACCGCTTCCCGGCAGCACATTGATTTGTGGACCACTTCTTAAAACACCCGCAGTGTAATTAAATATTAAGCCCTGCTTTGATTTATGCTCTAAGAGGATTACTTGACAAACTAGGAGTAGCTTTCACACATCATCTGGTAAAATGAACTTTTCAATATCATTAAGCCCATCTTATGTGAGCTATGATTAATACTCGTATGTGCACTCTCTGTCCTCGTACCTTGGTTGCTTGGTTTCCAGCTCAGCTACTTGTGAACATTGCATGAAGCTTTACGTGGATTCCACATTCTTCAGGTTTGGATGGTTAATTGGTATTCAGACAGTATCTTCAGCCAGGCAATCTATGATAGGATTTTTCCTCTCTCCCTAAGGTGGTTACTAATGGTGGTAATATGGCCCCAAATTCCTACAGAATTATTCAACTTGGATAACTACAGAAAACCAAGTCTAGTTCAGTAGATCCAGGGTGTGTGTGTGGGGTATTTGGTGTGTTGTGGCCATATTATGCTCATGTAAAGTTGGCCTAATACTTGGGAGTGACAGACAAGCTCTTGGCATGTCCCCCAGTTGACAAAATGTGATTACAACTATGAGCTACATGTGGACATCGCATCAAAATTTATGGAAACTCCACATTCTTGAGGTTTGGATAGTAAATATAGTTAATTAGCATTTAGGCAGTTTCTTTAGCCAGGCAATATATGGCAGTATGATGTCCTTTACTTAAGGTGGTTACACATGGAACAGGGTTGCTAACTGTCCAGAAATTTCTGGACAGTCCGTAAAAATAGGTGCCTTTTCCCTATGTCCATGAAAAAAATGTGTCCCTGATTTCTTGGAGGCTGGTAGCACTTGACTTGACTTTTGGTGGTAATTATCATCATTTTACAGCTCACAATAAATGCTGGCTCTTATCAGTATATTGAGCTGTAGACATGTATTACTTATAATATTTATCATCCATTATGGTTTTCCCAATGTGTCTGTAAACATTTTTGGCTGTTCACGATTTTGGGATAAGCTGCCCAGAAAAAAGAAAAATTCTGGTTGGCAACCCTGACCTGAGGTAATACAGCTTCATGGGTTTTACTCAGGTTCCTGTAGAATTATTCAACTTAGATAACTATGGAACACCATGATAATGTAAGTTGGGTCAGTATATATGGGTGGTGGTGGGTAATTTTATGGGTATATATGGGAGGTGGGGGTTTTGAAGCCATATTATTCCTTAGAAACTAAATGGCTTGAAAGTGGCAGTTGAGCTCTTGGAAGCAGATGATCAAACATGTCCTTTTGTTTACAACATTTAACCAGAGGTTTGAGCTACATGTGAATGTTGCTTGAAAATGTATGCAGATTTCAAATTCTTGAGGTTAGGTTGGTAAATGATGTTATTAATATTTGGAATTTAGACAGATTCAGCTATGTGATCTGTGATGGAATTATCTTATCTCCAGAAGATGACTACAAACCACTGTAATATGTCCCCATAGAGGTCACCCAGATGCCAGCAGCACTGATCAACCTAACCTACTGTAGATCGCTGAAGAACCTTATGATCTGAGCAAGTAGATCCAAGAAGAGGAGGGTAATCAAGCCATATCATGCTTGTGTGAAATCGTCCTCACACGGCATTACTTAGAAGTGGTAAATAAACTCTTTGCACATGGCAGATAGTCAAACATGGCACAGAGTGCATAAAACTTGATTGGCCTGATCATCAGTTAGAACATTGTTAATGTCCTCTCTAAACGGCTTATTAGGTCTATTAAGGCCTATTAAGTCTAATACAACAAAGAACCCCATTAACACACAGTGGAAGTCTGTTTTCTGGCCACTAGATTGCATGATGCTGATCGTGTAAAGTCTACTACTAGTACTACTACTAGTTATTTTCATAAAAAACATATTCCTGGTTAGATATAGTGCACATCTAAACCTTTGTCAATGTAGGCTTACTTAATATGATATACAAAGATAGGGAGCACAGTTCATCTGACTCACAATATACAGCGTTGAAGCGTGGACTATGCCTGGTAGCAGACTTGCTGGAATCAACTTCTTCTATTACACATAAAGGGGCTTTCGCACCCTAGTAATTTATGGTATATCCACAGGTGGAGTCCACATCTATCTCCAGAACGAGTAGGCTCTACTGTTTACCCGACACTCAGAAATTAATAGAGAATGCCACGTAGAATGGGGTCAGGGAACTACTCTTCTGGGGACAGATTTGTTTACCAGAGGTGGGATCCAAATCACTTATATGGCATACCGTATGAAAATGTCATCAATGTCTAAGATGGGAATACCCCTTTAGTATGTGCCCAAAGTACGCAGGTATAAAGTCCTTTGAGAGACAACCAGGTACACAGTAACGAAGGCACAGGTCAATACAAGAAGAGAGAAATTCACTGCTCCAGATGCAGACATTCTTCTGAATATGCAATAATAAAACATTTTTCACATAGGTTACATTCCTAGATAAATACTCTAAAGGGGCTACCCTTTTCAACATCTATGTCTGGCCACAGCTTTTCCTGATGATAGCTGATAGCCGAACTCACGTCAATTAAAAAATGGGTTGTCTTGATTAGATGGCCGCTTTAAGTAAAGTCCCACCCACAGTAGCTGCTCAGAATTTTAAACAATGGGAGGAGGAGTAACATGGCAGTACCCTTCAAAAGTATACTAAAGCAACCATATTTTTGCATTTTTACTTCAAAGAAAAAACAATGCAGGTCCCTGAATCTGAAAGGTATAAATTACCACTACAAAAACTTAAAATTCCCATTTATTAGATTACTATAAACCTTTTTGTCTCCACAATGATGGAAGGCCCCTGCTCCACCTTTACAGCACAGGTCAGACTGTGGTTAATTGTATATTTACTGCATGAGGATCATTTTGTTCTCTCGGTTTATGTCTCAATGGATAAAAAAGAAATTGTCTTATTGATGGGAAAGGAACGATAGACGAAGACGTAGGATCTTTTTGTCTAATGGGACGGAATGTAAAATATTTCTTCTCAGAAGCCTCCGACTGAGTTTTGAAAGTAACAAAAAGCAGAAAACCATCAAGCAATAAAACAAAAGCGGCAAAGCCGGAAAAATATTTACTTATATCAATCCTTATTTCTCTGTGGAAAAACTCTCCGACGCTAAAGTTTCACATAAATGGTTTTCTTGCTGCTGTGAAATCGTCACGGATTCAGAACAAAAGAAAAAAATACTGAAAATGTCCCTGATAATGAATGACAGATGTACCTTATATCCACAGTTGTACTAAAAGAAAATGAAGCTTTAATTACCGAGAATAGTCTCCAGAATGACTGTCATTAAGAACAATCTAAGATGGACTTGAATAATAATAGTTATTTTATGTTCCAATGCAGAGAAGAAAAAAAAGGCTGCTAACCATGTCTGTATAATTTCATTTTTTTTTTAAACCACGAGAAGCTGCGAAAAAGAACTTTCCCCCATAGACTACGTATAGAATACATTAGAAGACATAGAGGCTTGGTGCCTAGCACTTAGCACCTTCTAATGTTAAGGCCATGGTTCCAAATCCCTGGACAGGGCCAAGATCCACAGGAATACACAGCGACATCCTTATGAGATTAGGGAATGCTGCTCCGGTAAAGCTATGTTCACGCCTCTTTCGCAGATTCTGTAACATTATACAGAAGAATTTGTCCAATGGACCATTCATTTTTCTGGCAGAATGACGGACAGCCCAGTAGAACCGTAAGGAATTCTTTCTAAGTTGTTGGGAGCCATAGGTGTCCTTTGTCTGATAGAACTGGCATTGTGTTGTGGGTTCAGTTATAGAAGTAAACCACAATACAGAAGGACAACCCACCACTGCTTGGCATAGCATCTCTGGGGTTTTCCAATGCTCCAAGTTCCTGCGTGCCCAGCCCCAGACGAAAGGAAACACGGGGCAGAACTTGTTTATGGTCTATACAGCACTGTGAATTACAGTCTCTTGGCTATTTCTGTAACTCTCTAAAGACTATAGAGAAGAATGTTGCATGTCCGACTTGCCCATTCATCTTCTTCTCTTTACAGTTAGATTTATATTTGCTACTGTTATACCTACACCCAGTAGATTTTGTAGACCAAGCTCCAAGACAAAAAGACAAGTCTTCTGTTCTACATGCAAAACATATAGTGCAGGGACCCATCTGATAAATGGTACCTTTCAACAGATTTGTGAGCCTAAGAACCTCAGGCACCGTCGCTACTAAAAGTACAGAGTTGTGCCAGGTCAATAATGAAGGGGATGTAGCGGTAGATACAGGTGAAACTCAAAAAATTTGAATATCATTTATTTCAGTAATGCAAATTAAAGGAATTGCATTAAGGCATCTTAAAATTAGAATTTTGTGAAAAGGTTCAATATTCTAGGCTCAAAGTGTCACACTCTAGTCAGCTAATTAATCCATATCCCCTGAGCAAAGGGTACCTCAAAATTGTGACTTTGGGGTTTCATAAGCTGTAAACCATAATCATCCAAATTATAACAAATAAAGGCTTGAAATATCTCGCTTTGCATGTAATGAGTCTTTCTCATATGTTAGTTTCACCTTTTAAGTTGCATTACTAAAATAAATGAACTTTGCACGATATTCTAATTTTTCGAGTTTCACCTGTATGTGCCATGGACTCTTTCACGAGTTGATGAGCAGAGATACTGAGCGTCAGAACCACCCAAACTAATAATGATGGCTAACCCTAAGGATGGGCCATCAGTTTTAATGTCCCAGATAAACCCTACAAGGAGTTTTTCTAATGACAGTCTGAGTCCCATTTCTAGTCAGCTGCTACACAGAAAATGTAATACTGCATATACTTCGGACGAATGTCATCCACTGGATGTTTGTAAAGGATCCATCACCCATATGCTCCCATGTAATAATAATAATAATAATATTAATATATATATATGTTTAAGGCCTCTTTCACACTTGCGCTGTCCTGATCCGGCGTGTACTCCACTTGCCGGAATTACACGCCAGATCCGGAAAAACGCAAGTGAACTGAAAGCATTTGAAGACGGATCAGTCTTCAAAATGCTTTCAATGTTACTATGGCACCCAGGACGTGCCATGCGATCACGTCATCCATGCGCCTGGGGCGCCCTGACATCACTCTGGAGCGCCCCGGGAGCCGCACGGATGGTAAGTATGCTGCTCCCCCGGTCCCCGCTACACTTTACCATGGCTGCCAGGACTTTAGCGTCCCGGCAGCCATGGTAACCATTCAGAAAAAGCTAAACGTCGGGTCCGGCAATGCGCCGAAACGACGTTTAGCTTAAGGCCGGATCCGGATCAATGCCTTTCAATGGGCATTCATTCCGGATGCGGCCTTGCGGCAAGTCTTCAGTTTTTTGGGCCGGAGCAAAAAGCGCAGCATGCTGCGGTATTTTCTCCGGCCAAAAAACGTTCCGGTCCGGAACTGAAGACATCCTGATGCATCCTGAACGGATTTCTCTCCATTCAGAGTGCATTAGGATAATCCTGATCAGGATTCTTCCGGCATAGAGCCCCGAGGACGGAACTCTATGCCGGAAGACAATAACGCAGGTGTGAAAGAGCCTAATACATATATTTTTTCACTGAATAGTGTGACAGAAGAGATCTGTCTGCCATCCAGTACTCAAACTCCCATATTAAAAAAGATGTACTATATACATTTACCAGATCTTATAAGATTGTAACTCAAAGGGTTATTCCCATCTGAGACATTGATGGCATATCGCTAGGATATGCTATCAATGTCAGATAAGTGCAGGTCCCACCTCCTATCTTCAGAACAGGCCCCCAAGCGAAGGAATAGCATGCGCATCCAACCACCGGTCACCACTATGGGAGTTCCGAAAATAAACAAGAGAGGTGGCCATGCTTGTGTGGCTTTCTCTCCTATGGGACTACCAAAAATAGCCGAGTGCACTCGCTTGGCTATTTTCTGAAGTCCCATAGGAATAAATAGACAGCCAGCCGAGCAAGCACAGTGTTTTCCTCTTAACTTGTGGGAGCCTTGATCTGGAGGTAAAAGTGGTCCCAGAGGTGGGACCTACACCTATGACATTAATGGCATATCCTAGCAATATACCATCAATGACCCCTTTAACGTAATTCAAGAAGGGTTTAGGGTAGACACACTTATAAATGTACAGACCAGGTCCACCATGGAAAAAAAATAGCTGGTTCAATGGGTCTGTTTTTTTGGCTCATATAAGAAGGTCCCTAGCAGAAGACTTCCCTTGATACAGCATAATGAAAGGGACAGTACCTTTATATACATTATAATATATTGCAAAATAAAAAATATGCATATCCAGTATTCTAGCACCTGAAGGATGCTGCTGCAACTAAAAATACAGATTAAATATTCATGGTACCTTCTTTTCGGGCCACGAAGCCTTCAAAATGGCTTGTGTTCTGAAAAATACGAGCAGCCTGCTGTCCTCATCGCTTAGATTAAACGCCTGTTCCATAATCTGTAGTACATCGATTCTGGGTTTCACCGGTAGCGAATCATCACCACAAAATGGCCGTAACCACTCCAATAGGTCATCAGATGTGACCAGATTCTCCCTACAGAATGAAAAAGACAATTGAAAATGTACATTCAAGAAATACTAGGGGAAATTTACAAATTCACATTTTTATTTTTGACAAAAACTGTCTAAAACGGTGCTTCATTTATCACAGTGGCTGAGGCTGGATGATAGAACTGGTGCACCACCTATTAGTTGGCTGACTTGTCGGCACCAATTTTTTCTGCTGCATATTAAGTCAAGCCATTTCCAGTAGGCCATGCCTCTTTCCTGCTAATCTGTGTCCCCTTGTGGAATGAGTCAAAAAAGGTGTCTAAAACACCTAATTGTGGTGCAATAAGTGTGGTTTTTGGTGCAAATTACAGAAAAATTCTGGCACATTTTCATTAGCAAATCTCCCTACAGTAAAGCGTTGTACAGGTACTTTACACCTCCATCTTTATGGTCACAGAATTGCAGGTCAACAGGAGCAAGAGTAGGTGCAAAGCAAACCCATTTCATAAAACTTCATCTGAATTAAACATTTGTAAACCACATTCAACCCTATGACCACCACTGGTCTATGAAGGACTTCAGGTCATTTGTACTGTTACTCTGCAACAACTTTAAAAGGCTGGTTTACACGGCCTCATGGAGCAGGCGATTGTCGGGAAAAAAAAGTGTTCCTTCTCCACAAATGCCTGCTTGTCAGTGGAGAAGAAAGCTGTATTTACATGCAGCAATCTCCTCCACAGTATGGGGAGGAGGGATCACTAGAGCCAATGCTCGTCCTTATACAGAGTCAATGTTTCTGGGTTGCAGAGTGTTTACACAGAATGATCTGGTCTCCGCATGAACGATTGTTTTCCCCGATGAACAAGTGGAAAGTCCTATTTGTGGACAACGGTTATTCACTGGCCATTGAAAAAATGGCCATGTGAGCAGCCCCATAAATTGCAATGGTTCTGAAGATGGCCGGGTGACGGCTGTTCTCACTGTCTTGTGGGTGACAGGAGTTTTTAGGCATTGTAACAACCAGGATGACATGACCCCACAGCAATTTTCACTTTCCGTCATGAAAACGTCAGTTCAGCTTTCCCATGTCCACTGCGCAATCAGAACAGCAGCCCATAATTTATCCAGTAGCTCGAAGCTTACACGAACCGGCTGTTGTCCACCCTATAAGGCCAAAAGTATCTACTTTGTAGCCGTATCTTTATTTAAAAAAAAAAAATCGACTAATTTACAAAACAATATGGCAACCTCAGCCAAAAATTCACCCAGGAACCGAGGGCTGTGCCGATGGGTGACGAGTCCAGACACCCCAAAAAAACTAGACATAAATAATACCTGTCTTTACACAAAGAAGAGAGCAGTGTCAGAGTATATTTACTGGAAAGTTAATACCTAAATGCGCCAGAATTCTCAATTTGTGCCGTGCCTTGCATCACATCTATTACACTATGGGGGTCATTTATTATCAGATATACGGTAATTTTTTACATATACCTGGAACAGATTGCCGCGCAAAGGTTAGTCTGAGACTTATTCCTGCTCATGCCAGGTCTAAAAAAGAGAGAGTGGCGTGGCCTGGGAACGGGGTGGGTCTGCAGCCCGTCTCATTTATCATTTTCCATGGGAGCAAGGGAGCTGGCGTAGATTTAGACAGGCGGTAAATACACCGAAATTGTGTAAAGGCCGGCACCAAGCTGTCTAAAATGCTGGTCTCGATAAATGACCCTTATGTGTTTTAGATGGTTTTTGTGACAAGAAGGTGTGCTTTAGAGTGAGAAGGGACATGGCTTCAACAGGAATGGATGTTGATGTTGAAGTTGCACCAAAAATGTGTTCCAAAGGAAGCCATCCAATAGGCAGTGGAAATCCGGGGGGATTTAACCACTTTAAAAAGTCAAAAACTGCAAAAGTATTTGTTGTTTTTAAGATTTATACCAAATTTATAAATACTACAGCCAGAAAATGATGCACATTTTTGCACAAATCTACACCTAAAGTCATTTGCGCCGCATTTATTGAGACCGCATTTTAATACGTTTGACGCAATTCATTCCAACAAGACATTTTTGTTTTAGTCCGATGTATTTTGGTTACGGGAACTCAGCATTCTGAAACATAGACGGCACAGCTAGCCTGGGATTATTGTCCAGCTCCAGTAATACAAGTTCAGCCACAAAGTTTCAGCGTTTGGGACACCAGGACGCACTCCGTAGAACCACAGGACGCAGCACCATAGAGGAGGGTGAGATGTGCTTTCCAGGGCTGAAGCTGGCTAATTGTAACTAACATAATGGAAGCACTAACAATATTTATTACAAGTTTCATTGACTGACATATATAATCTTCTAAGGCTTCTTTCACACCGGCAGCCAGATGTTCCGGCTGGCAGGGCTGGGAATCGGTCAATAATTGGGGAGATCTCTGGATCCATGTGAGGTTTACCGCAGGCCCAGTGACGTCACGACTAGTGTCACTGGCTTGGGTGTGGCTTACCTCCATTCAAGTGATCAGAGCTTAGCCGTGCCTAGGCCAGTGATACTAGTTGTGATGTCACTGGGCCTGCGGTAAACAGGTGCTTTATCAAACAGCTGATTGGCAGGGGTACTGGGTGTCGGACCGATCAGCTGCTGATGATCTATCCAGAGTATAGATCATCAGAAAGAAAAAACTGCAGAACCCCTTTAAGATATCTGCCCTGTACCTTTTGGCACAATTCATCAAAAGTTTGATTCACCGTCCCAATATTTCAGGGTTTGTCTCTTGGTGTACAATCATAAACGCCAGGAATACAAAGGGTGCATTCAGCGAGCTGCTATCCTGCGCTGAATCTTGTGAGTCACCACAAAGTGTATCTTGTATGACAGATGCTACACTTCAGTGATTACAAGAGTCTCCCGAGTAAACAACGCACTTCTGCTGGAAACCTATACAACGATGAGGCGGTTGCCCCCACACTGCCTGAGCCTTCTGTGCCTGAACGTCAGATACCTAAGGGGACATTGTTCCGGGATCAGATATGACTTTCCAGTCTGAACTGCAATAATTAAGTTCCTATGTGCTCCCGTGGTTCCTGAAAACTGAGAGGCGGCCAATCTACCCTGGTAAGGACAGCCAGCGCTGCATGTGCGGTATACAATAGAGCGGAGGATACCGGGGCTCAGCCGCGTGTGCAGCATTTAATCACATGCATGCTCTGGGAACAGGCAGCACTAAGCAGTCCAACACACAAAGTGCCTTTTCCTTACTTTAAGGCTACATTCACACGAACGTATGTGATTTGCGGTCTGCGGACACTGATCCGCAAAAAATACGGATGACGTCCTTTTGGCATCCGTATATGCTAACTTCTGTTGTAATCTAAGGGGTTGGGTTGTCTCACTTCAGTAAATGGCATTTATCATGTAGAGAAAGTTAATACCAGGCACTTACTAATGTATTGTGATTGTCCATATTGCCTCCTTTGCTGGCTGGATTCATTTTTCCATCACATTATAAAGAGCCCGATGCTTTTTTCCTATAGTGTCCAAAGCAGGACCACCACTGCTGCATTGCAGGGTGGTCGTAACCTCGGGTAACGAGCCGTGTATAATGTGATGGAAAAATTAATGAAGCCAGCAAAGGATTCAATATGGACAATCACCATACATTAGTAAGTGCCTGGTATTAACATTCTCTACATGATAAATGCCATTTGCTGAAGTGAGACACCCCTTTAAGAGACCCTTCACTGCCATATTTTACTGAACGTATACAAGCCAGAAGTACTGGGGATTTTTTAAACTCCTTCCTGCACCACGATATACATTTTGGTCACAGGCCGGTGCCTTTGCACACATTGCAGTACTTTTACAGAACCGTGATGGTGTGTGCTCCAGAGCGGAGTCCATGCCATCAGCAGCGGGTGTCACTTGCAATATACAGCTGACACCCCGCTGCAACGGCCTGGATTGGAGAAAATTCTAATTTTAGTAATTTAACTCCTTAGATGCCGCTATCAATAGCAACCATGGCATTCAAGGGGTTTGACAGAGGCACTGTCACATACATTGGTACCCCCACAATGCATTCATGTTTATTAGTATGTTGTCATTGTGCCAAAAGAAAGCCCTGTTTGTACACCCATTAGATCCTGTCATAGCCAGTTTCTAGTAGGATGCCCGTCAGCGTGTGGACAGGGGATAAATAGCTTTTGTGGGGAAAATCCCTTTAATGAACAGACACTTGTTTGTGATTCAGTGCATGTAATGGTTTAACAGCCCAAATTTTTTGTATTTGCTGGGCTACCAAAATTATTTTTACAGCATTCATATTATGTTTGGATGGTGTCAGACTCTTCAGGCACACGCCCCAACAGGTAATACCCAGCCGGATCTCCACTACAAACTGCTAGTAATTGATAACGGCACAATAAAGTGACATAAGAGTAGATGCTCCAGTATTGTCATTACAAGTAGCGAGAGGTGACAGCTCCTCTGTAAGGTGTGAAATACCTGTATTACGCACCAACCCTCAAGCCCTTAATGTTAAAATTTGCTCGCCAAAAGGCAGTACAAGTAAAAAACAGGCCATTTGCCCCCGTTTCCCTGGGCATTTTACACTTTCGCCACCAAAAGAAGATGAATCCAGCAATTCCATCACCTCAATGTGCTCGGGGCGAACGTACAGCAAACAATGTTATTCAAATGCCACATTATCATAATTCGATTTAATCTTCCAGGATGATACATTTACATAGCCTAAAGACATCAGGCCAGAAAGTAATATCCCTATATTTAACACAATGTGACATATGGAGGGAATGAAAGCACTAAAGTAATGACATAACTCACAGTGATTATTAATTCATGATGGCCTTCCAGGCACCAGGTTATTCCTACACATTATGTGGCCGGAGCACTGACCCTTCCAGAGACTAATGTGATCTGAAGCTCTCCATCAACTCTGCCCTAATTCTTCAGGTATAACTACGATTCATAGTAATAAGACTGCATAACACACATGGACTGTCACAGCATAGAAGTGGACTGTCACAGCAAAATACCATAGAAGTGGACTGTCACAGCAAAATACCATAGAAGTGGACTATCACAGAAAAATACCATAGAAGTGGACTGTCACAGCAAAATACCATAGAAGTGGACTGTCAAAGGAAAACTGATATGGACTGTCATAGCATAATGGATGTGGATTGTCAAAGCAAAACACTATAGAAGTGGACTGTCACAACAAAATACCATAGAAGTGGACTGTCACAACAAAATACCATAGAAGTGGATTGTCACAGCAAAATACCATAGAAGTGGACTGTCACAGCAAAATACCATAGAAGTGGACTGTCACAGCAAAATACAATAGAAGTGGACTGTCACAGCAAAATACAATAGAAGTGGACTGTCACAGCAAAATACAATAGAAGTGGACTGTCACAGCAAAATACAATAAAAGTGGACTGTCACAGCAAAATACAATAAAAGTGGACTGTCACAGCAAAATACTATAGAAGTGGACTGTCACAGAAAAATACAATAGACGTGGACTGTCACAGCACAACAGATGTGGACTACCACAGCATTATAAAACGTGAATAGTCAGAGTAACAGATACAGACTGTCACAGTGTAACAGATGTAGGTTGTCACAGCATTGCAGACATGGACTGTTACAGAATAACAGACATGTAAAGTCACAGCATAATAAATGTGGACTGTCACAGCTTAATCAATGTGGACTGTCACAGCTTAATAGATATTGACTGCCACAGAATAATGAAAGTGGAACATTCCTTTATACTGGGAATTGTATTCAGTATAATTGCATTATATTGACGTTGGACTGTAAATCATTATAGGAAGAATAAAAGAGAAGGCACATGATGTCCAATTATTTGCACGGAAATGACCCTGCTATAAGGCAGTCTTCATGGAACAAAAATGTGTACCCAGAAAAATCCTAGATGCAACCAGACTATTTGAAAATAGGTAAATGGTAAGATTCTGTACACTGTTTTACAGCAGGTAAGGCTACTCGCGTTTTGTGCGGATCCGTCATGGACAGATGGTGCAGAACGGATCCGTTTGTATTATTTTTAACACAGCCAAGACGGATCCATTTTGAATACCATTGAAAGTCAATGGAGGACGGATCCATTTTCTATTGTGTCAGTGAAAACAGATCCGTCCCCATTGACTTACATGGTGTGCCAGCACGGATGAGTTTTGGCTCAGTTTCATCAGACTGCAAGCAGCGTTTTGGTGTCCGTATCCAAAGCAGAACAGAGGCAAACTGATGCATTCTGGGAGGATCCTTTTCCATTCAGAATGCAAACTGATCCGTTCTGGACCTCTTCTTAGAGTCCTGAACGGATCTCACAAGCAGAAAGCCAAAACGCCAGTGTGAAAGTAGACTAAGTTGTGCAGTGCCATGTGTGCATTGGCCATTTTCCCCCTTGAGTTGCACTCAGATAGACCTGGCTAATACGTTTATAGTTAATGTTGTGCTGGTGCAACACTGGTGAGTGTCCTCTGTAGCTTACAGGTTCAAAGTAACCCTTTCCTGGCCATACGCCTCATTCACACGTCAGTGTTCTCCGTTCAGTATTTGGTCACAGTGACTGTGAACCAAAACCAGGTGCTGGTCAAAAACCCAGAACTGGCACGAATCTTTCCATGATATCTTATGTCTGTGTAGGCTCCACTCCACATCCCGCTGACGTGTGACTGAGCTGGCAGCCCTCCTGAGCACGTGGCTGAAAGGGTTAATTACTCTTACCGGCAATTGGTTTTTCCAATAGCCTCCACAACGACACTTACAGGAGGGTGTCCCTGTCCCAGGACAGGAAACAATGCAGAAGCACAAGATTTAAAAGGCCTCCTCCCCTTACCTATTCAGTAAATAAGAGAGGACACGGAAGTGATGCAAGAAAAAATATATATTAACATCAACAAATTACATAATTTGAAGACGGCAAAAAAGGAAAAAAGGGAGGGAAATCCCAGTGCCGTTGTGGAGGCTATTGGAAAAACCAATTACCGGTAAGAGTAATTAACCCTTTTCACGGGCGCCTCCACAACGGCACTTATAGGAGGATTAACAGAGTCATTTACATTAGGGTGGGACCACAGCAGAAAGGATTCTGGAGCCAAAGGACAAGTCCTGGTTCCTGAGAATGTCCAATTTATAATGATTGAAAAAAGTCATAGGGCTTGCTCACGTGGCAGCCCTGCAGATTTGGTCTAGAGATACTGACGCAGATTCCTCCCATGAAGATGACACTGCTCTAGTAGAATGGGCTTTTATTCCGGAAGGGGGCTGAAGATCTCTCTGCATATAAGCAAAGGCAATAACATCTCTGATCCACCTTGCTATGGATGATTTGCTGGCCGCTTGTGTTTTATTCGGACCCTGATATTGGAGGAAGGGATGATCGGACTGCCTAAATTTACTGGTTGTGTGCAGGTAGGATGGCATGCTCCTTCTCACGTCCAAATTATGGAATTTTTTATCTCTGAGTAGTTTGAGATGGACAGAAGGAAGATAACGAAACTTCTTGCTCACAATAAAACTTTGAGATAACTTTACGTAGAAATGAAGGACAATGCCTGAGAATTATGCGGTCATCCAGGACTGTAAGAGAGAACGGCAGGATTTTTCCAACCCTTGTAGCAGTTGTTATTGCTACAAGAAAAAACTGTTTTGGAGGTAAGCATCTTGAAATAAATTTGATCCAAGTTTAGGTCCCAGGGGGGAAATGATGGAATGAGAGGTAGGCAAACTTCTTGTCGTCCCCTTTAAAAAAATGCTTGATGAGCAAGGAGTCAGCCAGTTTCTCATCCAGAAAGGCACTTAACGCTGAGACTTGTACCTTGAGCGTTGCAGGTCGGAGACCTTTATCCAATCACTTTATCCAAAAACTTTGAACCTGAGGAATGGCAGGGGAAAGGCAATTATTTGAAAAGGACAAAAAAGCGTTCCAGGTTCTTAAATAAATTCTAGACGTTATAGGCTTCCAGCTCAACAACATCGTAGAAGTTACAGCATCCGTCAACCCCTTTTTCTTTAAGGCGAGGCGTTCAGCCGCCAGGCCGTCAAGTTGAGTGGATTTACCCTGGGATGAAATTTTGGTCCTTGGTGAAGAAGGTCCGGGGTTGATGGAAAGGTCCAGAATATTCCTGCACATAATCTGAGCAACAAGGGGAACCAAGACCTCCTTGGCCAAAAAGGGGCGATGACTATTACTTGAGCTGCTTCTTCCTCCACCTTCATAGTGTGTATATATACTCATAAGCACTTCCTACTTTGCTCTTGCTATATACAGGTCCTTCTCAAAAAATTAGCATATTGTGATAAAGTTCATTATTTTCTGTAATGTACTGATAAACATTAGACTTTCATATATTTTAGATTCATTACATACCAACTGAAGTAGTTCAAGCCTTTTATTGTTTTAATATTGATGATTTTGGCATACAGCTCATGAAAACCCAAAATTCCTATATCAAAAAATTAGCATATCATGAAAAGGTTCTCTAAACGAGCTATTAACCTAATCATCTGAATCAACTAATTAACTCTAAACACTGCAAAAGCTTCCTGAGGCTTTTAAAAACTCCCAGCCTGGTTCATTACTCAAAACCGCAATCAGGGGTAAGACTGCCGACCTGACTGCTGTCCAGAAGGCCATCATTGACACCCTCAAGCAAGAGGGTAAGACACAGAAAGAAATTTCTGAACGAATAGGCTGTTCCCAGAGTGCTGTATCAAGGCACCTCAGTGGGAAGTCTGTGGGAAGGAAAAAGTGTGGCAGAAAACGCTGCACAACGAGAAGAGGTGACCGGACCCTGAGGAAGATTGTGGAGAAGGACCGATTCCAGACCTTGGGGGACCTGCGGAAGCAGTGGACTGAGTCTGGAGTAGAAACATCCAGAGCCCCCGTGTACAGGCGTGTGCAGGAAATGGGCTACAGGTGGCGCATTCCCCAGAAACAGCGGCAGAAGCGGCTGACCTGGGCTACAGAGAAGCAGCACTAGACTGTTGCTCAGTGGTCCAAAGTACTTTTTTCGGATGAAAGCAAATTTTGCATGTCATTCGGATATCAAGGTGCCAGAGTCTGGAGGAAGACTGGGGAGAGGGAAATGCCAAAATGCCTGAAGTCCAGTGTCAAGTACCCACAGTCAGTGATGGTCTGTGGTGCCATGTCAGCTGCTGGTGTTGGTCCACTGTGTTTTATCAAGAGCAGGGTCAATGCAGCTAGCTATCAGGAGATTTTGGAGCACTTCATGCTTCCATCTGCTGAAAAGCTTTATGGAGATGAAGATTTCATTTTTCAGCACGACCTGGCACCTGCTCACAGTGCCAAAACCACTGGTAAATGGTTTACTGACCATGGTATTACTGTGCTCAATTGGCCTGCCAACTCTCCTGACCTGAACCCCATAGAGAATCTGTGGGATATTGGGAAGAGAAAGTTGAGAGACGCAAGACCCAACACTCTGGATGAGCTTAAGGCCGCTATGGAAGCATCCTGGGCCTCCATAACACCTCAGCAGTGCCACAGGCTGATTGCCTCCATGCCACGCCACATTGAAGCAGTCATTTCTGCAAAAGGATTCCCGACCAAGTATTGAGTGCATAACTGAACATAATTATTTGAAGGTTGACTTTTTTTGTATTAAAAACACTTTTCTTTTATTGGTCGGATGAAATATGCTAATTTTTTGAGATAGGAAATTTGGGTTTTCATGAGCTGTATGCCAAAATCATCAATATTAAAACAATAAAAGGCTTGAACTACTTCAGTTGGTGTGTAATGAATCTAAAATATATGAAAGTCTAATGTTTATCAGTACATTACAGAAAATAATGAACTTTATCACAATATGCTAATTTTTTGAGAATGACCTGTATATGCTGTGAACTGTGAATAGTAATGCCTTCTAGTGCAATGGTTAGTTTTTTTCTAGTGTAATGCTTTAGTTTAAATGTCAGTTCTCGTTCCCCTGTCCATGGCATCTAGGATTTCTCCAAACAACATTTCATTGTATTGTACATTGTATTACATTGTATTGTACAGTGACAATAAATGCATCTTATCTTATCTTATAAGAGTTCTTAGCATCAAATTGAACGGAGGAAAAGCATAAAGAGCTTTCGGCCATGGCTGGGATAGCGGATCTACCCATAAATGCTGGTCCTGTTGGGAGAGGGAGTAAAATTTCTTGGTCTGCCTGTTGTCCCTTGTGGCAAACAGATCTAGATCTTGGACTGCACATTTTTTGCAGATCTGCTGAAAAATTTGAAGATTCAGGGACCATTCTCCTTCTTTCAATGACCAGTGGCTGATGAAGTCGGCTAATACATTGTTCTCTCCTTTCACATTGACTGCTGTTAAGGAAAAGAGATTATTTTCTGCCCAATGAAAAATGTCCCGAGACACTGCCCCTAGGGAATGGCTCCTGGTCCCTGCCTGCTTGTTAAGGTAGGCAACTGCCGTGGTGTTGTCTGATAACACTTTTAGTGGAGTATGAAGGGAGACGGTGACTTTGTAGATGGCTGAAAGTTATTTCAGATTGGAGGAAGCATGTAACATATCTTCTCCCAATCTGCCCTGAACTACACTTCATTCTATATAACCTCCCCATCCTGAGCAGCTGGCGTCTGTTGTCACGATCATCCGATTTTCCGGACGCCTATAGACTCCTGTCTGCAAGTTCTTGTCTATTCTCCTCCACATTAAGGACTTCAAGAAAATAAGAGGAAGGCCTGAAAGATCCTTGTGTGACTCTGATCCCATCTGACCGAGGGGATTGTAGCCGTCAGAAAGCCTAGGATGGTCATAATGTTTCTGATGGAGGAGGTCCTTTGGCTGCAGAACCAATAGATTGTTCTGTTTTTCTAGGGGTAAAAAGGACATTAGAAGATGAGAATCTAAAAGTACTCCCAGGAAAAGCTTTCTTTGGTCTGGAAATAGGTCTAATTTCTTGAAGTTTATAATCCACCCCAGGGTGGTAAAGCATGTTTGCACTTGAGAGAGGTGGGATCATACAATTTCCTCCGAGGGTGAAGCGATCAGGAAATAGTCTAGATATGGTACAATCAGAATCCCCTTCAGTTGTAGATATTTTGTGACCTCTGACATGACTTTTGAAAATATTCTTGGAGCCGAAGAGTCCGAATGGGAGAGCTCTGAACTGGAAATGGCATAACTGGTCCCCTAGAAAGACGGCGATTCTTAAATACTTCTGATGACTTTGGCATATAGGAACATGGCATCCTGGAGGTCCAAAGTCACCATGAAACAATCCTGGGGGAGTAAGTTGATGGTGGATTTTATCGTTAACATCTTGAATTTTTAAGTAAACGATGAATCTGTTCAGAGATTTTAAATTTACTATCAAACGGAAGGCTCCGCTTGGTTTCTGTACCAGAAATAACGGAGAATAGAAACCTTTTCCGTATTGATCTACTGGGACTAGATGGAGCACTTTTTTGTTTATAAGAGAAGAGATCTCTATTTCTAGACAAGACTAATTCTTTTTGAGGAAGCTTCCCGTTTATGAAAAATTGATCCGGGGAGGGGATAAAAACTATTTTTAGGCCTTCTCTTAGAGTAGATACCACCCACGAGAAAGCCCTATTTCTTCCCAGGCCAAGGTGAAAAAAACTAGCCTGCCCCCGACATAGCTTATGGCGTCATTTATTGGGATGGGAGGAGTTTTCAGGATTGAATAGGAATCCTCTTCCCCTGCCTTTAGAAGGTTGCCACTTTCTTAGACCTTCTTTTTTCTTCTGATCCAGACTCGTTAGTTTTTTTTTTCTGATTCTGAAAGGATCGTCTTTGGTGAAAATAACGATTCTCAACGCGAAATCCATTTTTCTTATCCGAGGCTTTTTCCAGGATATCATCTAAGGCCTCATGCACACGACCGTGCTGTTTTTTGCGGTCTGCAAACCGCGGATACGCAAAAAACGGAAGCCGCCCGTGTTGACTTCCAATTTGCGGAACGGAACGGGCACCGGCAATATAAATGCCTATTCTTGTCCGCAAAGCGCGGACAAGAATAGGACATGTTATTTTTTTTTTTGCGGTGCCACGGAACGGAGCCACGGATGCGGACAGCGCACGGAGTGCTGTCTATCTTTTGCGGCCCCATTGAAGTGAATGGGTCCGCATCCGAGCCGCCGTGGTCGTGTGCATGAGGCCTTACCCTGAGCCAATTAATCAATCTCCTTCACAGGGGATCGAGCAAAGACGTTTTTTGGATCCAGCCTTACCTGACCATGTATGCAGCCAGATTGCTCGATAAGCTGCATTAGACAGAGCAGCTGACCTAACAGAGAATTTAACTAAGTCCGCAGATGCATCTGCCAAAAAAATGTATGCCTTTTTTTTAAATAGATAGGGAGGCAAGGATCTCCTCCCTTGGGGTACCAGCTGCTAAGTGCTGTTCCAATTGATTTAACCAGATGGACAGAGTTCTGGCTATGCAGGTAGAAGCCGTATTTGTCTCCCAGGCCTTTTTAAATAAATTTTCAGATATCTTGTCCATGGGATCTCGTAAGAGACCCATGCCCTCGAACGGCAAAGAGGTCGTTTTGTCCCAGAGATCTGATATCTGTCCCAGATATTTCCTTTTAATGGAATTTGTCACAGCTGTTCTTCTTTCAGGATCCCTCCATTCTTTGGATATCAGGGATTTTATGTTTAGCTCAACATTACTCCAGTGACACAAGTAAATCTTCTTGATTTTTTTTTTTATGCGGCTAAGTTGTGACATTTCGGCCAACACGGCCTTTTTCAAACTGGTGCCGCTATTTGAGGAACTTGAACAACTTGAAAAACGATGGCTGAGTCTTGTCCTATGTGCTGCTCCACTGCCGGAAGGTGCCAAGGATTTTATGTTGTTATGTTGTTATGAATAGGGAAGACCCTTCTCTTTCTCTCTCCCAGCCCCTGGAACATTCGATCTTGAACAGAGTAGATTTCTTTTTCCTCCTCAATGTTCATAGTGGCACTTATAGTCTTTAGAAGACCGTCAGTTTCCTCAGGGAGAAACAATGGTTTTCCTGAGCCGTCATCTTAGGAGTCAGAGTCCGGATCAGATATTAGTTCCCCTTCATCTAGATCAAACACCACATCAGAGGCTAAGGATCTGTGAGACGTGGATGAACGTGGGAATTGTGATGCAATTTTAGAGTCCACAGGCTTATTTACCTCTTCCTTTATTATAGCTCTTATGGAATCAAGGAAGGATGGTGACTCTTCTGTGACCAAATTTTCGGTTCATTTTGGACATTTTGTTGTGGAGGAAAAAGACTTCCTACAGATGGTGCACTTTTTGCGTCCCCATATCTCCACCGGCCGACTTAGGTGTCATGGTCTCTGGGCCCTAAGAATTTAAAAAAGAAAGGATTGTAGGACCAAAGAAAAAACATTATTTGACCATCACCTACACCAGGGGTGAAAGCACTGGGACAAACACCACAGTTCCCACGTGAAAATAAGCAAACCGAGACTGTTTGCATAATTCTAAAGGTACCTAGGATTGAAACCTAGTCTAGCATACACAATATTTCCCCACTGGGGAGGAGGCTTACCGGGCTGAGGGCAGAGGTAGCGGCATCTCCAGGTTTTCTTGCGTCCACGTCCACTGGGGCAAGCATGGCTGCTGGCGGTGAAGGGTAGTCTCTGACGGGGGAACTCTCACCCTGTTTAAATCTCCCTGTATGCTGCGCCACCAGAAATGCATGAGCGCGAGATTCTCTTGCCCAAGTAGAATCTCGCCTGGTGACATCAGAATGCCAAGATCCCGCGCAATCTTACCTGGGAGTATCGCCCTGGGCTGCCTGCGCGCAGGGCTTATGCCTAGGAATGGGTAAGGGAGGAAGTACGTCCCTGGGGTTCCCGTTCCCTGCTCCAGTCCTCCCACGATGTGTGGGGGGGAAAAAACAAGGCTGGGCGAGAATAAACCATTCCTGGCACTCCAGGAGAGCTTCCACGTATCCCGAGGACAGGAAGCAACGACTGAATAGGTAAGGGAAGGAGGCCTTTTAAATCATGCGCTTCTGCGTTGTTTCCTGTCCTGGGGGCAGGACACCCTCCTGTGAGTGCCGATGTGGAGGCACCGGGGAAAACCCGGCATTTATGCCGGAAATCGTCCGGGACACTGCCGGACCTTATTGCCATCAATGGGGATCCAGCGATGAAGTGAAGTAACCAGAACAGCCTACAAATGAACGAGGCCTACAAATGGTTTCTCCAAAGTAGAAACTAAGTCCCAAATTCACACCAACGCAAAACACAGTGATCTGATCAGAGCTATGGGGTCCTTGGGGAAGATAGAGAAAATGACAGAGGAAAAAAGAAATATGAATTTATAGTCTGCCTTCCAACAACTGCCTGTAGAATGTGACATCCCGCGTATTGTAATCAGAGCAATGAAATGGTTTTTCCAGCTTCTTTTTGTTTTAATTAATCAAACTTCTATTAAAGCCACATGATAAATCATCTAAATAGTCTCCCGAGAACGCGGGCTCATAAAAAATTATTTCTGTGATGACAGCAAGATGACAACATTTAAAACTTGAAAAAGATGACTGGATGGGGACCCAACCCACCATCTGGATATGAATGAGGAACGACACTGTGTTTGATAGAATATACCATTACAGTAAACACAATATGCTCAAAGACCAGCAAAAAATACAACTGGGAGTTTGTCAAAGGAATATGTTATCCTCATTGTTATGTCAGGAAAATGTATTATCTGGTGCTGGATATTGGTAGAGGGAAGACTTTCCAAATGCATTGTATTTTGCACTTTCTTTTGCTTTAACCCCCTAACTGTTTTGCCCCAGTCCAGCTCTAGCAGTGGGAAAAGTAGCTAACTGGAGAGGGAGGGCTGCTTTAGATGCTGCTATCTCCTGAATGGTAGCAGCTACAAACATGCAACAGTTCGTGTTTGAAAGCTGACATTTCAGACAATACCATGACAGGATGTTCAGAACAGGGGAAAATATCACTGATAGAAATCGGGATGCTGTGAAAGTTAAAACACGTTTTACTGGCGATTATTCCAGACTCGATTTTACTTCAACTTCAGATGTATGAAAGCCTGTACTGTCAGCTTTCAAAGAAGACCAGTTGCATGTTTCTAGCTGCTACCATTTAGGAGATAGCAGCATCTAAAGCAGCCCTCCTCCTCCAGTTAGCTACTTTTCCCACCGCCTGAGCTGGACTCCGGCAAAACAGTAAAGTGGCTAAAGGGGTTGTCTCATCTGAGACAATGGGGGCATATTGCTAGGCTGAGACCCGCACCTATCTCCTAAATGGAGCCCCGAAAGTGGGCACGACAGAAATAGCTGAACCAGTGCGCGGCTATTTTCGGCAGCCCCATAGAAATGAATGGCGGCCGGTCATGCACAATGCGCTCCCATTCACTTCTATGGGGAGGGAGCTTGGTGGTGGCCGGACCGGAGTCCTCCGGTCCGGCCACATATCCTAGCGATATGACCCCATTGTCTGAGATGAGACAACCCCTTTTAATGTCATTAATCCCTTCCTCCTGTATGCATTGGGGACTTTACCGATCAAGCAATTTTATCATCACATTCCAGGAGCTAATTTTTTTTATTTTACCCTCGATGTAGCCGTATGAAGGTTTGTTTGTTGCGAGACAAGTTGTAATTTTTAATGGCACCATTTTGAGGTAAACATAACTTACTGGTTAACTTTTATTAACTCTTTTCAGGGGGAAGGAAAAATAGCAATGCCAATACTGAGTTTTTACGTTATAAGTTTAGCAATATTCCCTCTAACCCAGGAACTAACCCCCTCTCCCTTCCTGGGTTAGTTCGATTACAGCAATACCTAAAATGTATATTTTTTTCATTTAAGTTTTATTACTTTTACATAATAAAACTGTTACATGATAATTATAAAAAGTGCAGGTTGTTACAGACACGGGAATGCCAAATATGTTGATGGGATTTTATTTTTGCAATTTTTCCACAATAAAATGTATTTTTTCAAATAAAACTATTTCAATCTTTATTTTACACTTAGTCCCACATTGGGATGTTGACAGGCAATCTTCTAATCTCTTCTATAATACACTGCATGCTTATGCAGGAAAAAAAAAACTAAGGGGGTCAATTATGAAGCTCAACTACACCTATAGTAGGCGTATTTCAGGTGCAGATTGCGACGCAACAGTCACACCAGGTCTAAAAAAATTGTGTGTGATACTGGCGGGAAAGATGATGGGCTGATAGGCACGTCTCATTTACAATTTTCTACGCCTGTTTCAGGCATAGAAAAAGGTCTAAATTTAAGACAGCTCAGAAGCTGTCTTACATTTAGAAACGGTGGTGGATCTGCCAAAGTTATGACCAGGCTGGTGCCTCTTCATAACTCCTGCGGATCCACCGCCAGCACAGGGGTTTATTAAGACCAGCGTCTAAAACGCTGGTCTTAATAAATTACCCCCTAAATTTTGCATTGGCATAAGTATTTACACCCTTTACGCAGCACTTAGTTGAAGCCCCTTTGGCAGCGATTACAGCCTCCAGTCTTCTTGGCTATAATGCCACAAGGTTTGTACACCTGTATTTGTGGATTTTCAGGTCTCTCCAGAAATGTTCGATTAGGTTCATGCCAGGGCTCTGGCTGGGCCACTCAAGGACATTCACAGAATTCTCCCTAAGCCACTGCTGTGTTCTCTTAGCTGTGTCTCCTTTGAGTTATTGTCTTGTTGTAAGGTGAATCCTCGGTCCAGTCTGAGGTCTAGAGCACTCTGGATCAGCTTTTCATTAAGAATATTTCTGTACTTTGCTCCATTCAGCTTTACTTCAACTCTGAAAAGTATCCCTGTCCCAGCTGCTGAAAAACAGCACACAGCGTGATGCTTCAACTACCATGCTTCACTCTAGGGATTTGGGGAGTACTATCTCTCCTTGGAGAAAGAGTGCCTTAATCACTCTAGGGATGGCATTGAACTGGTGATGGTCAGTGCTTGGTTTCCTCCAAACATGATGCTAAGAATTAAAGCCAAAAAGTTCAATCTTGGTTCTATCAGAACACACAATCTTGTTTCTTACAGTCTGAGAGTCCTTTAAGTGCTTTTTTGCAAACTTCTATGTGTCCTACTAGAGGTTTGTTTCTGGCCACTCTGCCATAAAGCCTAGATTGGTGGAGTTCTGCAGTGGTGGTTGACCTTCTGGAAGTTTCCCCCATCTGCACACAGGATCTTTAGAGCTCAGTCAAAGTGACCATTGGTGTCTTGGACACATCTGTTACCAAAGACCCTTTTCCTCGATTACTTCCTCGATTAGGTTGTTCCAAACTTCTTCCATTTAAGAATGATAGAGGCCACTGTGCTCTTGGGAACTTTTAAGTGCAGGATAATTTTTTTTGTACCCTTCTACAGATCTGTGCCTCCACACAATCCTGCATCTGAGTTGTACTGGCAGTTCTTTCCTCCTCATGGCTTGGTTTTCACATGCATTTTCAGCCATGACACCTTATAAAGACTGGGGTGTACCTTTCCAGATCATGTCCAATAAACTCAATTTACCACAGGTTGACTCCAATCAAGGAGTAAAAAAATCTCAAAGATGATCAAGAGAAATGGGATGCCGCTACAGCTAAATTTCAAGTGCAATACCAAAGGGTCTGAATATTTATGTCCATGCAAAATTTTTGTCCTTTTTCAAAAATTTGGTTTTCACTTTGCCATTGTATTGAGCGCAGATTTTTATTTTTTTGCACAAAAGCCACAACATAACAAAAAGTGAAAAAAATTAAAGGGTCTGAAGATTTTCTGAATGCATTGCATACATTTAGCGTGGCTGAACGCGTATGTGTAGTTAATGGGGAGAAAGCCGCTGCCAGAAACTTCTAGTGGGGCTTTTATCCCAGGAGAATCAAAGGATCAGGCAAAAACATTCATTTCACCTGATTCTTCTCATGCTGACATTATTTGTTGGAGTAGAATTGGGAGCTCCCCATTCACATTAAACTGTTGGCTGAACCTGATGAGAGCTCATGTATGGTGACTTTTAAAGAAAAAAACATAAATTATAAAAAAAAATGGTGGATGTTTTCATTACCTCTAATTGTGCCAAGGCTCTCCCAGCTAACCAAGCAGAGTGCCGTACATTGTATTGGAGCTGTGCTTGGTATCGCAGCTTAGCCCGATTCATTCACTTCAATCAGGCTGAGCTGTACCTAGGCCATGTGACCGATGAACGTGATGTCATATGACCTAGGCTAAGCTGCGAGAAGGCCGTGGTGCTACTGCGAGTGCTGGTGCCTTCTCAGCTGATCGGCAGAGCTCCCGAATGTTAGACCCTGAGGATAGGTCATCAGTATAAAACTTTAAAAAATGGCGGCATGCAGTACACTGTATATCTGTGATTGATAGGCCCCAAAATATCAGTCTTGACATTATTCCGGTAAAACTGAATATCAGGCTGTTAGAAGTATATAAAAAACTGACAGGTTGTCTTTAAAAATTTATATGTTATTGGCAGAATTTCTAGAAAAACACATAGGTGATAATGGAATTCACATGCTTATGCCAACGTTCGAGAATTTTGGAGAAGAAAGCCCTGTATGCTGCAGCTTGTGTATGACAACTTGTTTGATACGGCTTCAAATTATTTATAAGAGTATTTATTATTAACACGGTGTAAAGCGTAAAAATCCGAACAGATTTCTGGATGTTAAGATAGGATACACCGTACTGTTTAGCGGAGGCTGACATGGACCCACGCTCTGCGGACGCTTACTGGCCCTGGGTACAGCAAATGATACAGAGTTCAAAATACCACTGCATAGGAAAAACACATTCTAACTCCATATTGGAAGTTAAAGATTTCTGGGTAATATGGGTCATATGAATACATGTGCCGGTACTGGTGCAGTTACTTAATTCTAGTACCAAAAACGAAAATAAAAAAATTAAAAAAAATTAAAAAAAATCCAACATAAAAGGGGCCCCGTGTTCCTCTCTTTGAATGGAGCAGGGGGTCACACATGCCACTGCTTTATTCAACTTGATAAGACTGCCAAAGATGGAAGAGAGCATGGCACAAACTCTTTAAAGGGAGTCTGTCACCACATTTCAGCCTATTAGACCGATCAAATAGGATTATGTGATCCACCCAGAACTTAAAAACTGTACCTTTGTTGTAGAAAACTGACTTTTCTTTTTGCCGAAAATGAACTTATAAGATTATAAGCCCTCTCAAGTGCCCAGGGCGGTCTCTCAATCCTCGGAGCCCCAGGCAGCACCTCCTAAACGGCTCATAACCCCGCCCTCCGTGCGCCTCTGCCCGCCCGTTTACTCCCCTCCCCTGTCCTTTTCCACTGCGGCTGTGCGGTCCAAATCGTAGCGGGCGCATGCGCAATAGGTATTGCAATGCCCTGCCAGGAGCGGGCATCGCATTGCGCATGCGCCCGCTACGATTTGGATTCTGTTATAACCGTGTTATAATGGAAAGCCATTACGGAATCCAGAACACAGATGTAAACCCACCCTAAGCGGCATGTCTTTTCTGCTCTAACGGCAATTAAAGGGAATGTGCAATCAGAAAATGATCTATTGTCTGAATAATGTTTTTATGTCAAACATTTTTTCAGAGTTATCTACTCCCTCCTGACCTCTGCACAGGTCACACAGCATGCCTAGAAAAATCACCCACAGAAGTCACTGAGGTCACCTCCTGCCCATTGTGTCTCAGGGTCATGCAGATGCACTGGGAAAAGAAAAAAAAAAAGGAAGTCTTGAAAAGGTTTTCCGAGACTTAAATACTGATGACCTATCCTCTGGATAGGTCATCGATATTGGATCAGTGGGGTTCTGACACCCGGGATCCCCGCCGATCAGCTGTTTGAGATAGCAGCGGTGCTCTTGTGAACACTGCAGCCTTCTCCTTCCTCACCAAGCACAGCGCCGTACATTGTATAGTGGCTGCATTTGGTATCGCAGCTCAGCCCCATTCACTTCTTTGGGGCTGAGCTGCGTCTAGGCCATGTGACCAATGAACGTGTCAGCACTAGGCCTAGGGAAAGCTGAGAGAAGGCCATGAGTGCTGCTTCCTTCTCAAACAGCTGATCGTCGGGGGTCCTGGGTGTTGGATCCCCACCAATCAGATACTGATGACCTATCAGAAGTATTTTAGACCTTGTGGCCAGAGTAAAATCTGCAGGATAAAAAAAATAATGAAAAAATAATAAGGAAAAAAAAAAAAGTGTGTTTAATATAAAAAATTGATTTAAAGAATATGTAATTTTCTGATGGCACATTACCTTTAATATCAGGCAATACATTCTTATAGTACCATTTACAACACAACTGTTGACTGCTGAAGACGACATACACCCACACAAACTGGGAAATCACAGTTTTCTCTAGAAAGAAACACTCTTATAGGAGTACAATAAAAAGATGAAAATAGCAAGAAATAGCAAAAATGATGAAAACATAAAAGATCAATAGTGGACAGGCTGTTTCCCTGCAATCTTTGGGGCCCTAGGCCAGAGCCTATAGAGTTTATTGTTACTATTAATTCACCATCTTTAACGCTAAACAGCTCAATATCCCAGTAAACATCCCTTTGTCTCTTTTTTAACTTTTCACCATTTTAGTAATCTCTTGATTACATGTCAAGACTTTGTGCACCAAATCAATGGGAGTCTGTTTATTTGAAGTGTCTAGGAAAATGCTTGCTTCACAAACCCCCGATTCTCACCACAGGGAATATTGTTTGCCAGTCAAGTCATTTGTCAATACCCTAAAAGTACAAAATAATCTCCATTTTAATGAGGAAAAAACGCAAGACAGACAATAGATAAAGGTGAGCACAAAATGTCAATTACCTGTATATAATTTAAACAATGACATTTCAAGATTTCTTAATGCGCCAGACAAGCTATCACCAGCTATCATCCAATATTAACTGCTTGTTAGCGGGTTAACAATCCAAAAAAAAATATATAGTATACTTCTCTGTAGCTCTCATTATATGTTGGGAGTCAGTATTTTCTTGCCATGAAAAATACTAGAACCATGACTGTTTCTATTAAAGTCAATTGTGTCTGTCAATGTTAGTTTGGTTCTGTTGGAAAATGGTTCGATCATAACCTTACGGATTTAGCACTGTAAAAAGTGTAAACTATACTGATCTTAACTCAAGAGTGGTGAATCTTCAACCAAATATCTGCAATTACTGAAACCTAGTAGTATCAGTAAACGAGACATGGCACCCCCCCCTCCCCCCAATGGGCCAGAACAGAGAACTGTTCTGTAAAAAAAAAGCTGACTGAACAGATTTCTACAGTTCCTCTTCCTTGCACTGATATATACAGTCCTGATGAAAAGTTTAAGACCATTTGAAAAATGGCAAAAAATCCCATTTAGCATGGCTGGATCTTACTTAACAAGGTTCCAAGTAGAGCTTCAACATGCAACAAGAAGAAATGAGAGTGAGACAAAACATTTTTTGAGCATTCAATTTAATGAAAACAACGAATAAACTGAAACAGGCTGTTTTTCAGCTGATCAAAAGTTTAGGACCACACCTCCGAAAAACCCCTAAACGCCCCCAAAACAGAAATCCAACTTCCAAACATGAACTCAGTAATGAGTAGCTCCGCCGTTATGGTTGATCACTTCAAAAATTCATTTCGGCATGCTTGATGCAAGCGCTTCCATTAGGTGAGTGCGAACATTTCTCCAAGTGGTGAAGACGGCCGCACGAAGGCCATCTACTGTCTGGAACTGTTGTCCATTTTTGTAAACTTCCCTTGCCACCCATCCCCAAAAGTTCTCAATTGGATTTAGATCAGGGGAACACGCAGGATAGGCCAAAAGAGTGATGTTATTCTCCTGGAAGAAGTCCCTTGTCCTGCAGGCATTGTGTACTGTAGCGTTGTCCTGTTGAAAAACCCAGTCGTTACCACACAGACGAGGGCCCTCAGTCATTAGGAATGCTCTCTGCAACATCTGGACATAGCCAGCAGCCGTTTGATGCCCCTGCACTTCCTGAAGCTCCATTGTTCCACTGAAGGAAAAAGCACCCCAGACCATTATGGCGCCAGTAACGTTGGAAACCATTAGGACCTTTAGGTTACATTTTTTCTCATCAGAGAATAAAACTTTATTCCACCTTTGAATGTCCCATGCTTGGTGCTGTCTTGCAAAGTCCAAACGAGCAGTTCTGTGGCGTTCAAGGAGACAAGGTCTTTGAAGACGTTTTTTTGGTTTTGAAGCCCTTCAGTCTCAGATGCCGTCTGATGGTTATGGGGCTGCAGTCAGCACCAGTAAGGGCCTTAATTTGGGTCGAGGATCGTCCATTGTCTTGACGGACAGCCAATTGGATCCTCCGGCTCAGTGCTGATAAATTTTTGGGGGGTCTTGCACTTGACTTTTTTTGTTCCATAACCCTCAGGATCATTTAAGAGATGGCGCGCTGTGAGAGACCCTGCTTATGCAGTTCAACAACCCGACCACGTTCAAAAAGGGAGAGTTTTTTTGCCTTTGCCATCACAACGTGTGACTACCTGACAGAAAATGACAATGAATCCACATCTTTGCACAGATTTGGCCTTTTAAAGGCATGTGGTCCTAAACTTTTGATCAGATGAAAAACAGCCTGTTTCAGTTTATTCGTTGTTTTCATTAAATTGAATGCTCAAATTTTTTTTGTCTCACTCCCTTTTCTTCTTGTTGCATGTTGAAGCTCTACTTGGAACCTTGTTAAGATCCAGCCATGCCAAATATGATTTTTTGCCATTTTTCAAGTGGTCTTAAACTTTTAATCAGGACTGTACCTTCGCGAGCATGGGAAAGTAATGATACTGGGTGCCACTAAAAAAACCCATAAATTTTTCCATCACATTATACACTGCTCATTTCCATGGTTACGACCACTCTGTAATACAGTAGCAGCCGTCATGCTTGCACACTATAGGAAAAAGTGCTGGCTTCTCTGGTGGCTGAGACCGCGGGAGCGCACATAGGCTGGTGCTTTTTCCTATTGTGTGCAAGCGCAGCCACCTCTGCTGGATTGCAGGGTGGTCATAACCATGGAAACAAACAGTGTATAATGTGATGGAAAAATTACGGTAATCCAGCCAGCAAAGGAGACAATATGGATAATAACAATACATTAGTAAGTGCCTTGTATTAACTTTCTCTACATGATAAATGTTATTTGCTGAAGTGAGACAACCCCCTTTAAGAATACCAACTGTGCATGGAGACTTAGTGGCAATGCTCCAGGGGAAAATAACATGAAAAGAGGTATCTCCTAGAGAAAGAATACAGTCCTAAAAGGGTTTATGCCATGATTGAATAAAAAAATGAAAACAGACAACCTATAGGACACGACAATCTCTTTCCAACAAAGCTAGAACCAGCCCTGTACCTCGCATGGATTCAGAACCCTCCCCCCCCCCCCCCCCCATTAATTTCTCTAATTGTTCTGCTAGATTCTCTTGAGGCTGGCAGTTCAGGGGTGCGTCCTTCCTTACACAGCTCTCCCTCCCCCTCATCACAGCCCAGGGGATTTCAAGATTTAAACTGAGCGTGTGCAACCACCTCAGTGTGGTGGACAAAAAATAAGAAAAAGAAAAAACAGCAGGTGGCGCCACACAGATACATTTTATTGACTAGCTCACTGGCTATACAAAATGTTTTCATGACGTGTAATTACAAAATTGCTCAGACCCAAGCGCTGGTTTGAAAAATCTTTCACAGCACAAACCTTTAAGGTCAGCCAGTACCTTACCTAAGCTCATGAAACAACACTACAGACGACACTGATATTGTAAGTTCACATCTGAAGTGAAAACAAAATATCGAATTAATGGGGAAATTTAGGAAGTGCGTCCACACTGCACCCCATTTAACGGACTGCATAGGATCAAAGCCAAGCCTTTGTTGAAGTGATATACACATACACTGACGAGCCAAAGGGTAACAATGTTTAGAACTTTTGACTTTCAGGCTCCATATCTCACCATCCCCTACAGCTTTGAACATGAGACTACCATCATTTTATAGACAATCATCTTGAGATATAGAGCCTGAAAGTCATAAGTACAAAACATTGTTATCCTTTTGCTCGTCAGTGTAACTGTTATCGTAATGGCACTGTAATGGTATGGAAACGTTAATGATTATTATTATGTGCATAGTAAGTTTTACATAGGAAAGAACAGCTCAAGTACCATCGAGGTATAGATGCTTTTAAAGAGCACCTCCACCATCCACTTAAAAACCTCTTATGTTATGCACCTCACTGAGTAAATTCAAGTTTCCAATCTAAAAATAAAAACAATAAGTGCTCTACGCTGTGTATCGGCTTCATACTTCATCTTAATAAGGAATAGAGTAGGAGGAGACTTAACTGTAGCCCTTTACTTCTTCCCTGCTGTAAGACAGCTCAAATAACTTTAAGAGCTTTAAGGTGTTGTCCAACTTAAAAAACAAAATTCTGGCTGCTGAATGTGCGTTAAAATATTAAAACTAACAATAATCATGAGTTACATCCCCCACCATTCGAGTGTGAAAGGTATAGTACTCCCTGTTGATCCCTGCAGCAGCAATACTGGCCCCTTACTGCCACAGCCAGCTATTCATTGGTTGCTCACATGAAAAATAGCATAATCCGCACAATGGAGGCTTTTAAAGTGAACCTGTCACCATGAAAATGTGGTGGAATATATAGTCTTATGGGAAAAGTTTCAGTATAACCTGTATTTCATTCACTTCATTATGGGTCTTTAATATAGATGACATATCCCCGGGTCCACCACCTGGCACCATGCTGAACAGCTATTTGAAGAAGCCAAATCTGTCCAGCAAAGTTCCAACCATTGGATGGTGGCTGTGCTTGGTACTGTGAATAGGAGTTAGCTGTGCCAATAGATTGTCACCGATGAATGGCCTAGGAAGAGGCCCCGGCGCTCAGGGAGTGTGGTGGCCTCTACAAACAGCGGATCAGTGTCGGGAGTTGGACCCCTCACCGATCTGAGGTCAACCCCTTCAAATTCCAGCTCATTCTGGGCTTTGAAGTCAAGGAGGCGGTCCTATCAGTGATTGACAGTATGCACAGTCATCTAGGTAAGGCTGTCAATTACCGATAGGGCCGCCTCCTCGACTTCAAAGCCCAGAATAAGCAGGAATTTAAATGAATTAAAGAGGTATTCTGGTTATGCAAAGTTATAACTATAACTATTAAAACAGTAGGGCTGAGCGGTCTGTCGGGCATGCATGCGGTGCTCCATTAATTTCTATGAATTATTGTTGATGGTTGCGGTGAATGGATTGCAGGACTATTTAGTGTGATATTTAACATGGCTTTAATTGGTTTCAGCAGTTATATATAGGCACTCTATATCACATCACTGTTGATGCAGTGTCCAGAGACAGGCTGGTGGCCACAGCAGCGAGGATGTGGGTATTGTCCGTTTTGTTATTTTAAGAGAGGTTATCCAATATCATAAACAGTCCCCCTATGTGCAGGGCACCTCACAATTAATATATTTACCTGGCTCCCCGTGCTGCTCCTGGTCCCCGCACTGCCGCTGCTGCTTCTCTCTGTACACGGATACAAAAAAATCTGGTATCCGGGAGGAGCAGCCAATAGCAGGCGGGGATGGGGACGAGCCTTACTAGCACCGCGGGTGATGCTAGGGAGGCTCGTCCCCATCACCACCAGCCACCGGATGTTTTCATCCGTATACAGGGAGAAGCATCAGCGGCGGTGCGGGGACCAGGAGTGGCGCAAAGAGCTAGAAATTGTTTTGGAAAAAGAAAAAAAAAACAACTTTCTTCTTTATCGCGGCATAAATCTAAAACTTTTCAGAAATACAGGGTTTCGCTGAAGAGCTTTACAGCGACCACAGATGTTATTCACCACTGTAAAAGGTAAGAGACTAGAGATGAGCAAATTTCCGGTTATGAAATTAGTTTGCGATTTGTTTACTGGTAAAAGGTGAATTGCGTTATGGATTCCGTTACCACGGACCATAACACAATTCTATGATGGAATGCATAACGGAATTCCTTTGGAGGCATTCCGTTATTCATTCCGTCATAATAGAAGTCTATGGGCTGCATAACGGATCCGTCCCGTTTCTGTTATGCAGGGGAGGACTCGGATTTCGTGTAACGCAATTCAACTTTTGCCAGTAAATAAAACTGGAACGAATTTCAAAATACAAAATTCTCTCATCTCTAGTAGAGACCAAAATGATTTGTGGAGCACGAGAAGTACCAGTTCTCAAAGCCAACCCCGGAAGAATAGGTTGTCAACAAAAGTACGGTAACTGCTTAGAACGCCTATAACTTCTCAACTGCCAGATGAAATACAGGCCTGACATTAGTACGTCATGAAAATAAAATGGAAATACGTGATGGATGGAGACCGGGGAAATGAACCACATTTCAAGCTCCAGTTACAGACTCACAGGATTTGTGGACTACGGTTGTAAACACGTCTATGCAGTCGTTCCACATCTGATCTGTTATGCTGGGTGCACAGGCACAAGTCAGGAGAAACCCCTCTTCTAGAAGTGTCTTTATTGTTGCACTGACTGCCCAATTATCTTTTAAACCCATATGAGAAGAAAGCCAAACATCACGAATCAAAACACCATGAACCCTTGAAAGGACAATGACATTCTACTGATGGGTTTCGTTTTCTAAACATGATCTCTGCCTTGACCTGTCCTCGGAAATGTTCATGTAGCAACTTATTAATAGGAGAATGGAAACACAGGAAATATCATTGCGAACATGGCCGATCCTCTAACGACATTCATTTATCATATCTAGATGGATAGAATGTTTTGGGAATAGAAAACTAGAAAGATATGAGATGAACAACTAGGTGCTGGATGGACAT
Source organism: Bufo gargarizans (assembly GCF_014858855.1). NCBI lineage: Eukaryota > Metazoa > Chordata > Amphibia > Anura > Bufonidae > Bufo > Bufo gargarizans. Next base: position 23,038,690 of record NC_058083.1, on the reverse strand, counting down.
ACTCTATGATACAGGAAAGGAGATGGCTGGCATTCCACAGAGGTGCCAGAGCCAAATGTAAAAAATACTATGGCACTCAATTAAATACAATTATTTTTCGATTTTATTTTTCCATCAAGTTATAGAATTTTTTGGGCAAAGGCAACGCTCAGGTCCTACCCGGACCATATCACGGCCACCATCCAGCATCTATATATTGCATGATAGATATAAAGATATGTCAATAGTAATGTAATGCACAAATACAAATAATATGGCAGATAGGAATACATAGCTAACTGCAGAGCTCCAGATCTCCTCTGGTATTAACATCAGCAAAATCTGTGTGGTGGGATCTTCATGGAATGGCTTTGAGGGCCGAGCAGCTGCATGCAAGTCTTACATCACCAAGCACAATGCCAAAAGTTTGATGGAGTGGTGTAAAGCATGCTGCCACTGGACTCTTGAGCCATGGAAACCTCTTCTGTGGCATGAGGAATCACACTTCTCCATCTGACAGTCTGATGGATGAATCTGGGTTTGGCAAATATCAAGAGAATGTTCTCAGGGGTTGGCCTAAGCCCCATAGTTCCAGTGAAGGGAAATTTTATTGCTTCAGCCCACCAAGACTTTCTGGACAATTTTATGCTTCCACAATTATGGGAACAGTCTGAGGAAGGCCTTTTTCTGGTCCAGGATGACTGTATTTCAGTGCACAAAGCAAGGTCCATAAAGGCACAGTTGGGTGAGTTTGGAATGGAAGAACTTGACTGGTTGTAAAGAGCCCTGACCTCAACCCCAAAGAACATGTTTGGGATGAGGTATAATGGAAATGGCAAGCCGGGCCCTCTCATCCAACATCAGTTTCTGACCTTACAAATGCTCTCCTGAATGGAAGGATGGGGAAGGAGGGGGGTACAACTTCACATGGATTTAGAATGGGATATGATAAAAGTCCCTGTGGATGTAATGTGTAGGTGTTCGAATACTTTTCTCAATATAGTGCAGCTTGACATATATCCATTTCTACTGCACTCATAAGCAGCATTACACTAGATTAATACAAAAGTGCATAAGCTCACCAGCAGCTAGCAAGAGCATCCGGACCAGGAAACTTGCAATAGAAAGAAAATCCTCTAGCACTGTCTACATTAAAAGTACAGGAACATGAGCCATAACAGGTTGACGTGTTTTGTAACATAGTTTATAAGGCTGAAAAAAGACATCTGTCCATCCAGTTCGGCCTGTTATCCTGCAAGTTGATCCAGAGGAAGGCAAAAAATAAAAATAATGTGAGGTAGAAGCCAATTTTCCCACTTTAGGGAAAATTTCCCACTTTCCCAAAATCCTTCCCAACTCCAATCAGGCAATCAGAATAACTCCCTGGATCAACGACCCATCTCTAGTAGCTATAGCCTGTAATATTATTACACTCCAGAAATACATCCAGGCCCCTCTTGAACTCTTTTAGTGAACTCACCATCACCACCTCCTCAGGCAGAGAGTTCCATAGTCTCACTGCTCTTACCGTAAAGAATCCTGTCCTATGTTTGTGTACAAACCTTCTTTCCTCCAGACGCAGAGGATGTCCCCTCGTCACAGTCCTGGGGATAAATAGATGATGGGATAGATCTTTGTACTGACCTCTGATATATCTATACATAGTAATTAGATCTCCCCTTAGTCGTCTTTTTTCTAAAGTGAATAACCCAAATTTTGATAATCTTACAGGGTACTGTAGTCCACCCATTCCAGTTATTACTTTAGATGCCCTCCTCTGGACCTTCTCCAGCTCTGCTATGTCTGTCTTGTTCACAGGAGCCCAGAACTGTACACAGTACTCCATGTGTGGTCTGACTAGCGATTTGTAAAGTGGTAGGACTATGTTTTCAACATGGGCATCTGTGCCCCTTTTGATGCAACCCATTATCTTACTGGCCTTGGCAGCAGCTGCCTGACACTGGTTTCTACAGCTTAGTTTGCTGCTCACTAAAATTCCTAGGTCTTTTTCCATGTCAGTGTTACCCAGTGTTTTAACATTTAGTATGTACTGGTGACTTACATTATTCCTTCCCATGTGCATAACCTTTCATTTGCCAGTGTTAAACCTCATCTGCCACGTATCTGCCCAAGCCTCCAATCTATTCAGATCCCTCTGTAGCAGTATCCTGTCCTCTTCTGTGTTAATTACTTTACACAGTTTACTGTCATCCGCAAAAATGTATATTTTACTGTGCAAGCCTTCTACAATATCATTCATAAATATATTGAAGAGAATAGGTCCCAATACTGACCCCTGAGGTACCCCACTAGTGACAGTGACCCAATCTGAGTGTGTACTGTTAATAAACACCCTCTGTTTTCTATCACTCAGCCAGTTACTTACCCACATACAGACATTTTCTCCCAATCCAAGCATTCTCATTTTATATACTAACCTTTCATGCGATACAGTGTCAAATGCTTTGGAAAAGTCCAGATATACGACATTCATTGATTCGCCACTGTGAAGTCTAGAACTTACCTCCTCATAGAAACTGATTAAATTAGTTTGACATGACCACTCCCTCATGAAGTCATGCTGATATGGCGTAATTTGCTTATTTTTATTGAGGTACTTCAAGATAGCATCTCTTAGAAAACCTTCAAACAGTTTACCCACGACAGGTGTTAAACTTACCGGCCTATAGTTTCCGGGCTCTGTTTTTGGACCCTTTTTGAATATTGGCATCACATTTGCAATGCACCAATCCTGTGGAACACTATCTGTTAGAAAAGAGTACCTAAATATCAGAAATAAGGGTCTGGCTATGACATTACTTAAATCTCTTAGAATACAGGGGGTATATACCATCTGGTCCTGGCGATTTGTCTATTTTCATCTTTTTGAAACGCCGCTGTACTTCTTCCTGGGTCAGACAGGGCACTTTTAATGGGGAATTTACTCTAACACACTGCATTTCATCTGACAGTTTACTTTCATCAGTGAATACAGTGGAGAAAAAAATATTTAATAGCTTTGCTTTCTCCTCATCGCTCTCTGCAACTCCCCCCTCATTACTCTGTAGTGGGCCGACACGTTCAGATTTATACTTTTTACCATTTATATAACTGAAAAACATTTTAGGGTTAGTTTTGCTCTCAGTCTCTAGTTTGGTTGCTTTTATTTGTTTTTTACATATTCTATTTTTCCTTTTAGTTTTTCAGTGCTTCCTCACTACATTCCTGTTTTAGTGATTTAAATGCTTTCTTTTTGTCATTTATTGCTTTCTTTACAGTTCAATTTATCCACATTGTTTTTTTCTTGTTCCTTAACCTTTTATTCCCATAAGGTATGTACCTCTCACAATTAGATTTTAGGATGCTTTTAAAAATGTTCCATTTTGTGGATGAATTTTTATTTTTGAGGACTTTGTTCCAGTTAGTTAAGCTAATGGCCTCTCTTAATTGGCTAAATTTCGTTTTTTTTTTAATTTTGGTACTTTTGTTCCTCCCTGAAGAAATTGGAAGGTTATTATTTTATGGTCACTATTTCACAGGCGTCCCCAAACCTGCACATATGTGTTGTTCTGTCAGGTATATTGGTTAATACTAAGTCCAATATGGCCGTCACTCTAGTCGGGTCCTAAACCAGTTGGGAAAGATAACTTTCTTTGATTATTGTCAAAAACCTGTTTCCTTTATGAGATATACAGGTTTCAGTTTCCCAGTCTATATTTGGGTAGTTGAATTCCCCCATAATAATGACCTCATTATGATTTGCTGCCTCGTCTATCTCGTTTAGTACCAGATTTTCTGGGGACTCTGGTATATTAGGTGGTTTATAATAAACTCCTAATAGTATTTTATTACTGTTTTTGCCTTCATGTATTTCTACCCACAGTGACTCCTTATGTTCATGTCCCTCATTTATATCTTCTCAGACTGTGGGGTTTAGACCGGACTTTACATAGAGGCAGACCCCTTCACCTCTCCGGTTTTGGCAATCCTTTCTAAACAGACTGTAACCCTGTACATTAACTGCCCAGTCAGAGTTATCATCCAGCCATGTCTCAGTTATTCCCACTATGTCATAGTCCTCCTCACACATCACTAATTCCAGTTCACCAGTTTTATTAGACAGGCTTCTGGCATTAATATACATACAATTAAGAGGTTTATGTATATTTTTTACCCTACACCTTTCCTTCTGAAATGTTCTAGTACCTCCTTCCATTCCTCCCCCAGTCCCACTACCTTGCACCTGGTATCTATTCTGCACTATCTTCCCATCCTATAACGCAATTACCCTCCCCCAGTCCCTAGTTTAAACACTCCTCCAACCTTCTAGCCATCTTCTCCTCAACATAACTGCCCCTTCCTCATTGAGGTGCAGCCCATCCCTACGATAGAGCCTGTAGCCGACAGAAGTCGACACAGTTCTCCAGGAACCCAAACCCCTCCTTCCCACACCAGTTCTTGAGCCACTTGTTAACCCCTCTAGTCTCCTGCTGCCTTTCTTGTGTGGCTCGTGATATAGGTAGTATTTTGGAAAACACCACCTTTGAGGTCCTTGATGCAAGCTTGTGACCTAAATCCTAAAAATCTTTTTTAAGGATGCTCCGCCTACCTATAACTTTGTCATTGGTTCAGATATGGAACCATGACTACTGGATCTTCTCCAGCCCTTCCTGGTAATTTGTCAACCCGATCTGCGATGTGTCGAAACTTGAGCGCCAGGAAGATAACACACCGTCCGACAATCCCGGTCTTTGTGACAGATCGCCCTATCTGTACCCCTAATAATTGAGTCTCCCACTACCAGCACCTGTCTGGCCTGCTCTCCCGATCCCCTGCATACTGGAGCTGACATTCCCCTGACTGGCACCAGTGCTCTCCCTGAACAGATATCCTCCTCATCTGCCAACCTTGCAAACTTGTTGGGGTGTGTCAGATCAGGGCTAGCCTCCCTGGCACTCTTCCCTCTACCCCTCTTTCTAACTGTTATCCAGCTAGCTACCTCACTTTCCTGAGCCTCCTCGCTACCACTCTCCCCCACATCTACCCTATAGGGTGCTTGCTCAGTGAGCAGCAATCTCTTTCAAATTGTCAACGCTTCTCAGTGTTGAAGATTCGCCCAGTTAGGTACACGATGTGCGATTCCAAATGAGCAATGTGCTCATATTTTGAAAAAAGATATGCACCCTCAAACAGCTGTTCCAGGACTGCAAACATTAGACACTATGTGCACTGGACTGTGCTGTCAATAATGGAACACATACAAAATGGGGATTATGCAAGAAATGAGAAAAAATACAATATAGTGCAGTGATAAGAATCAGATAGTCCTAAAGTCCCTGAATCTCAAGTCACGTAATCTAAAGTGACACACTTAATACAAACACACACTGGAAATCAAACACGCTAACAATCTCAAGTTCGCATTGTTTGTCTGCTTGTATAAGTGCAGCTCTCAAACCAGACTGCTTTTTTGACTCTGGATTCAAACGATTCATCACAACCGGTTATGACTAAGACTTGACGAAACTCGTCAACCTGTTATGGCTCGTGTTCCTGTACTTTTAATGTATACCGAATAAAGCTTGTATTTTAACAGCGCAGGATTTTTTTTTCCTATAGACAGGTCTGATAGATATGCAACAAAGAGCTTTGAGACATGAAAGAGCTAAGAAATAAATAGACAGTAATAAAATGGATAGGTAAAAGGACAGGTAGATACACTGTTGTCTTTAATTTGTTACCTAGGCACCTTAGGATTCACTCTCCTCTCATCCAAATTATCGAAGGAGATGGCAGGTACCATCTCTGTGCCATCTCCCATTCTCATTATACCTACTACTATTAAAATTACAGCTGCCAACGCAGGTAGGCATAAAAGAGAAAGAAAAAAAATACTAAGATATACCTAATCACAGCTACAACACAAACACTGCTGGTTTATTACAGAAAAATCACCAAAGGATCAAGAGGTAGATTAACTTGTCAGGAAGCCGGAACGCGCCCCGCTGATATCGGTCATTCCATTACAGTTCAGATTGCCGGGAGCCTACGCTTTATAACGTTACAATGCCTCAACAAAAATAAATTGTATTATTCAAATGAGACGGAGGGTAATTTGCCAGTGTTTTGGGTAAACTGGTCTACAAATTGTTCACTTTTGTGGTGCATAATTGATATCCTCCAACAATGACATCAATTCGGCGCCAAAGGGTCTCCTACGTGAGAATCCTGCATCCGTCGCCTGATAAATATGTAAAAGATCCAGATGAAAATGTCACATTATCATTTCAAGATGTTAGCAGAAAGCCGCCGTTCATTGGGACTAATCAAATCTCATTCTAAGCAGAAGTGGCCGATGTGTCAGGGGATATTAAATCAGGAGAAAGATCGTGTTCGCCGAGGAAAAACGTTTCTTCGCGCCGGAAACCCGATCTCTAATTGTACATTCACTTATGAAGTAAAGCGCTCTAATTTGTGTGGCGAGCGGCAAATGAATGCGTTGCGCATGAAATATTGACGAGGGCTCGATCATAAACATGCTCAAATATTAAAATATCCATTTACACTGAGCAGTGAGATGTAATTATGGGAGCGGTTTCTAACGCCTGTGGAGATCGGGATAATGGCCTCGGCTGAGTCACATCTACTTCGCTATTGTGCGTCCCGCATCCTTGTTATGTACTTTGCTAAAAGAACCACCTGAATGCGTTGTAATTTCCAGTCATTCATAAACAGACGTAGCTGGAAACTGACTGCACAGAATGTTTAAGTGACTTTACGCAATTTCGGAGCTGCTGCGATTTGGATGTTGGTTTGAAATGAACAATGCTTCTTAAAGGGAATCTGTCACCTGCTTTTACCATTTTAAGCTATCACCATCGCTACGTTCACTAAAGTACCTTATTTCCAGCAGTCTTCTTACTTTATTTCGTTTTGTCCTTTTGATATAAAAGTGCTTTTTATTATATGCTAATGAGGCTCCAAGGTGCCCAGAGGGGCGTTTTTTTCCTTCTTCGGTGCCCAGTGACGCCCCCTGCAGTGCCCAAGAACGCCTCCTGATCCTCAAATAACCTCCCACAGCCCCAGCAAATGGTTCCGCCCCCTCCCCACGTCATAGTCTACCTTCTAGAAATGCCCCGTCCTTCTTCCTGTCGACGGCCAGAAAACTCCCGCAGGCGCAGTACCGCCTGCGGCCTGCGCGATCATCAACCTTCTCAGGGCAACACCGCTCAGGTTACATCACTGGGCTCAGCGCATGTCCAGTGAGACTTTTGAGGCTGTTGCCCTGAGGAGGTTGATAATCGTGCAGGGTGCATGCAGAGTTTTCTGGCCGCCGACAGGAAGAAGGACGGGGCATTTCTAGAAGGTAGAATATGACGTGGGGCGAGGGGCGGAACTGTTTGCCGGGGCTGTGGGAGGTTATTTCAGGATCAGGAGGCGTTCTTGGGCACTGCAGGCGGGAGTCACGGGGAACTGGAGAAGGAAAAAAGCGCCCCTCTGGGCACCTTCGAGCCTCATTAGCATATCATAAAAAGCGCTTTTAGATCAAAAGGACAAAACAAAATAAAGTAAAAAGAAGACTTCTGGAAATAAGGTACTCTAGTGAACATAGCGATGGTGACAGCTTAAAATGGTAAAAGCAGGTGACAGATTCCCTTTAACCACCTCATCTCCCCTAGCTTAAACACCCTTAATGACCAGACCAATTTTTACAATTCTACACCTGAATGCTTTTTTTAAAATATATATATATATATATATATACATACACACACACACACACACACACAGAGCAGTGTATTGATGTGAGACATACAAGGTATAATACTATAGATGCATTGATTACAGAAATATGTGGTGAGTTATACATTATGGTCACTGTGTGTGTGAGGTACATGAGGTAGTGGTCACTGTATCTGTCTGAAGTATTATACATGAGTGAGCAATGAGTAAAAACAGGGAACTGGGGGGAGGGGGGTAAATGATGAGAAGTGGAGGGCCTCTCTTACCATTCCAGTCTGTATGGATCAATGCAGAGCTGATTGTGAACTTCTAATACTTGCTGTTAGGGGCTGAAGGACCTGTGATGATGTCATCATATGTCATGGCAGATGTACCTTTCAAAACTAGGAACTACACCATTTTTAGTGCAGTTTCTTTGCTACATCCTGCAGGACCTGTGATGTTGAAGATTATGTCATCACAGGTCCTGGCAGATGCACTGTTCTAACCTGGGAACTACACTGGGAACTACACTTTACACTGTGCAGTTCCCTTACAGGACCTGTGATGACATCATCAAAGGTCCATTAGCTTCAGAAAGATAGACAGAAGTAATTAGGGGGCAGGGGCCTCTCCTCCACTGCGGGCCCCTCTTCCTCACGGGCCCCATAGCAGCTGCGTGGTCTGCCTATATGGTAGGTACGCCACTGTCTGCAGACCGCACGCGGAGGAACGTTACAGTGTCTGGGTTTGGAGCATTTTTACTCGTTTAGGCCACTTTTTTCAGTGAGTAAAGGTATCCTTTCAAAAAAGGACAAATAACAATTCTGGATCATCTTCTGTGTTCTTTTGTTCCTCTTTTATTCCTCCAGTAAATGCATTAATTGTGGAGCTACTATTACTCTTGTCAATAGGGTGTGTCCACTCACAATTGAAAAGTCCTGCCACTTCCTGCCATTTCCGATCCCCAGCGGACCAGTGGTTATGACAATCTGTCTGTGATCAAGTGACTACAGCAGCCAATCATCAATGAGGACAGTGTGACTGGCTGCATTGACCACATGACCACGGTTGGGATGTTATCACTTCTGGTCTGGCGGGGGCAAGAGCAACGGCGCAGCAATGGTGGAAGTTTACTAAATATATATATTTTTTTTTAACCCAACAGTTCCTGGCTCTCAATAATTTGAAGTGCGTAGGGGCATGCCCCATTGAGAAGCAAAATGTTAACAAAAGAGGAACAAATTATTAATACATTTCCCAGGGGAATAACATAGGAACAACTGCAATGTACAGCTGGATGTCAGGGGAGCTAGAGCCTGTTAAAAGTGAATTAAAAGGTTATACACCTGACATACCTTAAATGTAGGCTCCAAATGTAACGTGAACAGGGTCTAAGTGTGAGTTGAAAAAAATCAATAAAAACTAGAAAAGCTACATTGTCTGGGAAAATTGTGTGTAGTGTTCTTGTCTCCACCAGTAGTCTACAACTGGAGTGGGTGGAGTAACTGGGTGGAGTGGCTTGAGTAACTGTTGTGTGGCTAGAGTAACTGTGGAAAGGTTGGACTGGGCAGAGTAACTTTATGGAGTGGGCAGAGTAACTGTGTGGAGTGTTTGGAATGAGTAAAGATAGTTGTTTGTTTCAGTTTCATAAAAAAAAAAAAATAAAAAATGATTTTTTAGTGTCTCCACATTCTGAAAGCCCTTAGTTGTATTTATTTTTTGGGCAACTGTCTTGTGTAGGGGCTCATTTTTTTTCGGGATGAGATGACGGTTTGATTGGTACTATTATAGGGTGAATATGACTTTTTGATCGCTTGCTATTACACTTTTTGTGATGTAAGGTGACAAAAAAATAGCTTTTTTTACACCGTTTTTTTTTATGGTATTCACCTGAACGGTTAAGTCATGTGATATTTTTATGAAGGAGGTTATTACGGACGCGGCGATACCTAATATGTATACTTTTATTTATTTAATTTTTTACACAATAATATTTAAAAAAAAAAATTAAATCATGTTTTAGTGTCTCCATAATCTGAGAGCCATAGTTTTTTCAGTTTTTGGGCGATTGTCTTAGGTAGGGTATGATTTTTGCGGGATGAGATGACAGTTTGATTGGCACATTTTTGAGGTGCGTATGACTTTTTGATGGTTTTCTATTACACTTTTTGTGATGTGCTTATTTTTTTATAGAGCAGGTTCTTACAGACGCAGCAATACCTAATATGTATACTTTTTTTATTTACTTAAGTTTTACACAATAACAGCATAAAAAAAATATATATAATGTTTTAGTGTCTCCATATTATAAGCCATAGTTTTTTTTATTTTTTGGGTAATGGTCTTAGGGGCTCATATTTTGCGAGATGAGGCGACGGTTAGATTGGTACTATTTTCGCGGGCATACGCCTTTTTGATCGCTTAGTGTTGTACTTTTAGTGTTGTAAGGTGACCAATTTTTTTTTTATTTAGCACAGTTTTGTTTATTTTTTTTACTGTGTTCATATAAGGGGTTAGGTCATGTGATATGTTTATAGAGCCGGTCGATACGGAGATACCTAATATGTATATTTTCTTTTTTTTCCCCTATTTTTTTATTTTTCATTAACTTAATTTGGGGAAAATTATGTTTTTTAGTTTTTTTTACTTGAAACTTAATTTTTTTGGGGGGGACTTTATTTTTTCCACTTTTTTTTGTCCCACTTTTGTGACTTCAACTTTTGGGGGTCTGATCCCCTTTACAATGCATTCCAATACTTCTGTATTGGAATGAATTGGCTGTAAGTGTAATACAGTGCATATTACACATACAGCTTCCTGCCTGTGAGATCCAGGGGGCTGGATCTCACAGGCTCTCCCTCGGAAGGCAGCCATGATGCCTAAGGAAGGCATCGCACTGCCTTCCTAGCTGGCGGGCCTCCGTCACAGCAGCATGGGTGCTGACCGCAGCACATCAAGGGTTAATGCGCTGGCATCAGTGTTTTCACCGATGCTGGCGCATGCAGCAGGGGTCCGGCTATCAGTGACTTATGTCCTGCACCCGCCCGATCACCACGAAGTACATGTAAGTCACGGGTCTTTAAGTCCCGGACAGAAATGACGTACATGTACAGTCGTGGCCAAAATTTTTGAGAATTACATAAAAATTGGAAAAGTTGCTGCTTAAGTTTTTATAATAGCAATTTGCATATACAGCAGTATGTTATGAAGAGTGATCAGATGAATTGCATAGTCCTTCTTTGCCATGAAAATTAACTTAATCCCAAAAAAACCTTTCCACTGCATTTCATTGTTGTCATTAAAGGGCCTGCTGAGATCATTTCAGTAATCATCTTGTTAACTCAGGTGAGAATGTTGACGAGCACAAGGCTGGAGATCATTATGTCAGGCTTATTGGGTTAAAATGGCAGACTTGACCTGTTAAAAGGAGGGTGATGCTTTAAATCATTGTTTTTCCATTGTTAACCATGGTGACCTTCAAAGAAACGCGTGCATACATCATTGCGTTGCATAAAAATGGCTTCACAGGCAAGGATATTGTGGCTACTAAGATTGCACCTTAATCAACAATTTATAGGATCGTCAAGAACTTCAAGGAAAGAGGTTCAATTCTTGTTAAAGAAGGCTTCAGGGCGTCCAAGAAAGTCCAGCAAGTGCAAGGATCGTCTCCTAAAGAGGATTCAGCTGCGGGATCGGAGTGCCACCAGTGCAGAGCTTGCTCAGGAATGGCAGCAGACAGGTGTGAGCGAATATGCACGCACAGTGAGGCGTAGACTTTTAGAAGATGGCCTGGTGTCAAGAAGGGCAGCAAAGAAGCCACTTCTCTCCAAAAAAAACATCAGGGACAGATTGATCTTCTGCAGAAAATATGGTGAATGGACTGCTGAGGACTGGGGCAAAGTCATATTCTCTGATAAAGCCTCTTTCCGATTGTTTGGGGCATCAGGAAAAAGGATTGTCCGGAGAAGAAAAGGTGAGCGCTACCATCAGTCCTATGTCATGCCAACAGTAAAGCATCCTGAGACCATTCATGTGTGGGGTTGCTTCTCATCCAAGGGAATGGGCTCACTCACAATTTTGCCTAACACAGCGATGAATAAAGAATGGTACCAAGACACCCTCCAACAGCAACTTCTTCCAACAATCCAACAACAGTTTGGTGAAGAACAATGCATTTTGTCAGCACGATGGAGCACCGTGCCATAAGGCAAAAGTGATAACTAAGTGGCTTGGGGACCAAAACGTTGACATTTTGGGTCAATGGCCTGGAAACTCCCCAGATCTTAATCCCATTGAGAACTTGTGGTCAATCCTCAAGAGGCGGGTGGACAGACAATAACCCACTAATTCTGACAAACTCCAAGAAGTGATTATGAAAGAATGGGTTGCTATCAGTCAGGAATTGGCCCAGAAGTTGATTGAGAGCATGTCCAGTCGAATTGCAGAGGTCCTGAAAAAGAAGGGCCAACACTGCAAATACTGACTCTTTGCATAAATGTCATGTAATTGTCGATAAAAGCCTTTGAAACGTATGAAGTGCGTGTAATTATATTTCACTACATCACAGAAACAACTGAAACAAAGATCTAAAAGCAGTTTAGCAGAAAACTTTGTGAAAACTAATATTTGTGTCATTCTCAAAACTTTTGGCCATGACTGTACGTCATGGGTCCTTAAGGGGTTAAAACATACATTTATAAAAACATTAGCAGCCGATTGGTGTAGGTGGGCTTCAAAATGACGGCAGAGAAGAGCGGCTAAAAACAAACTGCTCCAACTTACTCACTTCACTGGCGGTTGCCATCTTCAAATGGTTGAAGTTTAAAAATTATAAATCCTACAGCTTTATATTGTGAGAATCACAAGACCCAGACCTACATTTTGATGAATAGTATGAAATATTAAAAATGAAGGCACAGTCGCAGTTTAGAAATTGCCCTTCAAATTTGGCTAGAATGGAGTTTCAATGAATGTCAATGGGCGGCGTGAGTTGCAAACAAATGGTCATATTGTGAAAACTATCAGGACTATGGCGGCTTAGACATTTTTAGTGGCAGCAGGGATAGCTGAACGTTTTGATATAAGATTTGTGTAGGTGGGCTTGAAAATGAGGGAGAGGTGGCAGATTAGAAATCATGTCCTGATTTTCCAGCTCACACTCTAGCTTTTGTCAGCTCCCACTCTAGTTTTGAACATTCTGCCATTCATTCCTATGGGACCAATTTCGACACAAAAACGCTGATATTTTGTGAACCAAATTAATAGCACACCGATAGGGAACAATCTGCACGTTTTGGTATATTACTGTCTGTAGTGTAAAAACTGTGGGAGGAGTTAGGGTGGTAAATTTGGCTATAATAAGAATATATATGTAGGATAACAGTAAGTGGTTTTGCCATGCAAGAACATTTAATTAAAACACAATGGGGGCAAATGTCCTGATGGGATTGCGTCTAGACCTTGTCTCATAATGTCGCATCAAGTTCTAGACCTATTTATGAAGCAAATGCTCCAAAAAGGATAAGCCACTGCACCTAGCTCTCCCGTTTCAGTTTTTGAATTTGACAAAGGGACATGGCTTAAAGGGGATTTCCAGGAATACAATATTGTTGACCTATCCTCAGGATAGATCATAAATATCAGATTTGTGGAGGTCCGACTCCCAGCAACCCTGCCAATCAGCTGTTTGAAGAAGCTATGGCGCTCTGGAGAGCGCTGTGGAGTCCTCACAGCAAACCAAGCACAGCGCCGTACATTATATAGTGGCTCTGCTTGGTATTGCAGCTCACTTGGATGGGACTGAACTGCGTCTAGCCCACGTGACATCACTGACCTAGGAGGAGGCTGTAGTGCTCACCGGAGCGCTGCAGCCTATTCAAACGGCTGATCAGAAGAGGTACCACAAGTCGGACCCCAAAAGATCAGATACTGATTGCCTGAGGATAGGTCATCAATAACATACTCCTGGGAAACTCCTTTAAGATTCAACAAGTTCACTACAATTTGGAAAGCCTGCCAATAGGATGTGTAAAGTCAGACAAAAATGTTTAAAGAGGCACCAATGTTTTCTTAGGGCATAGGCCACTGTGATACATTTTGGGGATCTCTCATTGTCTACATTTTACACAAGATTCGTAGATCTAAAAACAGAATTGATTAATAACGCAGGACACCATTGCTTTACATTGAGGGACATTTTTAGTGGGAGTAGTGGGTATTACGATCTATTTCATCAATTACTTGCTCATTCACAAATATACTTTTCTGTGTTTGATTGTGCGCCCAAAGCTGATGAAGAATACAGATGCAGCAAACCTTAACTTGACGCGCAATGTGTTAGATACACTGTCGCAACAAACTTTCACTTGACGTTTCCAATGGCTTTTATTGCATCAAGTGTTAATTTAACGTTGCAGCACAACCTTAAGGCCCCTTCACATGGGCGAGTATTCCGCGCGGGTGCAATGTGTGACGTGAACGCATTGCACCCACACTGAATCCTGATCCATTCACTTGTGCGTTGCGTGAAAATCACAGCATGTTCTATATTCTGCGTTTTTCACGCAACGCAGGCCCCATAGAAGTAAATGTGGCCGTGTAAAAATAGCTTTGCATCGGCAAGCAAGTGCGGATGCAATTTTCACGGATGGTTGCTAAGGAGATGATGAAATGACCCTCGGGACCCCATTAAAGTCCATTTACTTTATTATTTTCCATTATAACATGGTTATACTGCAAAACAATAGCATTCTTTAATACAGAATGCCAAGTAAAATGTCCATTAAGGGTTAAAAAATAATAAAAAAATGACTTACCTCATCCACTTGATCGCGCAGCCGTTATCGTTTTCTTCTTCTTGCAGGACCTGCGAAAGGACCTGCGCTGACGTCTTCGCGCTCTCCACTTAATGAGCGAGATGACGTCAGCGCAGGTCCTTTTGGAGGTACTGCAAGAAGAAGAAAGAAGACGATACCGGCTGCGCGATCAAGTGGATGAGGGGGGTTCATTTTTTAACCCCTCAATCCACATTTTAGTAAGCATTCTGTATTAAGAATGCTATTATTTTCCATTATAACCATGTTAGAAGGGAAAATAATAAAATAAACTGAACACCTAACCCAAACCAGTGAAGAAGTCCAAGTTCGGGTCTGGGTACCACATTGCACTCGCGCGGAAAAACTGAACAACGGAACGTAATCGCAGACAAAACGGACTGAAATTGCATGTCTACTTGCGTGGCTTTGCTGCAACGCATCCGGACAAAATCCGTGAAGCCCGTGTGAAAGAGGCCTAAAGGGGTTATCCGAGAGTATAAAAAGCCCCCCCATATGCCGGGCCCGCCACACTGTATATTCTCACCTGGCTCCTCCTCATCCGGTGTCGGGGGGGGGCAGCCAATGGCAGGAGGGGATGAGCCTCCCAAGCATCGTGGGTGACACTAGAAAGGCTGGTCTCCGTCACCCCTGCTATTGGCTGCCCCCCCCCTCGACATCGGATGTTTTTATCCGTGCACGGGGAGAAGCTGCAGGTGCGGGGACCAGGATCGGCGCAGGTAACAGGGAGCAAGGTAACTATATTCAGTGTGGGGGGCCCGGCATATGGGGGGGCCTTTTTATACTCTCGGATAACCCCTTTAAAGGGGTTGTATCATAAAGCACATTTTTCGAACTAGCACCTGGATCTGAATACTTTTGTAATTGTACATAATTAAAATTTCAGCATAGCCACTGAGTTATTCAATACAATGTATCTGTATAGTGCCATCTGCTGTTTGTTCTTTTCCTTATTTTTTGTCCGTCTGACTGAGCTGGTCGAAGGTCCTCAGTTTAAATCTTCAACTGCCACCAGCCATATCTTCTGTTAGGAGCTGTGGCAACTACAGGGGGAGAGCTGCAGCGGAAAGGACATGCCCATAGCTGACGGAAAGTACAGAAAATCCAAAAAGGGTGCTACTAGAGCATTTCAGCTATGTACAGAAAAAAGGACACCATATTTTTTTTTAATAAAGACCAATTTAAAATGTATTTTTAGCTCAAAATGAGTACAATGCACTAATAAAACTAAATCGCCCCTAAAGGTGTGCAAAGCCTTTAATGTTTGCTACAAGTGTATTCACTTCTTCTAAGACTACTTTCACACATGGGCAGAGCAATCCGGCAGGAGGAGTACAGCTCCATTCAGGAGGAGTACAGCTTCCTGGAGATCTCTGGATCCGGCATAGCCGGATAGTGCCGCATCCTGCCAGACCCCATTGACCATAACGGGAACTGGCGGAGATCCAGCTGCTCTCTGGCATAAATACCGGGATTTGGATAGACAATAAACGTTGCTTGTAGCAATTCTTGACTGGCTGAATCCCGGCATTTCTGCTGGGAAGCAGTTGGATCCTCACTGATTTCCATTATAATCAATGGGGTCCGACAGGTATGCGGGTACTATGCAGCTATGCCGGATCCAGAGAACAGTGGCTATGTCGGATCTTCCGGCGTGCTCTACCACGTTTGGAACTTACCTTTTTTGTAGGAAATGCTGTAATGAAGGTAACTGTGTAGCGCTGCTGCGTTCGGCACCAGTACGGCTTGTATACAAACCATTGTGACCTTTCTTAGATTTTACCTGTCTGATTTTTCCATTACAAAGCAACTTGCGAGGTTATCCGCCTGCTGCTCCTGCGTTTAATCACTGCCTTCATACAGCCCATCTTTTGAATATGGATTATTTTAACATTTCCATGTCATTAGCGCTAATTGGAAGCATGTTTACTGCTGTCAAGCTACAGGGGCTGGGGATAAAGCAAAACACATTAAGTGCTTGGGCAGAGGGTAGAATATGGAAATGTAGAAATCTGTTACATTTCAATAGGTGTTTCACACTCCTATGTTTATTTTGTCGGAATCCCACCTCATATCACAAAGATCTGTTTTTCTGAGATGTGTCAGACGTGCCATATCCGTAGGAGATGTGAGAGGTAGGAATTCGCATCTCAAATCTTTCCAAGAGCAAGGTAAGAAAAATGTTGAGATGAAAACTAATCAGTACGTCAAAGAAGGAAAAATCTGGGGTGGGTGGAGGTTACATGAGCTAAGTATGCCAACGGATACAAGAGCCGCGTGTAGGGGGCCCGAGAGAGTCATGTGGCACCCAAGCC
Source organism: Bufo gargarizans (assembly GCF_014858855.1). Classification (NCBI taxonomy): domain Eukaryota; kingdom Metazoa; phylum Chordata; class Amphibia; order Anura; family Bufonidae; genus Bufo; species Bufo gargarizans. The sequence goes on along the minus strand of NC_058083.1, from coordinate 23,021,838 downwards.
ACCGGTAGGGGAACACGACCTTAGATCAATTTATGCTCCACTGTATTCTCTACCAGTGTCCACTGAGGTACGCAACAGGTTTCATGCCAAGAGACACATTGGAGGAGGGCATTTACAAAGACTGGCTTTTTTTTTCCAGTCTCCAGTCTTTGTTTCCCACCTGGCTTGGTCGAGGAATCGCCTAATTTATGCTGAGGTGTGTATCTCGTCATAAGGGTGCATTCACACAACCGTATCATATGTAGTTTTTGGTCTGCCAAAAATACAGACGACCTTCGATGCGACATCCGTGTTTCATTGCTTTTTTTTGCGGATCCATTGTAACAATGTTTATTCTTGTCCGTAAAACGGACAAGAATAGGACATGTTCTATCTTTTTAGTGGGACTACAGAATGGACATATGGATGCGGACAGAACATTTTGAGTGTTTTCAACATTTTTTGCCGACCCATTGAAATGAATCGGTGCTGGATTGGATGTGGACCAAAAATAAGTGTCACGGTGGGGAGGGGGGGACGGGGGGACTCCCCACCGTACGATAATGGGGAAGTGGGGAAGGAGCTAGGCCAGGATGCCGGGATAAGGGAGCAGGTCAACCTCCTAAAGCGTCCCAAATCCTCACCATATGAGCGGAACTGGAGGGTAGGACGGCTCATACCCAGGATACCTAGGACCCTGAGTCGCCCTGATAATCCCTCACATAGGAGCAGGGGAGAGACAACCTGTTTTTCCAAGACACGGATGAACCGGAGTCTCCCACAGGCCTAGCAACAAAGGAAAAGGACACCAAGTAAAATGACCGGTAAGTAACCAGTGGCCAGAGACAACTGAACCAAGAGCAACAGTAAACCTGGTCACTTACCTGCCGCAGCTGCTGGAAGGCATCAAAGAAAAACACACCATAGAAAACTGGAACCCATACAAACGCACTGCAATCCAACACTATAAGGATGCAGTACATACAGACACACAGGAACCAGCACTCCAGCAACTGCACATCCTAGACTTCTGGTTCACCCCTCCGGGAAACCAATGGGACCCCCTTCCAGAGGAGACAACAGACAGGGGAAATATCTAGCATACATGCTGGACACAACATAAACAGACCAGACATGTAACAACGCACTAGACATACACCACACCCTGAACATAAACCCACACCAGACAAACAACAAGAGAGGTGAGGGTACATAGAGGATAAAGGAAAGACAATCTATGTCCAACAAGGTGGCCCTCAAGGACTTGTCACGTTCACCCAGGAAAAGAGCAGAGCTCCAACACCAAACAAAGCTGGAGTACAACTGACTCCAGCCAGGAAGCCACAGGTAATATCCACATAGTGGCCACACCCAAATCCCCACCAGCTTAGAAGATTAATCCCTCGCTCACCAAACAGCAGGGAGACATACCTAAAAGGGGAAGTGCATGTGAAAACTACACGTCGCCCCAGGCAACCAGTCTGCATGGCAACCGCGTCACGGTCAAAAAACAATACGACCGTGACTAGGGCTGAAACGATTACTCGATTAAATCGAGTAATTCGACACCAAAAAATCCTCGATGCAAATTTTTTGCATCGAAGATTCGTTTGTGTCATGTGACCACGGAGCAGGAGTGAAGCGCTTGCTATTACTCCCGCTCCGTGGTCTCCCGCTGTGCTTGGAATACTCACCTTTCCAGCAGGCGGCCTCCGGACACTCCACAGTACGTTCATGGTCCCGCGCTGCACTGACCTCCTGACGTACGCACGCCGTGACCTGACGCGCTGTGTGACGTCAGGAGCAGAGCAGCGCAGAACGATGGAGTGTCGGCAGCGTCCCTGCTGGAAAGGTAAGTTGGTGAAACCGAGGGGGTGGGGGCGGGACTAAGGCCCAGGCGCCTGGAGTGCACAGCGTCATAGAAACCAAACCAGTGACGCTGTGCAATCCGGGTGTCAGGAGGAGCATGGCAGCAGAGCTGATGGCACAATGGGGGCAGAGCTGATGGCACAATGGGGGCAGAGCTGATGGCACAATGGGGGCAGAGCTGATGGCACAATGGGGGCAGAGCTGATGGCACAATGGGGGCAGAGCTGATGGCACAATGGGGGCAGAGCTGATGGCACAATGGGGGCAGAGCTGATGGCACAATGGGGGCAGAGCTGATGGGGCAGAGCTGATGGCACAAGGGGCAGAGCTGATGGGGCAGAGCTGATGGCACAAGGGGGCAGAGCTGATGGCACAATGGGGCAGAGCCGATGGCACAAGGGGGCAGAGCCGATGGCACAAGGGGGCAGAGCCGATGGCACAAGGGGGCAGAGCCGATGGCACAAGGGGGCAGAGCCGATGGCACAAGGGGCAGAGCCGATGGCACAAGGGGGCAGAGCCGATGGCACAAGGGGGCAGAGCTGATGGCACAAGGGGGCAGAGCTGATGGCACAAGGGGGCAGAGCTGATGGCACAAGGGGGCAGAGCTGATGGCACAATGGGGGCAGAGCTGATGGCACAATGGGGGCAGAGCTGATGGCACAATGGGGCAGAGCTGATGGCACAATGGGGCAGAGCCGATGGCACAATGGGGCAGAGCCGATGGCACAAGGGGGCAGAGCTGATGGCACAAGGGGGCAGAGCTGATGGCACAAGGGGGCAGAGCTGATGGCACAAGGGGGCAGAGCTGATGATGGCACTGGGGTGAGGGAGAGCTGATGGCACAAGGGGGCAGAGCTGATGATGGCACTGGGGTGAGGGAGAGCTGATGGCACTGGGTGGGGAGAGCTGATGGCACTGGCTGGGGAGAGCTGATGGCACTGGGGTGAGGGAGAGCTGATGGCACTGGGGTGAGGGAGAGCTGATGGCACTGGGGTGAGGGAGAGCTGATGGCACTGGGGTGAGGGAGAGCTGATGGCACTGGGGGATAGTGGAGCTGATGCACTTGGGCTGATCGCACAGTGGGGAACAAAGGGTGTTGGGGACTAATGGCAGGGGGTCTGATGAGTTTTTATAAAGGAAAACAGTCTATTATTTTTTCTTATTAGATTACTAGATTAATCGTAAAAAATAATCGATCGAATACTTGATTACTAAAATAATCGTTTACTGCAGCCCTAACCGTGACAATACGATTGTGTGAATGCACCCTAAATTAGGTGCACCTCCGAGAGACCGTGTGTCTGGAGTAAAATCTACTACAGCCCCTTACTGACAGTAAACTTGCCAGAGGTGAAGTCCTTCTACCGATCCACTCCTAAGTGGCGAGGATGGCGCAGAAAGGCCTCTGCAAAATAATAAATAAAATTGTCGCACAGGAACTTAAAAAGTAGCAAAAAGGGTCTTGCAACTTTTTTACAGAAGAAAACTGAATAAAAATGTTCATAAATGACCCCCGTGTCTTACAGTGAATCTATCAGATTATCAGATATAAAGTTTGGGGATACAAAACACCAATAATTTGATTTAGTATTTTCATGTAAAAATCGGATTTACTGTTGCCAGGAGGCATGTCAGTCCTGCTTCCCCCACCCTCACGCAGTGATTGACAGCTCCGACTGTATACTATTGTGGGGGAAGGGGGGGGCAGGGAAACCATGACTCTCAGGTTTCCTGGCAGCAGGCAAACAACTTACATGAAATTATTAAATTAAATAACAATAAAAAAAGATTTGTAATGCACTTTTCTCACACAAGGGACTCAAAGCGCAAGGATGGTTGTGAACAGGGAAGTCTTTGGCTACAGGGCCAGAACTACCACTGCAGCAGCCGTTGTCAGGCTGTATAATGGCTAGAGAGATGAGCCAGGTTTGTTTTAAAGCTAACAATCTAAGCTTTAAAACAAGACAAGGATCAGGGTATAGAGGATGTATAGTCAAAGACTTTAGAAACCGGGAGTGAGATCTGTAAGTAATACCTGCCAATCTAATTTCAAATCTGTTCAAAAATTGACAAACTGTTAAAAGGATTCTGTCAGCTAGTTTTAGCATATAGAGCGCTTTACATGTGCTGCTAGATCTCCACTAGCACATCCGTACTATACATGTGCCATAGCTAGGGAAGCTTTTGTTTAGTTAGAAAAACTATTTTATAAATATGCTGCTTAGGTCAGTAAAGAGCCCAAGGGGCTGTTACTAGAGTTTTAGGAGCCCAGCACCGCCCATTGTGAAGGAGCCCAACACCGCGCTGCATCCTCCAACTCCCCTCCCTGCACCCCCGATGTCACACAGTTGAAGCGCCATAATCTCGTGCAGGACAGCTAGAGCATAGGTAGTTCGTAACCTGAGGATGATGCTAGCACAGACAAAGATTTCTCCCGTTGTGAAACTACAGCATATAACCTTGGGGGAAAGCAATACGAACCTCTGTGCATGTTATCCCTTACAACTCTCCATCAATCACAGAGAATACTCGCTCTTTGATTGTCACATATGGTAGGTTCATTTTCTCCAGAACAGTTAAATGATGAGCACCTACACATCGAATCACCCCTTCTAATTAGTCTGTTCTATTGACGCCGCCATTTACCAGTGTTCAGATCACAATGTGAAACAGGTTGCACCAAACACTTGCACAACCCTCATACAAACATCAATAAAGTTTAAATTGCACACTGTCCCTATTCTGTCCTTTTTCCATGAAATGTGCAAATGTTGTACAAAAATGGTAAATGTAATAAAATAAATAAACTTATTCGGTAACATTGTAATTGTACTAACCTAGAGAATTACATATTATTTTTGTAAGTGGCTGACATATACTGTAGGCGCTCATCCCCAGCACCCACAATTTACCTCTTAGTATATATTTTGGGGATTGTTATCCAGAAGAAACCCACGCAAACACGTGGAGAATACACAACCTCTATGCCAGATGTTGCCCTTGGTTGGATTTAAACCCAGGACCCCAGTGCTAACCACTGAGCCACCATGCTGCGAGAGGTTTGTGGTATATTCCTTTTCGTCATGCTCATTTTCAGAAAAAAAAGCACCAGGCTGTGTACTCACCCTCTCTCAGTGCTGAGGTGCACCTCTCTCACAATAGCTTCCAAGACTTTTAAAGGATCTTCAATGGCACCAGAATCCAAATCATTACCACTAAAAAAGAATTAAGGACATGTCATTCCCTCTCATCAGTTTTATTCTGGTCTGTCTAAGGCTGGGTTTACACATTCAGGTTTTTAAATGGAGTTTTTGAAGGCAAATCCAGGAACAGATCAAAAGCAGGACACGTATAAAAGAAATACTAAGGCTCAGTCTGCCCCAAAAATATGTAAAAAAAAGTCGCAACTGGGGTTTCTACAAATTTTTCCAGCATGCTCGGCAAGGGGCGGAGCGTATCAGAAAGAAGGTGTGGCCTCTGAGCGGTAAACAGATATAAAGGAGAAGCGGCTCTTTAACGTTTCTGACCACAATGACAGACAGGGCTTCTATTTCCATTGTATCCATGGTTGTAAATTTGCATTCATGCCTTTGCAGGAATGTACAGAATTTTGTTATTGATCACTTATCTTCAGTTCAGTTTATTGGAGGTCCAACACCCCATAACCCCGCCGATTTGTTTCTTTGTAGCTCCAGTGCCAGAACTACACATCTCTGTTCACAGAGCAGGAGACAATGTTGTTAACAGCAGCACTGTTCCCATTCAGTTCAATGGGAGCAGTGCTGCTGTAACCTGCTCTGTCCAACTATACCGTGGGCAAAGCTATGTAGTTCCGGCTAAAACAGCTGATCGGCAAGGGGTGCAGGGGTTCCTTCCCTGTAAAGTCTATGCACCATGTTTTATTCAAATCCATTGGCTTTATACAGATCTATCTATAGACAGAAAATGTATTTAAATGTGTTTTACGCTCAGCAAGGCCAGACGATCCATGACTGCAGCTTCGGAGGCCATGACTGACACACACTTAAGTGTTTGTGTTAATGGCTGTCATCAATATTCTGAAGTGAAAATTTCCTCATACTATATATTGCTGCAGCGGAAATCAGCCCGGGGAATGTTAGAAAACAGAGAATGTTTCGAGGGCTAATTTCCATGTGAAAGAGTGATGAATAATTTAGCTACAATGTAACAGCTCCCAAGGCATAATGAGCAAGAAATCTGAATCACACATTTCATGTGTGCGCACAACGGAGGAACGTCTTGTGTGCTCTTAAAGTGTAACCCTTGTCTATCGACCCCAGAGAGCCATTGTATGGAGTGAGTCTAACTCCACGCTATTAATCCTGGCATCAATAGCGCAAGTGATAGCAGCATGGAGGTTTCTGCTGCATTCTGTATCCTATCTTCAAAGTAAAAAACTTGCAAAAACTGCTATAAAAATAGCGGACTTGGGGTATGCTGACACGGGAAAATACCTGTCGGATTAACCTGCAGCATTCATTTGGGGTAATCAGTGTGTGGCTATCCACCATGGTATCGGCAAAGGAATAATGAATCACTCTTAAAATGGGACTTGTCTCCCATCCCGACAATGTCTGTTTTAGAAACTACTTGCATTCCTTAAGTAATAACAATTCTGGAGCATCTATTCTTTTGACTCTATGATGTGCTATTTCTTTATTATTCCTGAAAGAAGTTATGAATGAATAACTGAACGTCCAACTTGGTGTTACCAGTTGGGGGAGGGGGCCTGCACACCATCTGTGCTGCCAGTGTCACACCCCCAGCTGGTAACACCCATCTGGACCTTCATGGCAAACTGCTATTAATTTATTAATAACTTCTAGCAGGAATTATAAAAGAATGGCACAACATAAAATCATAAGAATAGACACTCTAGAATTGTTATTACACAGGAATGCAAATAGTCACTAAAAAAGACATGTAAGAAGAGGCGAGGGGTCCTCTTTAGGGCATTTTCCATGCTGTTCATCATGAAATCATAATGTATAAAAATAAAATAAAAACTCTGTTTGAAAGAGCCCTTATTGGGAAGTCCCTGCAGGTCTACCTAGTGCTGTCAACAACAGATGATATCAACAATGCAAATTAAGGAAGTCTGAATGAAATCCAATGTCCAACCCATGTTTCAGCAGTCCCTCGGGTCATCTGTTTAATACTGTATTTTCCTACAACTACTGGCTGAAATGGTCGCTTTGGACAATTTCTATTTAAAGGGAGTCTGTCGCCCTGGCGTGGAGTGGCCATAGACCCTACAGAGAACATTCCTGGCGGGCCGATGCTGCCCCAGGGGTTCTGCGGCCCAGGTACATAATGATTTGCTGATCCTAGCATTAATTAATGCTAGGAACAACAGGTAATTAAGTACCTGGCCAGCGGCCACAGATGCCCCCTCCTGAATTTACCTGTATTGCTTTCCTTAGTACTGCGGCAGGGTAGGCAGGATTGTGTGCTGCACTGTGGTATTTGGTTCTGCTGGGGCGGTATTTTGTGTTGCATTATATTGCTGACCCTGCCCACTTCTGTTGTTCCTCCGTACTTGTGTTAGCCCTGCCTTCTGTCAGTTTGGAACCACCTACAACATAGGGCCACTTTTAGATTTTTTTTCCAGGGCCTCGTTAGGTTCCTAGTCCACCCCTGCTGTCAGCAGTAAATTCACTGGAAAACCAGGCACGGTGCCTTGTAGGGCTAACTCAGCTGAATGTAATGATACCGTTCACTTCACGATCCGCTGCTTCATTCTGGACAAAATGTACTTTTAATCCATATGCAAATGAGCAGTAAGTGCACTGAGGGCGGGCCCAAGCCACTCCGTGCACCCTCTCTGTCAGCCCCACCCTCTCCTTCTTGATCGTGAAAATCACGTTCCTGCCTAGTCATCTCTTAAACATATTTTTGAGTATGCATGCCCCTTTAATGCGGTATGCCAGTCTCGAAAAGTGATAGCATATCTCAATCAAGATTGTGGGGGTCTGCCTACAGAGAACTCAGCACTGCACCTCACATCACAGCTCCATTCAAATGAAGGGGGCGGCTGCAGTTTCCTGCACATCCAGTAGGCCTGGGGGTGCCAATATCTAGAAGGGGTGCTGTTCTATATCAATTTGGTGTCCCCTTCATCCTCAGGATCGTTCATGGTCTCAGAGGTTGGAATACAGTTATCATAAAGTAATATATCATCAATTCTGGAGACAGGAATACCCCTTTAAATTTAATGCACGTCTGACTGGTTAGGGAGAAGTTAATAAAAATCAATACAATACTGTGCAGACGCCAGGATCATTAGATTCGGGGCCCTAGTGGGACGCTGTTTATTTTTGGTAATTAGAGCTGGTATTAATTTATTTCGAGTGGCAGCGCTGTAATGTTATTCTCCCTACTTGAGCTCCTAAAGCAATTTTTGGGCCATGTTTGAGCTTCACATTTTCTGCATGGACGGCAGGGGTATTTATGCGCTGTGCGTCCAGATGATTCTTTATTTTCCATCGACAACAATTATCTATCTCTTAAATCCTTCCGCGCTGGAGAGGCCTAAAGGTGATAAATCATTTCCCCTCTGGCGCTGAAGGGGCTAATTAGTTCAGTCTCTTCATATCATGGATATCCATTTGGAGGCTTGTATTGTAATAGACTCCTGCGTCCTGGAAAGCCCTCAAAGCAAACACGCTGTGCTAAAAGGATGCACAAAGTGCAAGTCGCAGCCAAAAACACAGAAACTTTCTTGACAGTGCTGAAAATGTGCAACTGCTATACGAGGATTAGGCCAATTATAAAATACTTAAAGAGGACCTGCCTCCTCTCCTGAAATGTCTGATGAAAAGTAACTACATTTTGTTATTTTCCTCCTCTAAAACCTAGGTGCGTCTTATAGAGTGACAAATACTGTATGTCATTACCTCAGTTTAGCGATGATTCTCTCTGTAGAGCTTCGCACAATGTCCTTTGGACTGATGTCAATATCACCAACTGCTACTTCCAATAACTTCTGTATGGTGTTTAGAGACTGACCATTTAGACACATTGTGAGTGCCAGGTTCCTCAGCTTCTCCTTCTCCGATCTTGACAGATCATACATGTGTGAATACTTCTGCACACGGTCCTGGAAATTAATTGATGGATAAAAAAAATTAAGATGTGGAAATGCTTCACTGAAAAAGGGTATAAAAGCAAGAAGAAAGTGAGCTGTATTTTGAGTTTCGAGGCTAGGAATGAGTAGTACCAAGAAATATGACCATTTTCTGATCAGTTTGGGCCAAGACTCAAAGTAATTTACTTTCCTAATAGTGTCTACGAGTATTTAAAGGGCACCTGTCAATAGAAAAGCCCATTGCACATTAGGCAATCTTATAGATATTATACCCTTATAACAAAAAGTTAGCGGGTACCCCAGCTGGGATACCACTACCTCGAAAAGCTCAACAAGCCTAACCACTCGCAGTAAAAACTGCAGGTTACTGTTTTCTGCTATAGCATTACGAGGCCAAGGCTCTGTCAGACAATTCTTACCTGGTCCAAACTTCTCAAGTGCTCAACAAAGTCCAGACCAAGAGTTTCGAGGTGAGCAAGAGACTGCTGTAAATGGCTCAACGCCCCATTATATGTGACAGACGAATGTGATGCCTCAGCAACTTCTCCAGATGTTTTCTTCTTCTGCTTATCGAGAAACTGTCTCACCGATGTAATGGTCTTCTTGGTCATTTCGCTCCTGGCATCCATTGTCAACTAAATTGCACAAAACATATTTAGGGCATGTTACAAGGGACTGGACTGGTATGTTACAAGCAACATCTTTTAGTGTACACTGAAAATCCTATGAAACCCAAAAGCCTGAGGTTGCCCTACTGAGAGATGCTGATGTTTCCAACAATCGTACATTCCTCCTCCAGTTTGCATTGGCCTACTGTATATAAAGGTTCCTTTAAATGAGCAGAGATTGACTTGTTATATCGATAATCCTTGCAAAAGGACAGGTAAACTGACCCATAGACTTACTGTTCTTACAGTAAGGAATCCCCATCTATAATGGTAGTGAAACATTCTTTCCATTTGTCCTGGTTACAGGCCTTAGTATAAAAAAACAAGAGAATTTAGAATATGTAGCACATCCAAAGTCACAGGTGCACAACCACAAAGCTAACTTGCAGACAGCAAAGAAAATTGGTTGATAGGTGGCCAAACAGACGTTTGATCAAAAATGTGCACAAAGAGCTTCCATGTTTTCATGTTAAACCTAATAAAAAAAAATGCCAGACCGCATAAATATAAATACACTTTATTAACACAATGTAAAAGGTATAGTCTATACATGAAAATAGCTGCAGGGAAAAGGCGGCATCCACAAGAGGAAGAGACAAGGGAGATGCTTCTCACAGATTAAATAACAATGAAAGTGCAAAATACAATAATGTTCAAGACAATGAATCCATTACCCATGATGTGCTTCCTCTGGGTTGGCGCCAGCCCCGACGTGCATTTTGGCGAACCTTCTTCTGGGGGTGGCGTCATCACAGAGGGGCACATGCTAAATACCCCAGTTGGCCAATCATACCGCTTGACAGTTAATAGGTAATAAAAAGCTCCTGTGTGCAGGCGTGAGCAAAGAAAAGTAAAGCCGCATTATTGTAAAGCGCTAGTACCACGTGATACGTCACATGAACGTGGTCACATAATCGCGCGTTATACCAGATGATAGCCCCGGCAATCGCGCAATACTGAGATGGCACCAGTGCCATCAAGAACAGGATTGCGCATACGCGGGCCCGGCGCATCACCATAGAGACATACACATTGTCTGTTAAGATTGAATGAAGTACCGTATACGTGTCTAGTAACAAATTAAAAATCGACAAAGAATTATTAATTATATTAATATATGTGCGGTGTGGAAAATTATACAAACATGAATTATATACCAAATGCATACAAATTTTAAAAAAGTGTAACACATGACAAACAATTGCAGACGTGGTGATCCAAGTGAACCTGGTGATGTAAACCTGTGCAAAATATACTAATTGTATGATTGTATAAATGATAAAACACAAAATTCTGCATGATTATGATTATAAAACCACGATGACCCATAACACGCAATTGTGGATAGACAAGTCATACAATTAATAATCAATTTAAATAATATCATACAGGATCAAATTCATAATAGAATAAAACGCATAATGAACAATGGAAATAAAAATCAACTGAGTACAAACAAAAAATATGCGCTTGGACAAATAGGCCAAGCTAAAAACATGAGGCATCACTAAGGCCCAAGAGCGATATGTGAGTGACGATATAGAATCATTAAACCAATAAAAACTAGGAGTATTCAGAACCAGGAAACACCTATAGCAGGCATCCTCAAACTGCGGCCCTCCAGCTGTTGTAAAACTACAACTCCCACAATGCCCTGCTGTAGGCTAATACCTGTAGGCTGTTCGGGCATGCTGGGAGTTGTAGTTTTGCAACAGCTGGAGGGCCGCAGTTTGAGGATGCCTGACCTATAGGAACGACGAGAAGCCAGAGGACTCATTCAAGCCATTTGGGCGCAGAGTATTTAATTTCCAAAACCACTTACATTCCAATTGAGCGAGTTTCCTAGAAATGTCACCGCCGTGCATATTTTTCGGTATGCAATCGATAGCCCGTACCTTCAAACCCGTCAAATCACAGCAGTGATGGAATTTGAAATGCCTTGCGATTGGCTTTAATTTAAACTCATCTTTTTCATCAAGGGCCGATGCAATATCGCGGACATGCTCCCTTAGGCCTCAGGCACACGACTGTATATATTTTGCGGTCCGCAAAAAAAACACGGATGACGTCCGTGTGCATTCCGTATTTTGCGGAACGGAACAGCTGGTCCCTAATAGTATAGTACTATCCTTGTCCGTAATGCGGACAATAATAGGGCATGTTCTATTTTTGTTTAACAGAAATACGGACATATGGAAACAGAATGCACACGGAGTACCTTCCGTTTTTTGCAGACCCTTTGAAATGATTGGTTCCGTATACGTTCTGCGAAAAAAACCTGAACGGACATGGAAAGGAAAAAAAAGGTTGTGTGCAAGAGGTCTTACTCGAATATTCAATTCCCTTGTGGTAAGACCCACATATACTTTTGCACACGGGCATGTTGCGTAATACACCACCGCTGTGCTGGAGCATGTCAAACAGTGAGTAATTTGAAAGATCTTCTCACCGGTGGTATCCAGAAAGTCCGTAGCCCTCACCATACTGGTGCAGGCTATACACCTTCCACATGGTACAAATCCCCACTTCGGTTTACCAAATCCTAGAAAAATCGGGGGAATGTGTTTGATGTAGGAACTCTTCACCAAATGGTCCCTCAAATTTGGTTTACATCATCAGGTTCACTTGGATCACCACGTCTGCAGTTGTTTGTCATGTGTCACACTCATTTATAATTTTTTATGCATTTGGTATATAATTCATATTTGTATATTTTTCCACACAGCACATATATTAATATCATCAATAATTCTTTATGTCGATTTTTCACCATCATTATTGTTCATTCACATTTGTGTTTTGGTCTATCACACTCATTTGCATATACAAATAATCCTTTTAAGTTTATCCCCCCCAGAAGAAGGTTCGCCAAAATGCGCGTCGGGGCTGGCGCCATCACAGAGGAGGCACATCATGGGTAATGGATTCATTGTCTTGAACATTATTGTTTTTTGCACTTTCATTGTTATTTAATCTGTGAGAATCATCACCCCTGCGTCTTCCTCTTGTGGATGCCGCCTTTTCCGTGCACCTATTTTCATGTATGGACTAAAACTTTTACATTGTGTTATTAAAGTGTATTTATATTTATGCGGTCTGCCATTTTTTTTATTAGGTTTTTCAGTATAGTATATTATACCATAGGCATACCTGTTACTTTCCACATGGTATTTATATACATGCAATTTTGCATGATATCTGTATACATAAGTAGTGGATGGCATGTTTTCATGTACACTAGGCATAGTAACAATGTAATCCAGAATAATCCCTAATTCCTAGTTCTATTGTTTGCAAACATAATAATGTGCTTCCATAGATTATTTGCTGTTTTAGTATAAAAAGATCATTCAAAAAATCTCTGTGCTGTCCAGTTTTGTCATACACTGTCTTCTTGCACCAGTCTCGCACACCGTCTTCTTGCACCAGTCTCGCACACCGTCTTCTTGCACCAGTCTCGCACACCGTCTTCTTGCACCAGTCTCGCACACCGTCTTCTTGCACCAGTCTCGCACACCGTCTTCTTGCACCAGTCTCGCACACCGTCTTCTTGCACCAGTCTCGCACACCGTCTTCTTGCACCAGTCTCGCACACCGTCTTCTTGCACCAGTCTCGCACACCGTCTTCTTGCACCAGTCTCGCACACCGTCTTCTTGCACCAGTCTCGCACACCGTCTTCTCGCACCAGTCTCGCACACCGTCTTCTCGCACCAGTCTCGCACACCGTCTTCTCGCACCAGTCTCGCACACCGTCTTCTCGCACCAGTCTCGCACACCGTCTTCTCGCACCAGTCTCGCACACCGTCTTCTCGCACACCGTCTTCTCGCACCAGTCTCGCACACCGTCTTCTCGCACCAGTCTCGCACACCGTCTTCTCGCACCAGTCTCGCACACCGTCTTCTCGCACACCGTCTTCTCGCACCAGTCTCGCACACCGTCTTCTCGCACCAGTCTCGCACACCGTCTTCTCGCACCAGTCTCGCACACCGTCTTCTCGCACCAGTCTCGCACACCGTCTTCTCGCACCAGTCTCGCACACCGTCTTCTCGCACCAGTCTCGCACACCGTCTCCTTGTATCAGTCTCGCACACCGTCTCCTTGTATCAGTCTCGCACACCGTCTTCTTGTATCAGTCTCGCACACCGTCTTCTTGTATCAGTCTCGCACACCGTCTTCTTGTATCAGTCTCGCACACCGTCTTCTTGTATCAGTCTCGCACACCGTCTCCTTGTATCAGTCTCGCACACCGTCTCCTTGTATCAGTCTCGCACACCGTCTCCTTGTATCAGTCTCGCACACCGTCTTCTTGTATCAGTCTCGCACACCATCTCCTCTTCATTTGCAGCTGAAAACAGGGACAATAAATGTGTCGGGGGTGCTGGCCCTACCCCTTTTTAAAAAGTAGTAAGGACGGCAAAGAAACGGTACTTGTGACACCATGTTTACGACTTTTTTACACAACAGATAATGGTGCAAGGAGATGACAAATCTCCCCCGTTGTCGTCAGACTTTCGCAGCAGTACAGCCTCAGGATTTCGGCTTCTAATCTCAAGTGCTCCTAGCTCAGTATTGAAGTAAAATTATATATATATATATTTTACATTTGTAAAACAGGTGATGATAAAATATGTAAAAATAGAAGCAAAATTATACTAAACCATTCTCACTATTTTAAAACATTTTTCAGACCATCCAAGGACAACGATTGTCAAAAAGTTGTTTTTTTATTTTAATAAAGTTGATAATAAAACAGGACACAAATGAAACCTAAACGTTCGACTAAAATGTATTACTTTATTCTTTTAAAGGTACAGACCTTTTATTTAATAAAAATCGATATAAGAAGCCGATGCTCTGATGTTCCTCACCATCAGTCTTGAAAAGAGCTTCTAATGACACTTGTCTACTGGTGACGTGAAACAACCCTCATGAAAGAGCAGAATTAGTCAAATATTTTGAGTGTAAGAAACGCTAAATGCTTAGAACAGACGTTAATAAGCTTCAGACGTGTCATCTCCTCCACACGCTTGTTTTGACAGATTCAGATGATAGATTGTACCCGACTTTTACACTCGAAGCAGAGAAGAGAAATCCTCAAAGAAAAGCTGAGGCTTCAGAACACAGCGCTCAGCATCATGACTCTTTTCATTCCCACCGAACAAACTTTATTTGATCTAAACAAATTATTGGCCAGCGCCGGCGGCCGGGAACTAGCAGGATCCATGGAAAACCAGAATCCATAGTAAACTAGGGACACAGTCAACCACTCGTTTAGAATAAAGGACTGAATATTTTCTGGTCCAATGTTATTCAGCCTATGACTCTCCAGCTGTTGCATAACTAGAACTCTAGGGCTATGTTCAATGGAGAAAACGCCACCATGTGCACATGGTAGCATTTCTTGGCATGTTCCTTCTTAAAGAGGATTGAGAATCAATATGGAAGTAAAACAAGAGACCAGCAGTTTCACAAGTGACTTTTGCTGCTTTTCTGCCACCAAAAATGCTTCTGAATTATCCCACCCAAGGACTGGATTAGAAAAACATTGGCAAAAATGCTTCTGAAACCTCTTCTAAAACCTCTTCCAAAAGCTCTCCTAAAACCACAACCAAATGACAAATCTGCCACCAAAACCAGCCTGTTTACAGCTACTAATCTGATAACGATTTTGCTGGGTGAACATAACCTAAGCATGACCTGACAGCTTCCCACTCTCCAAGTATGATGGGAGTTGTCTTACAATAGCTAGAGAGCCACTGGTTGGAACACTGCACCAAGTCCTGCTCAAACGTGGTGTAAAATAAAAGAGCAGATGTCCACAGAGACATATCAGGTTGCTTCATTAACCATTTCCTTTGATAAATGAATGGTTAAATCGACAAATCTCCCCCGTGAAGCGGTCTTCCATTCGCTCAAATGTAACTCCCATAGAAGTGAATGGACAGAGCCGCCTACATGCACAGCCACCTGTCCATTCATTCTCTTCCTGTATGTGGTTCCCACTTAGGGGCCCCGCATTCATGACGTACTGTAGGTTCAGGTTCCAGAGGTGGGACCTGCATCCACCAGAACAGGTCATCAGTATCTGGTCGTGGTTGGTCAGACGCCTGCCGATCAGCTGTTTGAGAAGACACCGGTGCTCCAAGCAGCGTCGCAGCCCTCTCGCAGCTTACCAAGCACAGCGCCGTACATTGTATAGCGGATGTGTTTGGTATCACAGCTCAGATCCATTTTAGCTATTGTCTTTGCATCTAGACCTCCAATGTATTTTATAATAAAAGTGACCCTTCTGACCAGTGTCGGACTGGTACTCCTTGGGCCCAACAAAGTAAATAATTTTTGGGGTCCGACCCCTATATCAACAATAAAGTCTAATACTTGTGCATTAAAAAAAATAGACTCTACAGGCAAGTTATCAGCTCCAAATGGGATTTTTCTTCTGGACTTTTGGAGCCCACTGTGGCTTCAGACACTGGGTCCATTATCACCTATAACATCTGGCCATGCAAAATCTGACCATGAATCCAATTCAACATCCAAGACAGACTAAATATATAACCTGCCATGACGAAAAACCTTCCCCTGTGCAACAAGTATATAGAGGTGTACTTTAAGAAGTCCTAGGATGACCTGGGAAGGCTGCTCACTGAGACACCACTTCCTCTGCTTCATAAGAGCTGGACACCATTGCTTAAATGGGTTGTCTCACTTCAGCAACTAGCATTTATTATGTAGAGAAAATTAATACAAGGCACTTACTAATGTTGAGATTCTCCATATTGCCTCCTTTGCTGTCTGGATTCATTTTTCCCATCAAATTATACACTGCTCGTTTCCATGGTTACGACCACCCTGCAATCCATCAGTGGTGGCCGTGCTTGCACACGATCGAAAAATACACCAGCCTATGTGAGCTCCTATGGTCCCGGCCATCAGAGATGCCGGCTCTTTTTCCCATACTGTGCAAGCATGACCACTGCTGGATTACAGGGTGGTCGTAACCACGGAAACAAGCAGTGTATAAAGATGATGGAAAAATGAATCTAGGAGACAATATGGACAAACACAATACATTAGTAAGTGCCTTGTATTGACTCTCTCTACATGATAAATGCCACTTTCTGAAGTGAGACACCCCCTTTAAAGAGTTACTGCACTTTCAAAAAACGTTTGATCGGGGGTCTGAGTGCTAAGATCCCTTCTGGTTGCTAAAACGAGCAGACAGAGCACTGTCTCTCCTTCTGAAACAGGCTTGATAAAAACGGCTCTGTCTGAGCACTTCTGTCACTTCGCACTCTGACCATCACTGATCAATGTCTTTGATATGTCAGCATGGAACAGCAGTTTATACTGTAAGGGTTTGCTGCATTGTCGTTATCACTGAAGTCAGCACAGAAGAAAATTGAGAATAAAACTAACAAAAATTTTCTGTAAAAGTTGCAGGCATGCTTTCCTCATGAGGCGCCACGCATACAACTTTGTCACAGAAACATTTTAAAGGGTGAATGTTTTTTCTTCAAAATAGCTTTACCATCAAGTCAAGCCCTCCACAAATAACGGCCCCAGGGAAGCTGCAGGTCCCCGCACATTTCTTTATGAATACATGGATGTTTTTATCCATGCAGGTTCTATGCAGTGAGTCACAGCTCCATACCTACACATCAATGCTTGCAGCTCATCCATACACTAGACCACCCTTATGTGTAGACTTCTCTCTTCAACTTTGATGGTTTCGGCATTTGCCAGCTTATAAGTAGGGCAGCATGAGATCTCATCGCCGGTCTTCCAGCCCATTTTAGAGCTCTGCACGCTAATGATGCCAATGTATTCTGGCTGCAGGGCAGGTGGCCCACATGTCTGCGGGAGAAGCCAACATGGTCCTCTGTAGGTTTCCAGCCATAGAGACAGATGGCAAGTAACATGTAGTCCAAAAGAAACATAAAATAACATAACTATCAGAAGACAACAATGACAATGGAGGGCACAGAGTCACCCACAGCCGGCCAATGGCTCCATATCATTCTGGCGGACACGGGAGTGCCTTGTGCATGAATATTCAAGGCCATCAGAAAGATTCATGTCATGAGCATGCAGTGCAGCGAGATGTCTGCTCCTCCACAATCTCTGCCGGCTTCATTCTTTAAAAACTTAAAGGGAACCTGTCATCAACATTATGCTGCCCATACTAACGGCAGAATAAAGTAGAGACAGGGGAGATGATGTCAGCGGTCTGTCGTTTATAAGTTAAAAGTAAGTGGTTGCCGAGAACCAACATCACAATCATTGCAGACTGGGCCTGGAAAAGAGTCACGGCCACCTGAGAAGAGTCCTGGTTATTGATGAACTCCTGATTTCCCTGCTGATGACTGACAGTCTTCTACCTAGTTTTCTCCCTTTCTCTCTAGGAGAGAACTGCCAGTCATCAGCAGATGGGCGGGAGAGCAGGAGATTAGGAATAGCCATGACTCTTCTCAGGTAGATTTGACTCTTTTCAAGGCCTGGGCTGCAAGGATTATGATGCCGGTTCTTAGCCACCACTTACTTTTAGCTCATAAGTGACACACCGCTGACATCAGCATTTCTGTCACTATTTTATGCTGCCCTCAGTGAGGTCAGCTTAAAGTTGATGACAGGTTCCCTTTAAACAATTCCAAACATACAATGAACATCTGGCCGGCTCGACACACAGCACATCTATAGGAAGCAATGGAAGTGAAACATAGAGCAATTACATTAAGGGTGCAGTCACACGACCGTAAGTGTTTTACAGTCCACAATGAATAGGACATGCCCTATATTTTTTGGGGCGCCGTGGAACGAAACAACGGATGCGGACAGTACACGGTGTGCTGTCCGCATCTTTTGTGGCCCAGTTCAAATGCATTTTGCGGAACGGATGGGGACCCAGAATTACGGTTGTGTGAATGCACCCTAAAGGGAACCTGTCAGGTTGAACATGGTGTCTGAGGTGCAGGAGGAGCTGAGCAGATTGATATATAGTTTTATAGGAAAAGATTTGGTATGATTTTTGTGATTTATTAACCTAAATCTCTGCCCTTTCCAGTCTTAGGAGTCCAGGGACAGACAGCTAAGGCTATTTTTACATTTTCCCCACATGTAGGCTATTCCGGCACAGAATGCTCAGAATCGGCCAGACAAAAAAACGCTGTGTGCAGTCCAGCCGAACCCTAGCATATTTGCCGGTTAGCGCTCAGATCTCCACTGGACCCCATTATAGTCAACAGGGCCAGGGGGCACTCCGGCAGCATCCGAAAATGGAGGATCTGGTGAACTCTGGGGGGCTGTTCTCTGCCGGAACAGCCAGCCAGAGAGCCGTGCTGCAAATGTGAAACTAGACCTACTCTGTAGGGTCATGCATATAGGGCGGACTGTCAATCACTGAGCAGGCCCGTCCACCGGACACCCAAGCACAGAATGAGCAGAGAATAAAATGGATAAAATACAAGTAACACTGCGTCATGTGTGGATGAGTATAATCCAAAACACTGGTCCAGCTGCTGCAGAACCTCTTGGGAAAAAGGTGGAATTTCATGTCAATCATCTGTTTCTAAAGAAGTTCAGCAGCTGCTTGAGTTACAATGTATAAGGTATCTCCTATTATCATTAGGTCTATTAGAAGTAAAGTAAGAAGTAAAAGGTTGCGGAAATAATTGATGACATCTATCACATAATGATAGAAACGTTTAAATACATAAAGGGAATCAACAAGGTAAAAGAGGAGAGAATATTTAAAAGAAGAAAAACTGCTACAAGAGGACATAGTTTTAAATTATAGGGGCAAAGGTTTAAAAGTAATATCAGGAAGTATTACTTTACTGAGAGAGTAGTGGATGCATGGAATAGCCTTCCTGCAGAAGTGGCAGCTGCAAATACAGTGAAGGAGTTTAAGCATGCATGGGATAGGCATAAGGCCATCCTTCATATAAGATAGGGCCAGGGGCTATCCATAGTATTCAGTATATTGGGCAGACTAGATGGGCCAAATGGTTCTTATCTGTCGACACTTTCTATGTTTCTATATTTCTAACCCAACCATAAACCAGTTTAAAAAATATATTTTATGGATATGTGATGAAAATAAGCTTTAGGAGACTATGCATCTCCTGCCTGAACATGGATGGATATCTATGAAACCACACAGAGAAGACACTGCACTATGGATTTCCCTACAAAGCCCATAGTGAAAGGAATTAGCATCAGCTCAGACTGCATGCTTTAAAGAGGACCCGTCACCGCTCTGGACACGTCTGCTTTAATAGCTTCATGCATCCCCCATGTAATAATAATTCTGGAACATCTATTCTTATGGCTCTATGCTGTACCATTCCTTAATTATTACTACTAGAAGTTATGAATGAATTGCTAGCAGTCTGCAGTAAGGGTACAGAGGGGAGGTCACCAGTTGGGGGGGGTGTACCTGCACAGTCTGACAATGGCAACACTGATTGGATAGAGTGAGTCTGTGCAGGGACAACCCCCAACTGGTTGCCACCCCTCTGTACCCTTACTGCAGACTGCTAGCAATTCATTCATAACTTCTAGTAGAAATAATAAAGGAATGGCACAACATACAGACATAAGAATAGATTCTAGATTCTCCAAAATTGCTATTAGCCTTCAGTAAGGGTACAGAGGGAAGGTAACCAGTTGGGGGGTTGTACCTGCACAGTCTCACTCTATTCAATCAGTGCTGCCATTTTCAGTCTGTGCTGGTACACCCCCGCCCCCCAACTGGTTACCGCCCCCCTGTACCATTACTGCAGACTGCTAGCAATTCATTCATAACTTCTAGTAGAAATAATAAAGAAATAGCACATCATAAGAATAGATGCTCCAGAATTGTTATTACATGGGGGATGCATGAAGCTATTAAAACAGACATGTCAGGAGTAGTGTCCCTGGAAAAATATTCTACAATTTTCAAACCAGCACCTGGATCTGAATACTTCTATAAGAGCATTTAATTAAATATTTAGCATAGCCACTAAGCTATTCAATAAAATCTATGTGTCTAGCGCCAGATGCAGTTTGTTATTTTTCTTATTTATCTGTCCAGCTCAGTAACATTACGGCCGCACATGCTCAGTTCCATCCAACGGCCACCAGCCAGATCTACTGATACAAAGTTGTGACCGGGAGAGAGTTACAGCAAAATAAGAAAAGCCCCCTGAACTGTGATGGGGACAGAGCTGCAGTAGAAAGGACCTCCCCCTGATAAAGGACATCCCCCTGATAAAGGACCTCTCCCTGATAAAGGACCTCCCCCTGATAAAGGACATCCCCCTGATAAAGGACATCCCCCTGATAAAGGACATCCCCCTGATAAAGGACATCTCCCTGATAAAGGACACCCCCCTGATAAAGGACACTCCCTTTGAGCTGTCAGTCTGAACAGAATCTAGCAGAGCAACAAATGTGGAGATCTCTGGATCCATGTGAGGTACAGGGATGGTTCTAGCTTTGCTAGAAAGAGATTGTCCTGTACTATATAATGTCTGATTTTCATTTTTTACATTAATCATGGGATAACCCCTTTCTTACATGCCGGCATTTAAAAAAGTATGTGAATCCAGGCAGCAAAACAAGTTCAATAGCCAAAATGTAAGGAAATCTTCACAAACGCTGGCACTGGCGGGGACGTTAAGAAGTCCTCCTGACACAAAGTATGGCTTTTTACGTACTGTACCCTGATGCAGTCTTCCATCAAAGCAGTTTTGGGAAAATTTCCTAGAACCTCTGCCAAATACTTAAAAACGTCGAATAAATCTGCTATTGTGGTGACAATTCTATTTAAAGAGTCATAATCTAGTGCAACAAAACCGTATAGAACTAAAATTCATGTGTGGAATTCATACATTGTGAATAAATCTGATGGCAATGACCCCTGGTGCTGTATAATTAACTCATATGTTCATCCATATGTATCACTGCGCTCCGAGCGCTCGTGCATCGGTCACGCTGTGACATCAGCTTTCCACCTCTGCAGGCCTATTAAGTACAGTCACCTAATATAATGCTTCCATGAGTCCTGAGCACGGACGTGATATGTATGGAGTTACAAACCTCCATGACTGGTGGCCCATTGGGGATCATTCACTATAAGAGCCTCGCCACTTTTTGGCAAAAAAAAAAAAAAGTTGCATAAAACTTTTTTTTCATTGCCTTTATGACAATATTCAGTTGCACTGGCATTTTTGTGCTGTGTTTTGCACTTGGAAGTGGCGGGGGCCGGGCCTGGGACCTGGCATCCAACTGTTGCACAACCCTTTTTTCTGCGACTTTTTAAACGCCACTGCGACAATATTTGTTGCACAGCTGATTTTACACCGCGTTCGGCCCAGAGGAGTGGTGGGGGGCGCTGCGGGTAAATGTATCAATTTTACACCAGTAAAAAGGAGTAAAAGTTGCCAAAAAACGACACCAGGCAGAGACTAGCGTAGCGTTTCCAGCAGGTGCATGGACTACCAAAGATGCGCCTAGTTTATGTCCCATCATAAATTAGGTGCATTTCTGGCAGCAATGGCGGCATAAAATAAACAAAAAAAGACTGTCTTAATAAATGACCCCCAGGGAGTGTAGTGCTTTTTCTCTCCAGACGCACACCTCGTTACAAATCTTACAGCAGCGCAGGAAGGAAAGACCGACGTAAAAAGACAGTCTTAGTAAATGATCCCCAATCTCCACTATATACAGTATTTTTTCCAAACAGCGCCACTCCCTTGTATAGGCTGTGTCTGGTATTGCAGCATAGGGATGAGCTGTAATACTAGACGCAGCCTATGGTGCAGGGTGGCGCTGTTTCGGAGCGCTCGGGTCATTCACTTGTGGCGTTTACCTTGTCAACAGCACGTGGGGTGAAAGTGATTTCATCAATGAATGCAATCAAATCGCCGGGTGTCAGTCTATCCAAGTATTTCCTGCAGATGTCGTAGGCATGGGACAATTCGGTCACGGTCTTTGGGGCTTCCTTGAGAAGCTGCGGGTCGCCGTTCCAGAAGAGTTTCTTCAGCCAGGCGGCATGCACCGCGCTGGAGGACAGCATGTTCCCCTCCACGTCTGGGATTCTCGCAGCTAGCTTGGAAATAGCGAGTACATTATGGCTGGTGAGTACGGGAGCCAGTGACTCCAGGGGGTTCAGACCGGCATCTGTCATTCGCTTATAATCCAGACCTGCGAAAGACGAAAAAGAAGAACAAGCTCATCTATTAGGAAATGTAGGAGCTACACACAGAGATGTAGCAGAGCTGAATTTGTTCTAGCAGTTACTGATAACTGGGTTACAATACTGCAGGTAAAACTTTGCTATAGAAATCAACTACAGCAAAAAACAACGCTTGCCCTGCGGCAGGTGATGGCCAACTCAGCTTTGTTAAACCAGATGCACTCGGCTCAGCTGTGAAATGTTGGATTGACTCGGCTCTGCTACATTGAAGCAACTTGAATCTGTTTAAATTAGAGTTCGGCCTCCTGCACACGACCATTCTGGAGTCATCAAATCGCGGATCCGCAAAAAAACGTATCCCACACAGGCTCCATTGCAAAAATGCATGACATGTTCTATCATGTATGGCGCAGCCACACGGATGCGAACAGCACATGGACGACATCCGTTTTGCGGCCCAATAGAGATGGATAGGTCCGCATTCGATCAATAAAAAAAAGCGGATGCGGAGAGAAAATACAGCCGTGTGCATGAAGGCCAAGGCTGCTTTCACTTAGGGCTCATGCACACTACCAAGCCGTATTTTGCGGTTTGCAAAACACGGATGCCGGCCGCGTGTGTCATGCAACTTTCAGAACAGAACGGGCGGCCCACGATAGAAATGCCTATTCTTGTCCGCAAAATGGACAAGAATAGGAAATGTTCAATAATTTTGCGCATGGCACATGGAGTGCTGTACGCATCTTTTGTGGCCTAAGTGAAGTGAATGGGTCCGCATCCGGGCCGCAAAAAAAAACAACGCGGCTCTGATGCTGACCCAAACAACGGTCGTGTGCATGAGCCCATAGTCAGTGTTTGATCAGTGACTGTGAGGCAGGAGGAAAACACAGAAATCTCCCCATTATACCCTCTCTCTGTGTAAGCTCCGCTTCTGGCTTTGGCTCAATCACTGATCAAACACTGACCAAATGCTGGGGGAGATTTATCAAACTGGTGCAAAGGAAAACTCATAGCAACCAATCAGATTCCTCCTTTCATCTTTCAGAGCTTCTTTGGAAAATAAACGCTACGGGCAATTACCGTAAGTCAGTTTTCCTTTGCACCGATTTTAATAAATCTCCAGCACTGACTGTGTGAAAGTGGCCATACTCGGCTCTGCTAAACTGGAGAGACTCAGCTCTGCTAAGTTAGACATACAGCTCTGCGGCATTTAACAAATAGGTGGCATATGACAAACTCCGCAGCATCTGAAAGTACCGAAATGAGCTGAATCTGCCAGTTCTCATGACCGCATCCCACTGACTGAAGGACAACTTCCTCACTAAGGCCTTGCCCACATTTTCTGTCTGATGCCCGTGGAAAACCCGTCCGTGTTTCACCCGTGAAGATGTCAGTGGAGAATAAGTATTCGCTCCGTGTGTCAATTTTTTGCTCTCCACGTGTCATCTGAATTCCACGGACACGGCTCAGCGGATAGTTGATTTCCAAAGCGTCTGTGAAACACGGACAGAACTTGGATGCCATCTGTGTGGCATCTGTAGACTTTAGGCGGCGTGTTCAGTTGGCGTCACGAACCAAAGTGGTGCACGTCTCTGTGATTTTTCCAATGACCCACAGTCCTGTGATCAACAGACATTAAAATCAGCGGGTACGTGTGCTGCGCGTCAAAAATGCGGATAGGAAAAATGGAAATGTGAATGAGGCCTAAATGCTGCTGTTGGGATTAAACATGCTGCGTGTGTTACTGTAACAGGTCAAGAGCCAGCTGTACCTGCCGCGTACCCTCACCAGGATGTGACACTTCACTGGGACGGGATCATAGAAAACAATTGCGTAACAATTACGAACGTCTCTAAGAAACATCCATCTTACTGCATAAGGGTACGGCTACTCAGCGACACTGGTGGCGGCCAGGATGGCAGGGGCAACGCAGTGTAGCGGTGATCCCATAAAAATGAATGGGATCACAGAGTGAGTAGCAAGTGTGATGCGACTGCGATACCTGAAAAGCAAAAAATCCAGCAGAATTGCGGTAAATGTGCGACTCGTGCTGCTTCCCCATTTGTTTCTACAGCTGCATTACGATCCTGGCTGCGAGTCGGATTTTGCTACATGGAGACAAAATGTAACCTGCTACAATATCCGAAAAGGAATTTCAGTCATCCATACGGAGGGGCTGTTATCCGCATACGTCTGCAGCCACGAAATGATGCAGAAATTGAGACCCAAGGTCAGGCCTCCAATTAAGGCCTCTTGCACACGGCTGTTGCTCGGCCATTCCGTGCACTGGAGACTACAATTTGCGGCCCCCAATGCACGGGCGGCTGCTGGAGACGGATCCAGACCCATTCAACTTGAATGGGTCCGTGATCTGTCCGCACTGCAAAAAAATAGAACATGTACGATTTTTTTGCGATGCGGAGACACGGAGAGAAACCCCACAGAAGCACTCCGTAGTGAATGGGTTCACATTTGTGATGCAGTGCAAAAACAGGCGGGACCCATATGTTACGGACACGCTGTTTTCAGGCCGCAATACGGGCCCGGCCGGCATTAGGGGAGTAACACAGAGGGGAGTAACACATGGCAAATGAAGGCGCTAACCCTAGAGGTCAGGCATGTATATGTTAGGAGAGTTCACCTGCGCCACCGCCGTATGTACTGTACCTGATGCCACCGCCTTCAGTTTTTTGAGCAGTTTGACGTGGGAGTCGGGCTTGATGTGCTTGACGTAGTGCGAGCAGCCGCAGTTCTCCAGGAGGGTGAAATAATACAGCAGCCTTTGGAGGTCTCTGCCCTCTATGGTGGGGTAGACGTATTTGGCCATGTGCTCGCAGAAAGCCTCGGGGTTGGCTTTTAAGGTGTCAAACAAGCCGAGGGATTTGGCGCGCGCCTCTATTTCGGTTGTGGATAAGCTGCAAATGACACATCAAAAATAATACATTACAATAGTAATAAGAGGAAGACTATGGTCATTTAAAGGGATTTTCCAGTTTCAGCAAATAAAGCTTACTTACTGTATAAGGACTCCGACATTGTAGAAATGTCTACGTGGACAAGAGTAGGGCATGAGCTATGATTTGCGGCATGGATGCAGAAAGCACAAAGATAATATCTGTGTGCTGTCCGCTTTTTTTGCGTCCCTATAGAAAGTAATGGGTACGGACGTGTGCATGAGGCCTAATAGAAAGGCTGGGTGGTCACAGGGCGGTCATAAAGCAGCGGTTGTAATCCCACCCACTCGTGGTAGTCCATGGCACACACATTTGTGGGTTGATGGAAACATCAACCTAACCTCGGTGGGTGGCGGGGTCACATGAATACAGTATGGATGCCCCACCCAGGTGACTACTGCGGGGCAATTGGCATTTTACATGTGCGGTCTCTAGTCTCTCTAGCACCACCTATAGGTAGCTGCACTGTAACACGGCTTCAGACAAACATTTACATACAGGCCAGGCTCACTGGGAAAAGGAAAGGCTGGTGGTCTCCATAAGGAGAAAGTTATTTTTTTATTAAAGAAAAAAACTTTTTAATTAATATTGTAGAAGAATCCCTGCCCGGCAATACACATAACACAGCAAAAAAAATTTTTTTTCTACAAGGTTCCTTTATGACAGATCTTTTAGGTCCCCTGTTACCCAAACTAAGGGCAGAGCAGGACAGAGAGGAACACAACTCAGCAGAAACACGGCTGGACACCGTGCAGGAAGAGATTTCCTGCGTCTTCCAGCAGCAGCAGCTGGCACCGCCATATTGTACCCACTGGCCACGTGCACATAGGGGGGGATGATCAAAGCTTAATAAATGCTGCTTGTCAAAGGGGACAAACTGTGCAATGCTCTAGGACGGCACAGATGTGGAGTCCCACAGGGTCTACTTCAACTATCCAAGATACAGGGAACCTACATAGAGATAGATATGATAGGTAGATGAGATAGATAGATATTCAATATATAGATTAAAAAATAAATATTAGACAGATAGATAAACAGATTGATAGAAATAAGATAGACTGTTTTTCTGGTGCATTTACCGGGAAGTAAACAAAGAACTTGTCATAACAGCTCCACCACCGCAGCTCATCTCCTGATCACTGCTAACAGCTCCACCACCGCAGCTCATCTCCTGATCACTGCTAACAGCTCCACCACCGCAGCTCATCTCCTGATCACTGCTAACAGCTCCACCACCGCAGCTCATCTCCTGATCACTGCTAACAGCTCCACCACCGCAGCTCATCTCCTGATCACTGCTAACAGCTCCACCACCACAGCTCATCTCCTGTTCACTGCTAACAGCTCCACCACCGCAGCTCATCTCCTGATCACTGCTAACAGCTCCACCACCGCAGCTCATCTCCTGATCACTGCTAACAGCTCCACCACCGCAGCTCATCTCCTGATCACTGCTAACAGCTCCACCACCGCAGCTCATCTCCTGATCACTGCTAACAGCTCCACCACCGCAGCTCATCTCCTGATCACTGCTAACAGCTCCACCACCACAGCTCATCTCCTGTTCACTGCTAACAGCTCCACCACCACAGCTCATCTCCTGATCACTGCTAACAGCTCCACCACCGCAGCTCATCTCCTGATCACTGCTAACAGCTCCACCACCGCAGCTCATCTCCTGATCACTGCTAACAGCTCCACCACCGCAGCTCATCTCCTGATCACTGCTAACAGCTCCACCACCGCAGCTCATCTCCTGATCACTGCTAACAGCTCCACCACCGCAGCTCATCTCCTGATCACTGCTAACAGCTCCACCACCGCAGCTCATCTCCTGATCACTGCTAACAGCTCCACCACCGCAGCTCATCTCCTGATCACTGCTAACAGCTCCACCACCGCAGCTCATCTCCTGATCACTGCTAACAGCTCCACCACCACAGCTCATCTCCTGATCACTGCTAACAGCTCCACCACCGCAGCTCATCTCCTGATCACTGCTAACAGCTCCACCACCACAGCTCATCTCCTGATCACTGCTAACAGCTCCACCACCACAGCTCATCTCCTGTTCACTGCTAACAGCTCCACCACCACAGCTCATCTCCTGATCACTGCTAACAGCTCCACCACCATAGCTCATCCCCTGATCACTGCTAACAGCTCCACCACCGCAGCTCATCTCCTGTTCACTGCTAACAGCTCCACCACCACAGCTCATCTCCTGTTCACTGCTAACAGCTCCACCACCACAGCTCATCTCCTGATCACTGCTAACAGCTCCACCACCGCAGCTCATCTCCTGTTCACTGCTAACAGCTCTACCACCACAGCTCATCTCCTGATCACTGCTAACAGCTCCACCACCACAGCTCATCCCCTGATCACTGCTAACAGCTCCACCACCGCAGCTCATCTCCTGTTCACTGCTAACAGCTCCACCACCACAGCTCATCTCCTGTTCACTGCTAACAGCTTCACCACCGCAGCTCATCTCCTGATCACTGCTAACAGCTCCACCACCACAGCTAATCTCCTGATCACTGCTAACAGCTCCACCACCACAGCTCATCTCCT
Source organism: Bufo gargarizans (assembly GCF_014858855.1). Lineage (NCBI taxonomy): Eukaryota > Metazoa > Chordata > Amphibia > Anura > Bufonidae > Bufo > Bufo gargarizans. The sequence continues at coordinate 22,993,495 of NC_058083.1, read as the reverse complement.
GATCACTGCTAACAGCTCCACCACCGCAGCTCATCTCCTGATCACTGCTAACAGCTCCACCACCGCAGCTCATCTCCTGATCACTGCTAACAGCTCCACCACCGCAGCTCATCTCCTGATCACTGCTAACAGCTCCACCACCGCAGCTCATCTCCTGATCACTGCTAACAGCTCCACCACCGCAGCTCATCTCCTGATCACTGCTAACAGCTCCACCACCGCAGCTCATCTCCTGATCACTGCTAACAGCTCAACCACCATAGCTCATCCCCTGATCACTGCTAACAGCTCCACCACCGCAGCTCATCTCCTGTTCACTGCTAACAGCTCCACCACCACAGCTCATCTCCTGTTCACTGCTAACAGCTCCACCACCACAGCTCATCTCCTGATCACTGCTAACAGCTCCACCACCGCAGCTCATCTCCTGTTCACTGCTAACAGCTCTACCACCACAGCTCATCTCCTGATCACTGCTAACAGCTCCACCACCACAGCTCATCCCCTGATCACTGCTAACAGCTCCACCACCGCAGCTCATCTCCTGTTCACTGCTAACAGCTCCACCACCACAGCTCATCTCCTGTTCACTGCTAACAGCTTCACCACCGCAGCTCATCTCCTGATCACTGCTAACAGCTCCACCACCACAGCTCATCTCCTGATCACTGCTAACAGCTCCACCACCACAGCTCATCTCCTGATCACTGCTAACAGCTCCACCACCGCAGCTCATCTCCTGATCACTGCTAACAGCTCCACCACCGCAGCTCATCTCCTGTTCACTGCTAACAGCTCCACCACCACAGCTCATCTCATGCACGGTGCAGCAGTGTGCAGGGAATGTTTACCTGCAGTCCTATATATCTCCTTATAGAGGAGCTGTCACCTCTTCTGACGTCTGTGTCAGTGAATACTTGTATTTCCCATAGGCAAAAAAAATATATTCTGGGCATATTTTTTTTATTACTCTATGTTGTTCTATAGAAATTCAGAGTAGATCTAGAAATTTTAAATAAATTGATAAACAGGTGTTACCAGTATGCCCTTACACTCTAAGGCCAGGTACACACGTCAGTGATTGGTCAGTGATTTCCATCAGTGATTGTGAGCCAAAACAAGAGGTGGACCCTACAAAGCGGCAAGTATAATGGAAATATCTGATCTGGTTCTGTGTTTTTCACCCACACCTGGTTTTGGCTCACAATCACTGATGGAAATCACTGAAAAGTGAACTCGGCCTAATACTATGAAAGGCCCCTTTCACAAGGTCAGTATTCCTCATCGGTATTTGTAATCCAAATGCAGGAGCAGGTTCCTATTGGGTTCTGTTTTCTCGACCAGGATAGGACATTGCACAAAACCAGGATCCATGTTTTGTGGATCCGTGGTTTGCAGATCGCAAAACACATATGGCCGCGTGCATGAAATCTAAAGGTCTGAAAGTAGAACTTCCCACTGGAATCTATTCTATCATACAACATCAATACCCACTTTCATATGGAATTGTGTACTTTCCACAAAAAATATAATAAAACTTGAAGAAAACAATTTTTACTTTCATACCTAACAAAAATATAGGGCCTCACAAAAGTGGAAGTTTTGTCCACTATTTTTATTTTCGAACAATGACATTTCTCTCGATGACCTCACCAATCCTCACCAGATAATCGTAACATTTCACTGTGTGACATCATCAATCCTCCACAAAAAAAAAGACATTTTTCTCTATGATATCGCTAATACTCAACAGATAACAATATGACACCACAATCCTCCACAGATAATCGTGATATATGATTCTATGACATCACTAATCCTCCACACAATAATGACTCCTCACTCTATGACATCACCGATCCTACACTGATAATTATGCACTGTGTAACATCACCAGTGGCCTAACAAGTAACTCTGTCCCCTTAATCTGTGACTATACCAGTCCCTTCATTTCGTAACCAGCACAGTACAGTTAAATCTCCCATTCTCCTCTCTGTGACATCACCAGCCCACCAAAGAGAACCCTGTTCCTTCACTCTGTGTCACCAGACAGTCACAGATTTATTGTTATTGTTTATATGTATTTTAAAGCGCCATTAATTCCATGGCTGGCTGGGTACATGAGTACCTGATTCTCACAGTGTTAATTACCGCTGAGAGCTCATTTATGTACCCGGCCATCGGCAGTGATGGGGTCTTGAGCGGCCCCCTAGGCATCGGCCCACCGGGAAATTTCCCTGTAAGGTCTATCCGCCCCTGCTGCCCACAAGAGCTTACAATCCTTAAAGGGGTTCTGCACTTTGTTTTAACTGATGATCTATCCTCTGGATAGATCATCAGCTTCTAATCGGCAGGGGTCCGACACCCGGGACCCCTGCCGATCAGCTATTTGAGAAAGCAGCGGCGCTCCAGCAGCGCCACGGCCTTCTCACTGTTTACCACCGGCCCACTGACGTCGCGGCCTTCTCAAACAGCTGATCGGCAGGGGTCCTGGGTGTAGGACCCCCACTAATCAGAAGCTGATGATCTATCCAGAGGATCATCAGTTAAATGAAAGTGCAGAACCCCTTTAAGGGAAGGGGAGGACACTGTAGATGTGGGTATAGGCTGTTCTTGTGGCTGTGTGGTGGCAGCATGCTTATTGCAGGTGGTAGGCTTTCCTGAAAAGGTGGGTTTTCAGGTTACTCTTGAAGGTTTAGATGTTGAGGTAGGGAGTTCCAGAGTAGGGGAGAGGCACGTGAGAAATCTTGCAGTCGATTGTGTGAAGAACAGATGAGATGAGAACAGAGTGGAGGTCCTGTGAGGCTCTGTGCTTACTTGTCGGGATGTATCAAGAAAGAAGGTCAGAGATATAAGGAGGGGACAGGTTGTGGATGGCCTTATATGTAGTTGTAAACATTTTAAGCTGAATTTGCTGGGCAATGGGGAGCCAGTAAAGGGATTGGCAGAGAAGGAACGAGGGGAGAGATGTATTAACCAGGCAGCAGAGTTGAGAATAGATTGGAGGGGAACGAGAGTGCTAGATGGGAAGCCACACAGTAGGATGTTGCAGTAGTCCAGACGGGAGATGACGAGAGCATGCACTACTATTTTAATTGACTTGGGGGGCGAAGAAGGAGCGAATCCAAGAGATGTTCTTAAGTTGAAAACGGCAGGTGGAGGTGAGAACAGGTGAAGTGAGGACAGATAACGCTGACCTCTCAACTATGACATCTCCAACTTTCCACAGATAACCTTGTCCCCTTTCTTTGTGACATCACCAGCCCTGAACAGACAATCATGCCTCCTCACTGTGATATCTGTAGTTACACCACAGAAAACGGTTACCTCTCTAATACACCGCCTGTCCGCCACACAACCCTGCCTATTCACTCTGTCACATCACTAGACCTCCACAGATACCGATCCCCTTCAATCTGTGAGATCATGAACCACGCATGACATCACAAGCCCTCCTTAAATAATTAAGCTCCCTTCCTTTGTCAACTCACTGTGACATCACCAGTCCACCAGAGATAACTCTGCCTGCTCTCTCTGTGACATCACCAGTCCACCAGAGATAACTCTGCCTGCTCACTCTGTGACATCACCAGTCCACCAGAGATAACTCTGCCTGCTCACTCTGTGACATCATCAGTCCAACTGTTATAAATCTGCTCACTCATTCTGTGACATCTCCAGTCCACCAGAGATAACTCTGCCTGCTCTCTCTGTGACATCATCAGTCCAACTGTTATAAATCTGCTCACTCATTCTGTGACATCTCCAGTCCACCAGAGATAACTCTGCCTGCTCACTCTGTGATGTCACCAGCCCATCAGCGATAACTCTGCCAACTCACTCTGTGACATCACCAGTCCAACTGAGATAACTCTGCCTGCTCACTCTGTGATGTCACCAGTCCAGAGATAACTCTGCCCACCCACTCTGTGACATCACCAGTCCAACTGAGATAACTCTGCCTGCTCACTCTGTGATGTCACCAGTCCAGAGATAACTCTGCCCACCCACTCTGTGACATCACCAGTCCAACTGAGATAACTCTTACTCTAACATCACCAGTCCTCTACTGTCAGTCTTGCCCCTCACTCTGCTTAATACACTGCTGTTTTTGTGCTATATCTAAGACATTATTATTAATCATCCGCCTACAAGAGAGGAAATACCATGTAATTTGTGAAACCACTAGATGTCAGCATATGTGAAAACTGCAATATTTCATAATTTATTAGTATATGGACAAGCAAAAAAAGTCAAAAAGTGTTTCTTTCCCCACACTTTTTTATGTCATTTTCTAAAACCAGTGCCCCTTTAAATAAGACGTTGGTTTCTTGAAAATGACTGGTCTATCTTAACCCAATCAGGTTACATGCGTACTGTACGTTAGTTTACACCAAGGTTTTCTTAGCTGTTCAGTCTACAACACAGCGCAGGTTACCTATTGTTAAATTATATACCGTACTAAAAATTATACATCTGCTTTAACATAGCGTGCAGCTATAGGACGTCAGGTAATGAATATTGACATTCAGTTTATCTCTGGAATCATCCTCATCCTATGTGTGTTGGAGAAATTCTCAGTTTTCATTGATCCAAGCATGGGCAGTGCTTATTATGAGAATAATAGGGTTCTCCAAATCACAGTTGTATTGAACACGTTCTTCAATATTCAGCCCACACAAATGGAATAAGAATCGGGAAATCAGCATTCCGGGAAGCTGAAATATTACATTTCTGAAAACCGGTGACCAGAGCACCAGGCCGAGGCTCATCATAAGGTTTTCATTCATCTAGATCACAGCAGTATAATGTATCTTATAACAGGTTTTCCCATAAAAAATAAAAAAATGGCCCTTTTCAGACGAGCCAGTTCCACACTCCGGACTCGCAGCTTGACTATAAGACAGCTCCAGTCCTGGCTTCCCAGCACTGATGGGGTTGCATAGCATTATATTGATTTATGTATTGGATAACACTGATAGCATTATGTGGGTTACATTGCATCATAAATCAATATAATAATGCTATGCGACCCCTGTCAGTGCTTGGTGGTCAGGACAGGAGCTGCCACACACTCAGGTTGCGAGTCTAATGCGTGGAACTCGCTCGTGTGAAACCAGCCTAAGGGTATATAAAGTTCACACGGGGAGGCTCCAGTAGCATTGGAATCCGGTAGCCTGATCAGACGGGCTGTTCTGGCATAACTGCCAGATGGACAAAAATCGTGCATGCAGTATTTGTCTGGCCGAAACCTGGCATTTATACCAGAAAAGCATATGGGGATCTGGAGGCATACTGTTGTATCCAGCAATGCCTGATGGGGTCAGGTCCGGTAGACTTATCTTCAGATGGATTAGGCTATTGGAATTCAAATGTAAACATGAACGGGGCCTTAAAAGTGTTCTCCGGGCTTTGTTGAAAACCCTCCTGTGTGCTGACCTCTAAAGGGAAGATAGTCTGCTCAGGGCTCAATCCTCTATCGGCACTGGATTGCAAGCTCTTCCACTCAGGTTCCGATCAAAAGTGTTCCTTAGTCTTAGTCCAGTTCGCACTTACACCCAATCCTCTTGTTTTGGTAATGGGGAAAGTCTCTAACGTACATTTAAAGGGGGTTTCCAGGATTTTTATATAAGTTACATAACACAGTTGAAAAAACGAAACAAGCCCATCAAGTTTAAAGGGGTTGTCCGGGTTCAGAGCTTAACCCCGACATCCCTCCATTTTCACCCCGGCAGCCCCCCTGACATGAGCATCGGAGTTACTGCCCGGCAGTGTGTTATTGAAAACAAAAGAGCCCGTGCCCTGTGCGATTTAGCGCAGGGCAAGGGAGCGCATCGGAGCAGGAGATGCTCCGATGTTAGGCTCAAGGATGCTGCCGGGGTGAAAATAAGGGTATGTCCGGGTTCAGCTCTGAACCCGGACAACCCCTTTAACCAAGTTATAAGTGGGGATGTGAATTCTGGAAAAAGGGGAGTGAGACCCAGACATAAACATTTTCATAAGTATTAGGCCCCATGCACACGGCCGTGTTTCACGGCCGTGTGCGGGCCGTGGAACCGCGGCCTGGATCCCTCCTGAGAGCAGGAGCGCACGGCGTCACTGGTTGCTATGACGCCGTGCGCTCCCTGCTGCCGGCACAGTACAGTAATACACTGGTATAGATCATAGGAGCGCACGGCGTCACTGGTTGCTATGACGCCGTGCGCTCCCTGCTGCCGGCACAGTACAGTAATACACTGGTATAGATCATAGGAGCGCACGGCGTCACTGGTTGCTATGACGCCGTGCGCTCCCTGCTGCCGGCACAGTACAGTAATACACTGGTATAGATCATAGGAGCGTACGGCGTCACTGGTTGCTATGACGCCGTGCGCTCCCTGCTGCCGGCACAGTACAGTAATACACTGGTATAGATCATAGGAGCGCACGGCGTCACTGGTTGCTATGACGCCGTGCGCTCCCTGCTGCCGGCACAGTACAGTAATACACTGGTATAGATCATAGGAGCGTACGGCGTCACTGGTTGCTATGACGCCGTGCGCTCCCTGCTGCCGGCACAGTACAGTAATACACTGGTATAGATCATAGGAGCGCACGGCGTCACTGGTTGCTATGACGCCGTGCGCTCCCTGCTGCCGGCACAGTACAGTAATACACTGGTATAGATCATAGGAGCGCACGGCGTCACTGGTTGCTATGACGCCGTCCGCTCCCCGCTGCCGGCACAGTACAGTAATACACTGGTATAGATCATACCAGTGTATTACTGTATTGCGGCGGCAGCAGGGAGCGCACGGCGTCATAGCAACCAGTGACGCCGTGCGCTCCTGCTCTCAGGAGGGATCCAGGCCGCGGTTCCACGGCCCGCACACGGCCGTGTGCATGGGGCCTTAATGTTATTTAATTTTAAGAATTCATCTAAAAGATACCTACAGTTTCTGTTGTGACCACGTCCTGAGGTAGACTATTCCACAGATTCACAGTACAATCCAGAATATAGAAGCAATATAGTACAATATAGAAGCCTTGATGCCTCCGGAGACTTTCTCTTCTCCAGACCACCTATCTTCAGGACAGGTCATTGATATCTGATCGGTGGAGGTTCCGAAACCCGCTGCCGATCAGCTATATGAAGATGCCGTGGTGATCCATGAGCGCTTAGGCCTCTTTCTAGGCCATGTGACATTACACTCATTGGTCAGTTGATGGGGCAGAGCTGCGATATAAAGCAGAGCCAGTATCCAATGGACAGCACTGTGCTTGGTAAACTGTGAGCAGGCCACACTCTGGTAAGAGTTGCAGTTTCCTCAAACAGTTGATCATATTGATGACCTAAACCTGAGGATGGGCCATCAATATGAAAATCCCGGAAAACCCGTTTACCAGAAAATCCGCTGAAAAATAAACACAATTTTCACACCTCTAACAACAAAGCTGTGAATTAGTGAATTTTTAGCAAAAAGTCCACTTTCTGACTAAGATTTGCTTTGGGCTGTGCCAGACTTGGATGATGATTCAGGAGACTTATGCATTCAGAATGGGCATTAGGTGTTAGATATGGAGGATTGAGCCTCACAAGTGAGCAGCGTTAATTAAATATTTAGGAAATAAAAGTGATTTAAGCAGAGGGTTATAGCACTTATTGATTCCTGTACACAGCTTCGGCACAGATCCGTCTACACAGAAATGCTCTGCCGGTAAGACATTCACTGGTGCTATACTAGGAAGCGAGCGGCCACAGTATGCAAGTCTTAAAATAAATTTTATAGGGGGAAAAAAAAACGTATGATCCCATAGACACTGGTAATTATACCAATGTAGTATAAAATGATTCTGTACACCGCTCTGCTTAACCTGTGAACTCTCTTCATAGCTCTGAATTTAAAACATTACACATCTTATTAGGTTTCATTGCTGAAACAAAAGCTGAATTAACGAGATTCGCACTCCGCACCGCAGTAGCATACCTATAATGTAATCAATACTACAACTACTGCGACACCTAACATTATTTAGATTGCAGCAGAAACCCATCCCTATAAAAAATACCGAACCCCCTCCGTTCCAGCCACGCAGCTTTGATTCTCCCCGCCGCTGCAGCCATGACGTTCAACCAACACGACTTTCAAGTACAGTGACTACCATTTAAAGGCTATTTTACATCTTTAGAGACAATTTTTGTTTATGATTGCATTTTACTCATTTTTTCAATTGGCCTTAATTAAAAATGTTGAGCCGTTCTGTCACAAATGGTTAACAGTTTTTCTAACTGTGTGACTGGTACTTTCACTTTGTGCCGGTCATCTAATAAACCTTATCTCTAAACTCCTAAGGGGTCATAAACACTTATTAAAGCCACATTCTTATCAATAAGATAAGAACTGAGCTATAATGAGTGTTTATAATGTCAGAGAGCAGAGATTAGGAGCCCGTCAGCTGCCCAACTGATGAAAGAGAGAAAAGCCACAGGCTGCTACTACAGCATCTCGGCTATGTACACAAAAAAGGAAGCCATATTTTTAATAAAGACCAATAAAAAAAAAAGGATTTTTAGCTCAAAATAAGTACAATGCAATAATAATAATAATACAAAAAAAATGCCCCCCAAAAGGTGTACATAGCCTTTAAGGAGGTTGTCCCAGCAAGACAATCTATGTCCCATATGCCTTATGGGGGCCATACTAATGCCCATTACATGGCAACCCTGGAGCAAATTGTTCACCAGTGGAACCAGAATGTGATACCCCTTGAAAGGATATGTACTTTGCAACAGGTGAGTATGACTGTAGGATCTGACTACATAGGGTGCAATTGTGGCCTGGTAACCAGGAAGACATGTCAAGCTACACAGCAGCTGCAGACGCTAAACTGTGAATTAATCGGAGCAAAAAAAAAAAAGAGGTTGCAGAAGTCTTGTATTAAAGTTTTGTCTTTTATTAAAAGAGGTATGGACTCGCAGGACAGGGATGTAACATTGTCACTATACTATACAAAGCATTGGTGCGGCCTCAACTGTAATCCGCAGTTCAGTTTTGGGCCCCAGTCCATTAGATGGATGCCCTGGAGTTAGAAAAAGTACAGAGGAGAGCGACTAAACGCATAAAGGGCCTGGAAGATCTTAGTTATAAGCTTAAATGAACTGAAATTGTTTAGCCTTTAAAAAAAAAAAAAAAAGACGTCTAAAGGGACAAATATATAAATGGACCATACAAAAAATATCAAGGAAAGCTATTCTGTGTTAAACCCCCTAAAAAAACAAGGGGCCACTCCCTACGCCTGGCGAAAAGAAATTCAGTTATAAGAGGTGACAAGCATTCTTTACAGTAAGGGACTGTGAATCTCTGGAATAGCTGCAGGAGCTGGTCACAGCAAATACAAGTAGATGGCTTCAAAAAAGGTTTAGATGACTTTTTAATTAAAAATAACATTGAGGCTGATGACAATGTATAGAAATCTTGTTCTACACACCCTTTTCCTTTGGCCCAACCCCTTTTTAAAAGGAATATAAACACTGATCCAGGGATTTGTTCCGTGGATCTATATAGCGGGATTACAGGTTGGACTTCATGGACTTTGTTCAACCTTAACAACTATGTAAAAAGTGTACCTACCCTGTAAAAGGAGTCTATCAGCTACACAATCACTTTAAAATTAACCACAATACCTTGTAGGGCTCCCTCCCTGTTTTTTACATATACATTTTGCTATCAAATATGCTTTTAACATCTGGAGAAATTCCTGTATTAATTCATATGAAAATTCGACTTGGATCCATTTTGAATTCTGGCAAGCAGTTCCGGCAAAGAATAATGGGGTCTGCCAGAGATCTGTACGCATTCCGACAGACAAGCGAAGAACCGGCCGGACACAAACCGCTGTATGCTGCAGTTTGTGTCTGACCGATACCCCATTTGTCTGCCGGAACAGCCGTGCCGGAGTTTCACTTTTTTCTTTTTTCTGAGCTAGTGGTTAAAGATTAGATAGAATCACACTGCCCATATACAGTATAGGACATGGATTAACAGGGAATCCTGCTTCATAACTCTCTATAGCACACCTTCAGGAGCAGCAGCAGTAATGGAAGACATTATACAGCAGTGTAGATGTAAATCCAGCAGTGAAGTAAGACAGTAAAGGTCCTCAAACACATTAGTCTCCCTGAGAACGGTGGGTTTGGCTGACACTGTAATGTGTTAAGCTTCTGACTCTTCACTCGACCCTTTTGTTCTCCTGGGTGATGAGCCACCACCAGAAGGGTCTAGCAGCCGTTTTCTCCACCCTTCCCATTAAATACACAAACACGTTCGGCCAAGTTGAACATGAATGTGTATTGGGTAGTCAGAGACAAAGGTGTTAGCTGAACGACAAGTATTAAATGCAAATGCCCAGTTCTAAATGTTCTAGTAGGGTGGACATGGATATTGTAAACCAGACAGTCTTTCAGAAATAAAAAATAAATAAATGATCATTTAACACTTCCTAATCTTCCCTGCAGGTGCTGAAGAGACACTGAACAATTACCAAACCATTCCTCCACCAATAGCAGCTAAGCAGTTGTTCGCTGGAGGACACACAGTCTGAGCCAAGGATGTCAATGTGAATAATGGTACATCTGGAGATGTCACAAATGTCATTTCATATTCTCATTTATAATTTTCCATTTCTAAAAGGAAATGAATTCCTCAAGGGCTCAGATATATGTAATGATGAAGTGTTCATTCTTGCTGTATATGAGCAACTCGTTATGATTTAAGTGTAATTCTTCTGAGGATCCACGAGAACCAAATCTTTAAAACTTGCTTTAATGGATGATGAATCCAGGTAATTTTTCCTGATTAAATTATACTTAGCCTGCCAGCAAGGAGAAGATCTTCCATTTGCACTTCAGTTAAATTACTCTGTTAGAATGACCATTCAGAAATCTACAGAGAAATTATGAAGATCCAGCAGGTGTATGTGAATACGGGAGTGACTCTGACAAGTAACTTAAAATCTTTAAATGAACAAACACCTTCCTGTAGTAAGAATGACTAGGGCATGGTGACACAATAACAAGACACGTATGGTAGAGGGTGCATTCGCTCCTTCGAGGAACTAGTAAACCGGTCAAATAGGGGAGCACAAAATAATGCAAAGAGGTCAGGTACAACCTAGCAATGGCAGACATTGAACATCTCAAAAACCACCATGCAAGATCTAAGCTGGTGAAACATGGTAGAACAGTCCAATTTTCAAACCACAAAGTAGGGGGAATTCAAGTAATTCTGTCAATCTGAAGCGAAAAGCTGTTGATGAACACATGGGAATAAGGGATGGGTTGATGGTTTGGAAGTCCAAAGATAATCGGATACTTCTATGTGCACAGATGCCTGTGAATTTGGGCAGTGCATGTTTCCTATTAGAGTCACTTAAAAAGCCTCTGTCAGCATGATCAAACCTATTAAACCAGACTGACTGGTAGGGTTGATCATGCTGATTAAAGCAATACCTTTGTTTTGCTTGTCTGTTAAACAGCTACAGAGATATCTGCATTTTTATTATTATGCAAATGAGCACATTGGAGCACCAGGGGCAGGCCTGAATCCTTGGAGCACTGCTTTTTTAACACCCCCATCCACTTTATTGACAGGGCTAGACATCAGCATGCTGTGGGCAGAGCTGTGTCCTAGCATATTCATATCATATAAACTACTTACTATGGCCTTACCATGTTGAGAATAAAGTTTCCTATGCCCAGAAAGCTAATACATATTACTAGTTTATTCACAGGCACCTTATATGATTATAAACAAACCAGTAATATGTCTTAGTTTTCTAAGTATATAAAACCACGTTTCTTAATATGATGAGGCTGTAGTCTGGCATTAGGTGGTCAGCCTTGCAAGTACATGTCCGAAGTTTAAGTACCAGGCGAGACTTTTTTTTTCTCCCTCATTTAACCCACAATACATATTGATGGTTTGTTCACAGGCAAAATATATGATTATAAAGACATCAGTAATATGTATTAGTTTTCTAAGTATAGAAAACAGCCATTCTCAATATAGTAAGGATATAGCTTTTTATTATGCATTAAATGAGGGAGGAAAAAAAAAATAAATAATCCAGAACTAGACTGTCTTGATCTGTATGGGGTGCCTATATGTCAGACTAGGGGTAGGCGATATGGCCTAAAATCTATATTGCGATATAATTTTAAGCATGTGCCATATGCGATATATATCGCAATATATTGTTTTCTATATTTTTTTTGGGGGAAGCAGACCATGGCAGCCAGCCTCTGATCAGCCCCCCAGCCTCTGATCCGCCCCCAGCCTCTGATGTAGCCCCCCAGCCTTTCATGTAGCCCCCCCAGTCTCTCATGTAGCCCCCCCAGCCTCTCCCTCTTATGAGCCCCCTCTGCTAACTCAAACCCACCCCCCCTCCCCAGTATTAATCATTGGTGGCAGTGGCCAAAGGGTCCCCCTCCTCCCCCCCATCAGCGGTGGCGGTGGGCCCCCCTCCCTCCCTAGTATTGATCATTGGTGCAGGGGCCCCCTTCCCCCACACATCATTGGTGGCAGCAGCAGTTCCGATCGGAGTCCCAGCAGTGTAATGCTGGGGCTCCGATCGGATACCATGGCAGCAGGACGCTACTGAAGTCCTAACTGCCATGGTATGTCAGTGAGCAGCATTATACTCACGTGCGCGGTGGCCACCGGGCGCTCCTTCTGTCTGTGCGGCACATTGCTAATGCTTATAGCTCACATGCGCCGAGGCAGCCGGGCGCTCCTTCTTCTGTCTGTGCGGCGCATTGCTAATGCTTATAGCATTAGCAATGCACCGCACAGACCTATGAGAAGAAGCAGCGCCCGGCGGCCACGGCACACGTGAGCTATAAGCATTAGCAATGATGTTCTTCTTGTGGATACATGACCGCCGCTGAAGCGAGTAATTAGCTGAAGGTGATCAGGTGACCATACCCACGCTGGGGAGGAAGAAAACAAACCCCTGAGGACTGGAGCAGTGGTGAATAGGTAAGGATGATCCTTTCAGTACAGGAGGCAGGCCGCCGGCAACTGTTAGAAATGATATATTTACAGACAACCTCTTTAAGAGATGTGCTTCTAGGTTAGTGGTAAAAAGCAACCAGTTCATCTGTAGATTATCATTACTTCAAAAAGAATGTTAGATGCTAGTTCACTGAATTCATAATTCGAATTGGCCAGGCACAAGGCCAATTTATCAGCATTTTCAGCAGCTACCATGTCTGTGTAGAACAGAGGACGGTGGCAAGTGCCTTCTGTGGTCATGAATAAATATCTGCCTTTGAAAAGGGCTAAACAGCAAGCCGCTCCTGTGATATATCTGCACAGATTCGTCTTCTACATTAAAGGCAAGAAGAAAGCAAGAAGTTGACAAAAAAAATCATAAGATAAGGAGAAGCTCTGGGTGAAAAATAACAGAAAACAAACAAGAGGAAGCAGCACAAATTAGAAAACAGAGCGGGAGGCGAGGATAGATGAGGCTGGATGGGCATGATTTACACACGGCTCAACGGGATTAATCTAATATAAGAGAGGGATGAAAATAGTAATGATGTGCACCAGTCTCAGCCGCTGAGAACGATAACCAGATATTAAATAAGGTTGTAGGATCGAAGGGGAAGTTAAAACGACTCAAGATTTTACCACACTTTATGCATAAGAAGATGCCGACAAAGATGGAAACCTTCTTAAACAAAGGTTTTGCCTATAGCAAGATTCTTACTAAAGTAAAGAAGTATTCTTACTAAAGTAAAGAAGTATAGAAGTAAAGAAATATTACACTAAAGAAGTATAAATCAAAGCATTGTATTACTCCTCTAAGCATGCGTACACAGTTGTGTTGGGAATCCGGTAACCTGATCAGACGGGATCAGGCTACCGGAGCTTACAGTTTCCAGCATTGCTGGACACGACCATGTACCACCAGATCCCCTTTGACAATAATGGGATTGGGTGGTGATCTGGACAATTTCCGGCATAAATTCTGAGTTTCTGCCAGAGAAATAAAAAAATTTCTCCAGCCGACATTGCTCCAGACCAGAGAACGTACTGTGAACGCAGCCTAACTTAAGAGTCCTTTCTAGCACAGGGAGGGCATAAGACGGGGAAAGGCCCTAGTACATTAAATCTGTCTTTTGGAGAAGAAGCATCTTGCTGTGCTCTGTAAGAGTTAAACAACCTACTGATTTGACAGATCCATCTTGACTCTGTAACCTGTATTTGGTTAAGATGTTCAGCAAAGATTCTCTTTGAGCCAATCATTTAATGTTATGTTATATTTTCTAAGATCGAGCAGCTTATATTGATCGTGCTGCAACTCAGATTTGGGATTCTCAACGATCCAGGGTAGAGTGTTTAATTTTCCATAAAAACTGAAATGCCCTTTTAAGCTGGGCAGGCCAAACAACTCTGGTTGGCAAGACAAAATCCTTTGCCAACATGTCCCAAGAGGCCGCATGTCCCAAGAGGCCCCATGCTTGTTATTGCAGCTCAGGCCTATTGACTTGAATGGGACAGAGCTGCACCTAGGCCATGTTACCGATGAACATGACGTAAGCGTTCAGATAGCGCCCGGCCTCTTCGAGCAGCTGATCGGCAGAACTGCTAGGACTTGGACCAATCTGATATTGATGACCTATCCTGAGTGTATGCCACCAATATCAAAATCCCAGATAACCCCTTTAACGTGAATAGCACAAAGCTGCAATAATTGACATGTTCCAATGCAGAAGACACCTTTTTCCCTGATCCTGGTCAACCACAATCAAGAGGAAAATGCAGATGTTAATAAGTTAATTTAAAGGATAACTTGTCACACTTAGACCCTAATTTCAATTTTTATATATGTAGTTACTAATAACATGATATTGCAGAATCAGTTACTATTAGACTGACTTGCCCCATATTTAATAAGATTCAGCCCTTAGCAACCAGTCTGCATAAAACTGCAATTTCACTATTCAGTTAAGATGGCCGCCACTGCCCTCACCCTGAGGCTAATCCCGCCTGCCCTCACTAGCCAGTAACAATAGCCCCCACAAAAGTGTCAGTAACCAGAGCCCTCCCCCCTAAAGAGTTAATCTCCTGCAGCACAAAGGGGTCCTCTTACCACATGTTGCTTTCATTTATACACTGAGCAGATTGCAGATCTCCCTTCCCTGGTCTGCGCTGCTCCAACTCTGCATTCTCCAGCTCTGCTGAGTGAGGGAGCGTCTGCCAAGCGCAGGGACAGGGAGAAGTGCACACAGCCCAGGCACTGTTATTAGCTGCTGGGGAGGACCCGGCTTTAGTCATTTACTTACAGTCCCTGGCTGTCAGTAATGTGACCTTGCACGCTGCGTGCTTCTGCGTCCTCCGTCCTTCCAACAGATAGACGGACCCTGCATAGCAACCCTATTTTAAGCCCATGTCAGCTCATGTCAGCCAAACTAGAGTCTCCTTCAAAGGGTCGCTCTTCTTTTTGGAGGAGTCTTTAGCTTTGGCTGACATGATATATGTAATTAGATATAGTGCACGCTGTGTCCAGCCTGTGGTTTTTGGGTCTTTTTCCGTCATTTTGCACAAGATAACATGATGAGAGACTTGCCACCAAGATGGCACCTACTGATATAATTCATGTTTCTTTTTTTTTATGAATATCTGCTCACTTCTACCAAAGGTAGCAGATTACTTGAAGTACATATGACAAGCCATGTACTGTCTTCTCAAGAGAGCTGCCCTCTGTGCTTTCCATGTAGAACTTCCAGGAACGGAGCAGCGAACCGCAGAACATGTCCCAGAAGTGCTGACCATGAAAGCGGGCAGAGATAATGATGAAAGGCAAGGCACTGCTGTGCTATTCTGGAGAAGGCTTTTTATGTCACTCCGTGATTCACTCCGTAGAAAGTTATAAATCTCTGTGTGTTTATCTGGAGAGAACACTTCACAATACACAGAGGATATTCATGATCAATATGGACTGAGGCCCCTGATGGCGTCTGTCACTGCTCTGGAACCCTTTAGGCTGTGGTGCACAATTGTGCAGTATGTATATTCTGTTGTCTAGTGACAATCTGACTGTATGTCTGGGTGGCCACCTTTGAGGTCAGACTGCCTCTCCATGCTGCAAGACTGTTTAGGTTCTTCCAATATGCTCATCGGAAACATAAGCATATTAAACAAATCAAGTATTTTACACTTTAATATACAAAGAGGTACCTCCAAAGGAAGAGAGACATCTCGACATACCATGGAGTACTTCCAGTAGGTTTTCATACAGGACTGGTCTCTTTAAGGAGATTCAGTACCCAGCCTAAGACACTATAATATACAAAGTGGTACCTCCCAGAGAAAAAAAAAAGCCATCTCACTAGGGCCACCTTTTAGAAGTAGCTCCCCACGAATCAAAAGTAAAAATTTTAACAAGTCTTGGAAAATAGCCAAGCTAAGAATTCATCTGCAGACATCTGTTTTAGGTTGTCCACACCCCCATCAATAGGATTTTGGCTGGATGAGTGAGATGCCTTGGATGGATATTTGGCTTGGCTATTTTCCAGTCAGGTTTCCAATCTTGTTAAAAAGTAATACTTTTGAACCTCTTCTAATAGAGGGCACTAGTGAGATGGTTTTGATTCTCTGGGAGATTCCTCTTGGCATATGATTTTCCCATGCAGCAATACATCTAAGTCTCCATACACAGCTGATCTTCTTAAGGTAAGTCAGTATCTCCTCTAAACACTGTAAAATGTAAATAATGGTGGGTTGAAGGAACAAAAAGATAAGACAATTTCTATATGTGCCTTAGGGTCCATTCAGATGACCGTATTTCTGCGTCTGCATCCCTTCCACAAACTGACCCATTCATTTCAATAGGGCCGCAAAAGATTTTAGAAGTTACTGCTTCTCCCTATACAGATCCAGTTGGCAGGCAATACACCCTGGGAAAAGTATGCAAAGATACAGTACTTCTAATCCAGAAGGAAGAAAAATTATATCAACTTTTCTTCCTTCTGGAGGCATGCTATTCTTATCAGTGAGCATTGCCTTGAAGGCTCCTCTCGACCAGCTGGATCTCCGCAACCAGAATCAGTTCCTTCCAAGAATCTTAATGAAGACATTTTGTAATAACCATACCAAACAGGCTTTACAATGCACTGGTGATAAATAATGGATTGCAGGTACTGCTGAGACACTGTGCAATCCAGAAAAAGAGGGGTCCACAAGTTCTATTTCAGAATGGAGTGGTAGTGCGCCATCTACTGTCCACGGCTCCATTCACTTCTATGGGACTGACGTAAACAGACTCGGGGACCCCTCCTTTCTTGGGTTAGCAGGGGGATCCCAAGAGATAACCTTTTCAAATTCTGAAAGTTTCCAATCAATTGAATTACATTTATTCTGTATTCAAAAGAAATGTAATAAAATGAAAGTACTGCACCTTCAAATAAACAGTTAAGAAACAGCAGAAATATTTTAGTTTTTGTTTTAGCCTCCATTCACAACATAAAGAGGTTCCCTGGGAATTAGATATTGATGACTAGGGATGAGGGAATCGACTTCGGATGCAACATCTGAAGTCGATTCGCATAATACTTTATTTGAATAGTGCTCTGTACAGTATTAGAATGTATTGGCTCCTATGAGCCAAAATTATTACTTCTCGAAGTCTCGCGAGACTTCGCATAATAACTTGATAAATCAATTTCTACTGTAAAAAAAACATTTCCCGAACTCGGGTTCAGTTCCAAGGTACCACTTCACTCATCCCTATTGATGACCTATACTCAGGATACGTCATCAATATCAGAGCAGTGGGTGTCCGACACAAAGCACCCCAACCAATAAGCTGTTTCAGGCAGTCACTGAAAAACTATAAAGTGAATTAAGAGTTCTGTCCACTGTGTAGTTTCCCGCGCACTACAGCTCAGCATCTATTCATTTAATGGGAACTGAGCTGCAGTACCTGGCTTGACCACTACATAGTGAACGGCACTGTCTGCTTCCGTTTCTGTCCACTGTATAGTTTCCGACACCGGTGGCTGCTCAAAACAGAGGGAGTGCTGTACCCCACTGATCAGATATATTTGACGTGTCCTGTGGAATGGCTGACAATCTCTAAGTGCCGGAAAACACCTTTAAGCTAGATGTAGAGTCTTTCTTTTTTTCTGGTTACCAGAATGTTGTGCATTTTTTTAGCTCAGGTGTCTGACAGTGAGGGACGTTATACCACCATTTGTTTCAAGAGGTCGTGCATCAAAATTATGAAAGCTGATACGGATGTGAAAGGAGTAAAAAATAAATAACTTGAAAAAAGTTATAAAACAAATCAAATCAGGTACAAAGTAACCTAGTTCTTTAGGCTGACTTGGATTCTATTTTAAGATACAAATTTGCACACGGTAGACACGAAAAGCTGTAGAGTTCAGTTCTGGAAACACACAATAGTAGTCAGCTATCTAATAACGGAGTGGAATACGCACCCACTGTCACAGAACAGGTACTCCAAGTGCGTCATGTAAACCTCCCACAGAGGGACTCTGTACCGCTGAGCCAGGGATAGGGAAATCTTGTACACGTTCTCTTCCAGAGTCCTGAACAAAAGTGAAAAAGAAGAAATTAGGCATTTATATTTTTTTAGAAAACAATAATAAGACAGTAAATAGAAGGGGCTCCCCCTAGAGGGGGCTTCAGGCAGCTACCATTTTATCATTTAAAGAGGACCTGTCTGTTTTTAGTAAATACTTGCATTTCTCATGCAATAACAATTCTGGGGCATATTTTTTTGTAACCGTGCGTTGTGCTGTTTCTCTATTATCCCTACTGTAAATGTATACAGAAACAATTGCACCTAGGTGTTATCAATCCTTTTCACTGATTGGACCCTGGCCGGCTGTGCTGGGCCACAACTCCAAATGTTAACACCCAGTTGGTAATTTATTCATAAACTTCAAGTAGGAACAACAGGAGGAGATGCTGCAGAATCAAAGCCCAGGCCTGGAATAGAGTCACAACTGCCCGAGAAGAGTCCCAGGTATTCATGAGCTCCTGCTCTCCCCGCCCCACCTGCTGATGATTGACAGTTTCCTTCCAGGGAGATTTCTCCTAAGAAAACTGACAATCATCAAAATTATTCTGCAGCAGGACAACGATCCCAAACCCTAAACCTTTCATCCATTGTCATTAAAGGGGTTTACTGATGACCTATCTTCATCCTGACCGTTTGTGGTTCGACACCTGGGATCCCTGCTGATCAACTGTTTGAGAAGGCATTGGTGCTCCTGGGAGCCCTGCCGCCTTCTCGCAGCTTATTGAGCACAGCGCAGTACATTGTATAGCAGATGTTCTTGGTATTGAAGTGAATGGGGCTGAGTGCTATACTAAGCACAGCCACTATAGAATGGACGGCGCTTTTCTTGGTGAGCACAGAGAAGCCATGGCTTCAGGTCACTATGCCTGAAGCCTATGAGGCAGTAGAGCAACGCAGGAGATCGCGATTACCTCCCTGTGACCTTCTGCGTTGGGTCTCGTGAGATGATGTGATGACGCAGCGCAGAAGGTCACATTGGATGTGTCCATGACCGCCTGCGTCGGGACGCCTCAATTGCTGATGGAGTGGAAGAGAGGTAAGTATTATAACAAAGAGGGGCCATTATATTACAAATAACAAAGAGGGGGCCATTATATTACAAATAACAAAGAGGGGGCCATTATATTACAAATAACAAAGAGGGCACCGATAAATTACAAATAACAAAGAAGGGCCATTATATCACAAATAACAAAGAGGGGGCTATTATATTACTAATAACAAAGAGGGGGCCATTATATTACTAATAACAAAGAGGGGCCCATTATATTATTACTAAACAAGAGGGGGCCATTATAGTACTAATACCAAAGAGGGGGAAATTATATTACTAATAACAAAGAGGGGGCCATTATATTACTAATAACAAAGAGGGGGCCATTATATTATTAATAACA